>NC_139680.1:64765176-65163422 GCF_964106915.1 Podarcis gaigeae
CAGGCAGCTCCAGCACCTGGGTTTCTTGCTTAAAATGTAAATCCCATAAGAAGAAGATGTCACCATGCCAATAAGAAACAAAAAATCCACCATTCACAGCTCTAAGTCCACTTAATATAAAGTTCAATGGGTGCTCAAATCAAATAGCTCAAAAAGTCTCTCTTTACCTTCACTCTCCAGCTCTTTGCTTTGATATTCAGTGGGAGCGGAAGACGGACTTCCTGCTTTTCGTCTCTCCGCTTTCGGCCAAATTCAGTTTAAATTCAAATCTCCAATAAAATATGATCCTTATTCACGGGTTGTAGCTTTTTCAACTCCAATTTTGCAGGAAAAGAGGTCAGGGCTCACCGGCAGCAGCAGCGCGGATTCACTCCGCAGATCGTGAACCGACTCACAGCACCGCAGCCCCCTCCACCGATCCAGAGCCCCTTACGGGGTTCCTTCAGCGATTTGGGGGTCGCTCCTGGTGCCCGCCGAGTCTCAGGACCACAGGCTCTTGCTGCCTGTGGGTCTCCAAAGCGGGTCTCCGTTTCGCCGTAACGGACGACCGTTTTTCTGCGGAGCTTCCTCCTCACAAAGGAGAAAGGACCGCCATTGCCGTTCGCGCCACCTCCGGAAGTCTGAAAATTAAATACTCTTGTCCTCACTTCAACATCTGATGATTTATCTTAGTTCAGAATCTGCACATTGTGTTTCATGCGTAGCACAAAGCTGCATCTCTTGCTTTTCTTAATTCCAGTTGGTGTGTGTATTGATATCAGGTCAAACAATGCAAGAATGGACATTTATCCCTTCCTTTTTCCAGCCACAAGGTCCACCACCCTGAAATTTGCCCTTCCCAGTGTAGCTAGGAAAGGTATAAGATAAACCTTGCCTCCCGGGCACTTTTATCCAGATAAGAATCTCCCATCCCACCCCAGCACTAAGAAAAACAAGACACACTGCTACACACAGTGCATTAAGCATAATGCATAGTTTACTTTTGTTTTCATTTTCTTTGCTGTGGTTAGAAGATTAAGAACCATCCTTTTAATAAATGCACACAAAATAAACACACAATAATGTGTCTGTCATGCTGTGATCTACTATCACCCTTAATGTCTACCATTTGTGGCAGAACTAAATACCAACCTAATTTTGGCCATAACGGAAGAATATATTACTGGCTTTAGACATGGCCTCCTGCTCTCTGCTTCCCCTTGATTGCTTCTTTGGCATGCTTCCTGACAGTAATTATATTCCCAAGTTATAAAGCTCTCAGCTGAGACTTAATGACAGCAAAAAATCTTATAAGGTTTACTGGGTAGTGATTTGACCTTTTTCCCTGCTAATTTGTTTGTTTCTAATAATGCTGCACTTCCAGTTCAGTGGGCAACCTTTTTTTAAGGCATGAGTTTTTGTTCAAGCACTCTTTGCAGCAGTAATTGGCAGTGAACACTGAATGGTTGAGCTGGTTTGGAGAAACCAAGCCAACCTCCCTTACAGGGTTGTTGCGAAGACAAAATGGGATGCCACCCTAAGTTCCTTGGTAGGCAGGATACAAATGTAGTAATAACAATGCTAAGCTTTCTTCCATCCTTAGAAGTGACTCAGCTGTGGGCAGCAAATATACAGGTGCCACTCAAGGGCAGCTGGGCATGGGTCACTGCCGATACATTCTGTGTAATCCTGTCCTACTTTTTTGACATTGTTCCATTTAGTTTCCATTTAGTTTAATTTGTTTCTCAGCAGAACATGGAAGTTTTTGTTGTTTCAGTATTCCCCCCGCGCACACACACATACGCACGCACACACAGATACACACACACACACACATGTATATATATGCTGCTATTATTAAACAGTTTCTAAGCTCTCTTGGTGCTTTAAAGAACAAAGACACAAATTTGACTTTTCTCTTCAAAATACCCATGAGTGGTGACTGAGAAAGGACTGGGATCTTGCTCACATATATTTTGGATAGGGAAGCTGCAGTTCCTGGTCCCTTCATAGGGTAATGTGTTGATGCTGAAATCCCATCC
The DNA here is from genome assembly GCF_964106915.1 of Podarcis gaigeae. Classification (NCBI taxonomy): domain Eukaryota; kingdom Metazoa; phylum Chordata; class Lepidosauria; order Squamata; family Lacertidae; genus Podarcis; species Podarcis gaigeae. The sequence goes on from NC_139680.1 coordinate 64,767,198, forward strand.
ACTGAAAAGCCATCATTTAGACCAGGGGTCAGCAAACTTTTTCAGCAGGGGGCCGGTCCACTGTCCCTCAGTCTTTGAATCATAGAATCATAGAATCATAGAGTTGGAAGAGACCTCAAGGGCCATCGAGTCCAACCCCCTGCCAAGCAGGAAACACCATCAGAGCACTCCTGACATATGGTTGTCAAGCCTCTGCTTAAAGACCTCCAAAGAAGGAGACTCCACCACACTCCTTGGCAGCAAATTCCACTGTCAAACAGCTCTTACTATCAGGAAGTTCTTCCTAATGTTTAGGTGGAATCTTCTTTCTTGTAGTTTGGATCCATTGCTCCGTTTCCGCTTCTCTAAACAGCAGAAAACAACCTTTCTCCCTCCTCTATGTGACATCCTTTTATATATTTGAACATGGCTATCATATCACCCCTTAACCTCCTCTTCTCCAGGCTAAACATGCCCAGCTCCCTTAGCCATTCCTCATAAGGCATTGTTTCCAGGCCTTTGACCATTTTGGTTGCCCTCCTCTGGACACGTTCCAGTTTGTGGGTGTCCTTCTTGAACTGTGGTGCCCAGAACTGGTCACAGTACTCCAGGTGAGGTCTGAACAGAGCAGAATACAGTGGCACTATTACTTCCCTTGATCTAGATGCTATACTCCAATTGATGCAGCCCAGAATTGCATTGGCTTTTTTAGCTGCCGCGTCACACTGTTGGCTCATGTTTGTGGTCAACCAAGACTCCTAGATCCTTTTCACATGTACTGCTCTCAAGCCAGGTGCCACCCATCTTGTATTTGTGCCTCTCATTTTTTTTTGCCCAAGTGCAATACTTTACATTTATCCCTGTTAAAATTCATCTTGTTTGTTTTGGCCCAGTTCTCTAATCTGTCAAGGTCGTTTTGAAGTGTGATCCTGTCCTCTGGGGTGTTAGCCACCCCTCCCAGTTTGGTGTCATCTGCAAATTTGATCAGGATGCCCTTGAGATGTTGAATAAGACCGGGCCCAAGACAGAACCCTGTGGCACCCCACTAGTCACTCTTCTCCAGGATGAAGAGGAACCATTGATGAGAACCCTTTGGGTTCGGTCAGTCAGCCAGTTACAAATCCACTGAGTGGTAGCATAGTCAAGACCGCATTTTACCAGCTTCTTTACAAGAATATCATGGGGCACCTTGTCAAATGCCTTGCTGAAATCAAGGTAGGCTACATCCACTGTGTTCCCTTCATCTACCAGGCTTGTAATTCTGTCAAAAAATGAGATCAGGTTAGTCTGACATGATTTATTTTTCAGAAATCCATGCTGACTATTGGTGATCACAGCATTCCTTTCTAGGTGCTCACAGACTGTTTGCTTAATGATCTGTTCCAGAATCTTCCCTGGTATTGATGTCAGACTGACTGGGCGGTAATTATTTGGGTCCTCTCTTTTCCCCTTTTTGAAAATAGGGACAACATTTGCCCTCCTCCAGTCTGCCAGGACTTCGCCTGTTCTCCAGGAATTCTCAAAGATGACTGCCAGTTGTTCTGAGATCACATCTGCCAGTTCTTTTAATACTCTTGGATGCAGTTCATCTGGCCCTGGAGACTTGAATACATCTAAACTAGCCAAGTATTCTTGTACTATCTCCTTAGTTATTCTGGGCTGTGTTTCCTCTGCTGAATCATTTGCTCCAAATTCTGCTCCAAATTTTGTGGGGTGGCTGGACTATATTTTCGAAAGAAGAAAAAAAGAATGCTCCACAAATAACCCAGAGATGCATTTTAAATAAAAGCACACATTCTACTCATGTAAAAACACCAGGCAGGCCCCACAAATAACCCAGAGATGCATTTTAAATAAAATGACACATTCTACTCATGTAAATCACACTGATTCCCAGACCATCCGCGGGCTGGATTGAGAAGGCAGTTGGGCTGGATCCAGCCCCCGGGCCTTAGTTTGCCTACCCATGATTTAGACACAAGTACCCCCTTCCTAATAAATGTAACATATGATGTTTAGTCACTTCTTTTTTAATTTTTACAGACATCGGAACCTGTCCTTCTTTTACACCTGGTTAATTGCAATACCTTTGCAACAGATTTGCCTGTGTTGTTTTTAAATTTATATTTCTCTTACCACAAAAATGGAAGACTTAAGCACAGTCATTTTTCACATGTATGATTGAGCTGCCATTAAACACGCATCAGTAACTTTCCTGCTGCTCTTTTCTGTTCTGACACCCACCTTGTGGACTGCCCTGCGGAGCAAAGGGAGTATCATGCCGAATCAGTAAATTGCTTCAGGCAGCTGGTGAAGACCTTTGGCTGAGTGATCTTCTTCTAGCTTAGTGTGGTGTTTTGACAGCTATTCTGTAATCCTAAATTTTGTGAAAAACATTTTCATGTTCATTTTTTGTTATTTGAGTTTAATTAGGGAGCGGGGTTTTTTTTAATACTGTTATTATCTGATCTGTTAGCCACCTTTGATTCCTCTGGGAAATCAGAAAAAAGTTGACTTTGTTAAATAAAGAAAATAAATTCTGTATCTGCACTCCGTGTAGGGGTGCCTCTGGTGAATTTCTGGAAGGTTCAGCTGATACAAAATGCAGAGACCCTGTTGTTAGCAAGTACTGGCTGTGGAGAGCATATTTCACTGAATTTGAAGAAACTATCATTGGCTTCAGATTGTTTCCAGGTTCCATTTAAAGTGTTGGTGATGGCTTTCAAAGCCTAGATTCAAGATACCCAAGGAAACCACTGACACCTAATCCTTTCCTCCCCTCCACGTTTTAACCTTTGTATCAGGCCATCAGTTAAGCTCTGGCCTACACATATGAGGTTGATGAGTAAAATAAGCAGAGCTTTTTCAGCACTGGTCCTAACAATTTACTATTTATGCTGCTGAGCAAGAATAAGTTATATGACAGTATGCCATATAACACACACTTTTCTGGAAAGGTTTATGGCCAGTTCCTATGTGACTTTTTCTTTTGTTTTTTTACCTTATGTGTGAATGCTTAGGCATGAAAATATAGACAGGCACCACATCCAGAGTGAATCATAGCCATGTATTTTATTTTCCATATCTGTCCTGAAAGCATACATGAGCAGCAATTAGACCCATGTGTGTATGTTTTAGGACTAATCGGAATAATAATGCACACATGCATGTGTTATGTTTCATATGCTGCTCATGCTTTGGTATTGAAACCTAAGTAAAAAAAAAAGACTCAAAGGAACTGACCTCTAGTTTTCAGAGTGAACAATGTAGACATTTACGGTATAAATTTATACAATATGTTCTTATATAACTGCTGTGCACTAGGACAGCTTCAATTGACTTTTGAGGGTTTGTTTGTTTTTTAGTCATCAGAATCCAGCTATTATGTATGAAACCATAAATCATTTAGCACAATGCCTAATGATCCGTAAAGAATGTATTATTCAGACTGCAAAAATGAGCTGTTTCAGAAATGCTTAATGCCCTTGAATGACAACATCTCTTCAAAGCATGAACTTCGGTTACTATATTAGCATATAATTAATATTCTCCGGTTTCTACCTATAACACAGAAAATATGTCCATACTGTTACAGAGTACTTTCTGTGCATGTGAATATTTTTCAGCTAAAATTAATTATCATGAGCTTCCCATCTTTAATAGAACTAAAACAGCACATCCATAGTAAAACAGTTAGCTCAAAACGGAAGTCAAATTTAGACTGAAAAGCTCAAGAAAACAAATAAGCCAAGGGCTTTACCACAAAAGACTTGTAAAGTATTTTGTAGCAATTGTTTGCATTGCGAAATTCATGGTCTTGGTCCCCTATAACTGAGGGAGCACTTGCCCTTATATGAACTCCCATGTCAGCTTTGATCTTCTTCTCTGGTCCTGCTTCATGTGCAAAGTATGCAACCTTAGCTAGAAATGCAAACATAGAATCATAGCATACTTGCAAAGAAGTGATACCATCTAAACTGCCAGCATGAAATAGGAGCCCTCTGCTTATTTCCCCCATTTTCCAATTTTCTCTATGACAAGGATGGGAAACAACTCCCATTATTCCTGACCATTGGCCACTGACTGGAGCAGATGGGAGCTGAAGTCTAATAACATCTGGATGACCACAGGTTCCCAATCCCTGTTCTGTGCCAATCTGTCACAAACAATAGCAACATTTTAAAACCTAATTATCATCTCATTCACTTGCCAGAGCAAGGAGGGTCTATCAATTATCCTGCCACTTGAGCAGATAATGTTATTTTTCCTGCTCCGGAACTGCTCTGTACTCTATCTCATCACTGCTTTGACAGTTTAGATGGTATTACTTCTTTGCAACTTTGCTATGATTCTATGTTTGCATTTCTATCTAAGGTTGCATTTCAGTTTGATGACATTTGCTAAAGCTCAGCATATTTTCAAAGTTGAACATGGACATTAAAAGTAAGCACCATTTATTTCAATGGAGCTTCCTCCCATGGTATTGTACTTAAATAGATCCTAATGCTCTGTGGAGCATGTGTGTGTGTGCAACTAAAATAATATGCTTGTAGACTCTCCTTGTAGTGCGGCTATGACGACTGTCACAATGAGCTCCTGTACTTCAAAATTTATTGCTACACTTCCCTTTGAGGTTCATAACTCACCCTCTCTATTGGCCTTTCAAAGGGATACCAAATGCATATTTTCCATTTGGTCTTTATCTCACTAGCTAGGTTGTTTGTGCAATGCAACTGATATTGTTCTTTTAGGACACAATGTACTCATTAATAAATGTACTCAGTAATAAATGTACTCAGTAATAAATGTACTGGAATCTCACATTATATTTTCTGGTTTATAGAATTTGGTTTTTTTCCCCCAACTATCCCCCCCCCCCACTATATCACCACTAATAAATGCTGACATTGAAAACAGCATTTTTTTGTTCCATTAGTAATGTTTTGCTTACAATGGTGCACATTAGCAACTGGAGCAAGTCACATTCAACCTTCAAATTAGGGACATTGTGAGGTAACAAATCCATGGACATACATTCTCAGAATGGATACAGAAATGATTGAATGCTAATCAAGCATCTGCTGATCTATTAGTATTTCTTAAAATGCGAGGACAGCATTGCAGTTTTGCAAGACCATGGCCTGAGTGTGTTGCAGGGCAGTAAATAACTCATCAATCATTGGCATGAATGACATGTGGTCTAAGAATGATGAATAAGTGTTACATAAATCAAGTGACAGCAGTGATGCCGTCTGGAGGCCTCTTAAGTGAATACCCCTAAAAGGATTAAATCTGCTACAGAAAAATGTGCTATGCTTACCAAATGGAAAGTTGCATTAAGCTGTATTTTTCTCATTTGCTAAATGAAATCTACAGTTTCCTGCTGCATCTTGTTACCATTTCACACAGCATTAACCAAATAATTAAAGCTGCTGGGAGCAAGTAGAAGGATATGTATGTTACAAGACAAAGTGCCTTAACCATATTTGTAAAGAAATCAGCTGAATATTGAAAGTAAAAAACTGTGAAAAAATATTTTTTAAAAAATGAAAATGAGCTTGTAAAAATGCAAGAACTCTGGATTAGGGCTTCATACTTTTTTATATAAATGTGGCTACATTATGTTTCTCTAAGAATGCATGAGTTTAGCAATCAACTAAATTTGTTGGCATTGATTAGCAGTGTTTTGACACCCAAGGCTTACTATGGCAACCTGTAAAAAAAGGCACTAAAGTGCTATTTAATTAACAAGTATTAATTATCCATTTAGAACTTAGATTGTGACAGGATTTGACATGGCAGAATTTTATAGTTAATTTTCAGAAGATGATGGGTTTTGTGACTGTGAGAATGGAAGGTACGGTAATTTTGGTATTCTAATGTAATAGTAATACTATCATCTTGTGGCTTTTTTTCTTTTATCCATAAATTATTTTAACTAAATGTAAAAATCTCAAGCGGAATTCTTCAGCCACTACATCCTGATGAAGTTGTTTCAAATTCTCTATAAAGGTCATATTTTTCGTATTTGTCTGCTTCTCCCATTGTTTTTTAAATATTAAGTTGTATTTTTATGAAAGTGTGGCTTGTAAATATTTAAATGAATAAATAAATAAGAGAAGTAACTTCAGACAAATGCATAGTAGTATTTTATACATGTTTGAAGACATTGCTTTCTATGATGAGTTTAGAAATTGGTTTTCATAGAAAATATCTTCTTCGGCGATCACTCGTAGCTGAGTAAGATTGTCTTCCATAAACACGGTTTTAACAGTGAGTCTGGAAGTGACTGTGGAGGCCAATTCTGGATCCACACATCCTTCCCACAGTGGGGACATTGGTTTCCGGGCGGGAGTTGATCACGGTGTGGATTTGCCAAGCGTGCCTTCCTCTTAGCACGTTTCTCCCTTGCATCCTGAGTGTCTTCAAAGCCCATGACACCTTTGGTAAAGGCTGTTCTCCACCTGGAGCGCTCGCAGGCCAGTGTTTCCCAGTTGTCAGTGTGTATACTACATTTTTTTAGATTTGCCTTGAAACAGTCTTTAAACCTCTTTTGTTGACCACCAGCATTACGCTTTCCATTTTTAAGTTAGGAATAGAGTAGTTGCTTTGGAAGACGATCATCAGGCAACCGCACAACATCACCAGTCCAACGAAGTTGATGTTGAAGAATCATTGCTTCAACACAGGTGATCATATATCTATGCACTCAGAACAAGTTGCAAATTTGATTACAAGCCAGAAACAGCTGCCCTCCCCAGTCCAGTGAGCCACATCCAGTATAAATAAATGTTAAAATGCAAGTGGTGATTAGCCAGTTCAAATAAACTGGAGTAAGGGAATGGTGTGTGCAACATCTATGAACTAGTTTGGTTTATAGTGAACTGTTGGGGAAAGAGTTCATAGAGTGCAGCTGAATGGGACATAGTTGTGGGCAGCCTGGGGAAGTATACTTCACCTTGTGCCTGCCCATAAAAAGCAAGTCTAGAGTAAGAGACTGGGGTGATGTCTGCTGTTTCCAGGAACTCTTCTTGTTGTGAGACATTTGTGGGTGAGCTGAGAGGTTCTTTGGACCCTGGGTGAGAACCTAGAGGCTGAGAGGGAGGGTGTGTCAGAAGGAAAATGAATTGATTTAGATATTTTATTACCGTAGTATGAATGTAATATTTTTATTTGTAACTGTATGTTTTTGAAATATTTTGTTTAAGTTGTCTGCTGCTGCTTCAATTTTTTTGTATACCTCTTAGATACATTTTTGATATATTATGTGTGTTTTTTGCAACCACTTGGTGGTAAGTTGGCCATCTGTATTCACCCACACATAGGAAGAGCAAGGCTGAGCATCTCAAATCCTGCTGTCTCCAAATCCCCTATGTTTAAGAGCTGTGGGACGGCTCTACCACTAGGTAGAGTGAGGAAAATACCTGGGGAGGCAGTTGTTGGTGAGTAGTAGGAGCTTCTGGGTGTTCCTCCTGAGTCCCCCAACCCTTCTCTATTGCTAGAGGGCCTCTCCTGGGGCCCCTAATCTGGGCTGCTGCCTGAGATGTGGTGCCAGACATTGACCTTGGGACAGTCACAGTCTCTCACCTTAACCTACCTCACAGGGTTACTATGAAGATAAAATGGAGATGAAGAGAACCATGTATCCCACCTTTAGCTCCTTGAAGGAAAGGTGAGAGATAGAAACCAATGATTTGTCACTACCATTGTTGAAGTAAAATTCATCTGCCAGTGCAGTTGGCTTCTGTATATGGAATGGAGAAGGAGCTGCATCTTGCCTTTCACATTAGGCAACACAATTTCTTAGCCAGGCCATGACAAAACCCTGCTGCTCACCACCATAGCTTCTTCCTGCTGCTTATCCCACCATATAGCTACTATTTCACTCTACAGCAATCTCCAGCACTACTACTTGATATCCCAAATCACTGGAAAACCTGAGAAGCCTTTCCTTCCTCTCCTAAAGTCATAATTATTTCTCAATATCTCCCTACATTTGGTCTTCATAAAAACCATGTAGCTGCAAGAGAGCAGGGGAAGATAGCCAGTCTAATCCATATGTATGTATGCATTCATTAGATTATACCACTTCAAGCTGCATAAGGAGTTTTAGGAAGATTTTCCAGACAATTCTTTTATTCATATGGGGAGCATTCAAGCCAGTCATCTTTTTCTGCCTGTATCTTGAAGTGGTACAAACCTGGGAAAGCTCTAAACTTAACTGCTTCAATCTGCTGATTGTATAACCTGGTCCTGTGCTTGGGCACTGCCAAATGAGAGCTCCCCCAATAATTCCAAATGCATTGTAATTTTGTCTGCAATGTAGGAGGCAAGCTTTTCACAGTGGGCAGAAGTCATCTGTTACTCTTTGCAGCAAGAACTCTTATTTAATAGGCTGTTCACCACCTGGTAAGTTCCACTGGCTGGCCCTTTGGAGATACAATAGCCATAGAATATAAAGCTTTAAAAAAAATTCTTTATTCAATAGCTTTCACAGTTTTATTTAATGGTCAGAATCTGTAAAAGATAGCAAATTCAAAAAAGGTTGTATGAAAAGATCACAAAGATACAAAAAGAGGGTGTGTTTTTGTTAAATAAAATGCTTTCTGGAATAAATTGAATAGCTATTGTTAATTCATATGTCTTCAAATGTACACTGTGGGTGCTTTGATGAATAAATTGAAAGATTACCTGCCAAGTACCTTTGTTGCATACAAGTACTTCAGCATTCTTATTGGAAGACTTGTAAGTCCAATACTAAAATGCTGTTGTAAATCACAGTGGACTCCCCGCTGTTCTCTTTTTTTAACCCTCCTACCATTGCAGTGTTCAAACAGGCAGTGGCAAGAAGTCATAGAAGCTGGGACACAACAGTTGATACTCCAAGATATAGTGCTATACTTTTCATATGTGTGGCAGCTCTCTTCAGTGCTTTGCAGGTTGCATTTAGGCAGCCTCACTTCTTGCAAAGCCCATGTACCTAGAGTAGAGAAACGTCAGCTCTCTCGGCCAGTAAAGCGAGATGGGCGCCACAACCCCAGAGTCGTTCGTGACTGGACTTAACTGTCAGGGATCCTTCACCTTTACCTTTTGTTTATGAACAACTTGGATTAAGAATGCTGCAAACCTGGAAGGAGGTGTTTCAGTTTGTGAACTTTGCCTTGGAAGCAGAACATGTTCTGCTTCCTGTTGAGTGTGTTCCATTTGTAAATTGAGTCCCCCGCTGCTATTTTTAAGAATGCTTTGGTTTAAGAATGGACTTCCAGAATGGATTGAGTTTGTAAACCAAGGTACCACTGTACTCACTACCTTTCTGTGTACTGTATTCCTATGTTTTTCAGTGTCTCTGTGTTTGTCCGCAGAGTTTTTCCGTGTCATGTGGCCAGCATGACCAAGCCTCTTTTGGCAAATCCAGAGCAGCACACAGAAACATTGTTTACCTTCCCACCGGAGGGGTACCTATTTATCTTCTTGCACTTTGACGTGCTTTCGAACTGCTAGGTTGGCAGGAGCTGGGACCGAGCAATGGGAGCTCATCCCGTCACGGGGATTCAAACCGCCGACCTTCCGATCGGCAAGCCCTAGGCTCAGTGGTTTAGACCACAGAGTCACCCACTAAGCTGTTCTTAAACCAAGGTACCACTGTACTGAAAAACAGAGCAACACAAGGCTTGGGGCTTGGAAGTTGGTTGACTGGGGCTCTGGGACGTACCCTCATTTACCTCATTATCTGGCCCCCAGTAGTTTTTGCTTATACTGTCAGTGACTCTTTAGAGCTTATGCCTGTCCAGAATTCTTTCCCAGCCTCTTAGGTTTCATTGTTCAGTGTCTATCAACCTTGTCCCGATTGTGGGGGAGGAGGGTTATTGGTTTGTTTTTGTTTTGTTCTTCTTTTTATTATGTAGTTTGTGTTTTTATCTTGTATTTTTATGCTGTGAACCACCCTGAGATCTTCAGAGTATACAAATTTAATATGATGATGATGATGTTTTAAGTTACCACTATGCTGGACATGATTCAACCCTAAACCTGACCCTGCTGATACTTATTTCCCTGGTATAGATCCTACAAATGCCAATCACATTCCACCCCATCAATAAGTAGTTTTCCAGATGCACTTGTTCTCCAACAGAATTGACAAAATAATAATCCACTGAATTTAATGGAACAGGAGTGCAGCAAACAAGTCACAAGGACTGCAAAAGACTTGAAAAACCATTTCCAACTACATTATTAACATCTACATTGTAGCTCGGGGTGTTCAAGTGTATTTCAATATACTTTTTATTTCTTGTTCTGTGTGCATAAGGATGATCATGGCTAGCACTTCTAGGAACTGAAGAGAGATTATGAGTATCTGGAGTATGATGTGGTTAGCATGTCTGTCCTTCCTGCAGCTGAGAGGAGAAAAATCTCTTCCCATGTGGAGTAAACAGGCATTAGTGCTCTTGTATTGCTTGAGTATAAGTGCACTCTGAGGAGTGCTGTAGCTGTCAGCCATCTCTTTGAAAAGCAAATATGTCATTTAAGGCAACAAAGGATAGACATTAAGCCTCTCCACTCTGAGTCACTTGGGGAAATAACGGAGCAGATAGATTAAGAATTAAGATCTAAATGTCTCTGAAGTAGGAAGATAATTAATACATAAAAAATAGTAGCTATACCCTTCTAGAACTTGCAGTGTATGAATTATTGTGTCTGAGGACTTTTATAAGAAATGTTAAAGTAAAGTTTTGTGGTAGAATTTAATTCTTAAGGTTGTTTAAAATAGTGATTCAATATTATCCAGAATATTGAAACGAAGAGGTAAAGTGATGTCAGTATACTCCAAACCAATATCCACATCCCCCACCATATCAGATCATTCACCATTAGGTTTGATAAATTGTGCCTGTTTTGAAAGTTGGCCTGAGGATTTCCCCATTCTTCTTAAGTGGCCATCTTTCCAGAATAAAAGGATGATTTTGACTGCATATTAAATAGCCTAACATAATATTGCCTTATTCTGATGAATACACAGCCCTGATCCAGCTGTGTTCATATGCAGCAGCTGAGGCTCTTTGTGCATAGGCCTTCCTAAAAATCAGCAATGATGCTAAATGAAAATGAGCAGAAGGGGCAAAATCCAGTCCCTGCTGAAAAACTGATTGGTGTTCTCCAGAGTTTTCTGAGGGGCTACAAACATCCACTTGCAGTAGCTCACATGGGAAAGAAATAGCACATGAAACACCCTTTAAAATGTGTGTAGTTTCTCATCCACTGTGGATCAATGTGTGTGAAGTTGGGTGCTTTCATCCATGTGCGCCCCCTGTCCAGATCATAGAACAATAATATTGTTAGTTCATTGATTACTTTCAAACTGACATATCTCTTTAAATTACTCATATCCACGGGGAGGGGGGAGGAATCCCAATCAAATCTGAGCTTAAAAATATCAATTGTTGTAAGTGATATTAAATCTGAAATGGTATTTCAGATCTGAACACTGGTCAGAATTATGTGCCAGGAATAATTTGGAATTTCTTTTAGTCTCTGTTAGTTGTCTCTATTCTCTGAATGAATTTTAAGTATAGAATGCTGAAAACTCTAACCTCCTCTCTCCCTCTTGTTGCCATTATTAATATAAAACAGAGAACAAAACCATGAGAAGCATAACAGGCTTTTGGAGCCTTATACTTTCTGCTGCAGTTCATCTGGTATTTCTTTTAATTTTATCTGTCAGAGAAAGAAATCATAACAAGTGTATTTGTTAGCTGCTTTTAGGGATCACGGAAGCAATATCTCTGTCCCTGCCCTAAACTTGTTGGGGCAGCAGGGGGTGGGAAATGTACATCTTTCTTGCACCCTGTTTGTGAATGTTTGAATCTTCTCACACACCCTATTAATTAGAAGTACATATTGATTAGAAGGCCATTCCAATATTGTCATAATTCACCAGCGCAAAGGCGGGATCAGGTGAGCGGTTTGGTGTAGGCATACCAAAGAAGGTTGTCTAAAACAGAATGATCATTCTAGAGGTTTATTATCAGAAAGAGTAAGCTAAATCAGCCTGCCAGTCATCACTGCTATTACAGTTGCCAGACGGACACTGCAACAGTGAGAGGTCGCCATGACATGTCCGCCCCCAAGCAAACATTTATACAGGTTATAAGCACAAAGCAGCATACGTCAGTTTGTCCAGAACCTCCTATCATACCTGGCCAGTGAGGCCAGAGATGGCAGCTATCCAAAGTTTCTCCCCTCTCTGGATCTAGAGCCCAGCATATCTAGGTCCACATATAAGCACAGCATCAAAGCAAGCCAATTAGCATACAGTGGTACCTCAGGTTAAGAACTTAATTTGTTCTGGAAGTCTGTTCTTAACCTGAAACTGTTCTTAACCTGAAGCACCACTTTAGCTAATGGGGCCTCCTGCTGCTGCCGCGCCACAGGAGCACGATTTCTGTTCTCATCCTGAAGCAAAGTTCTTAACCCGAGGTACTATTTCTGGGTTAGCGGAGTCTGTAACCTGAAGCGTATGTAACCTGAAGCATATGTAACCCGACATACCACTGTTTATCAAAGAAAGGAAGCATAAACATATATTAGCTCATTCTCACAACTACCAATTATTTTTCGGGATTATCTTGACTACCAAGATGGTGCTTGCTGGCCTTCTGGAACGTTTCACTTTGCTTCAACACAAATATAAACTGGCAAGCAAGAAAGAATATGAAAATATCTACTTGTATGAACTGCTTATAGACCTAGTATCTCCGCAAGGGGAGGGGGGAGTAATTGTAAAAAAAAAAGTCACCAGGGATGGACTTTCTCTTGCATATTTTTTTCCGTTAGAAGGACCCTTGGGGTCCCTTCTACTCTACAATTCTATGATTTTGTTACTGAAAGCTGTAGTGGACAGTGTGGTGGGGTAGCAGAGCTCACCTGACTTACGGCTGGTCATATCACTACTGCTTACTGGGAGGCTTAATGCAAACATATCAGAGGGAACATTGGATTGTCTCCACTAGTGTGTTTGCACTGCACCAACTTCCCAATACAGGGCTGCCTTCAGATGTCTTCTAAAAGTCAGATACAGTGGTACCTCAGGTTAAGAACTTAATTCGTTCTGGAGGTCCTTTCTTAACCTGAAACTGTTCTTAACTTGAGGTACCGCTTTGGCTAACGGGGCCTCCCGCTGCCGCTGCACGATTTCTGTTCTCATCCTGAAGTAAAGTTCTTAACCCGAGGTACTATTTCTGGGTTAGCGGAGTCTGTAACCTGAAGCTTCTGTAACCCAAGGTACCACTGTAGTTGTTTATTTCCTAGACATCTGAAGGGAGAGTGTTCCACAGGGAGGGCGCCACTACTGAGAAGGCCCTCTGCCTGGTTCCCTGTAATCTCACTTCTCGTAGTGAGAAGGAACCAGCAGAAGACCCTCGAAGGAGGACCTCAGTATCCAGGCTGAACAATGGGGGAGGAGGCTCTCCTTCAGATGTACTGGGCTGAGGCTGTTTAGTGCTTTAAAGGTCAGCACCAACACCTTGAATTGTGCTCAGAAATGCACTGGGAGCCAATGAAGATCCTTTAGGACCGGAGTTATATGGTCCCGGTGGCCACTCCCTGTCTAGCTGCTGCATTCTGGATTAGTTGTAGTTTCCGGGTCACCTTCAAAGGTAGTCCCATGTAGAGTGCATTGCAGTAGTCCAAGTGGGAGATAACTGAGCATGCAGCACTCTGGTGAGACAGTCTGTAGGCAAGTAGGGTCTCAGCTGGTGTACCAGGTGCAGCTGGTAAACAGCTGCCCTGGACACAGAATTGGCCTGCACCTCCAAGGACAGCTGTGAGTCCAAAATGACTCTCAGACTGCACACCTGGTCCTTCAGGGGCACAGTTACCCCATTCAGGATCAGGGAGTCCTCCACACCAGCCCGCCCCCAGAAACAGTACTTCTGTCTTGTCAAGATTCAACCTCAATCTGTTAGCCACCATCCATCTTCTAACAGCCTCCAGACACTCACATAGCACCTTCACTGCCTTCACTAGTTCAGATTTAAAGGAGAGGTAGAGCTGGGTATCATCCATATACTGGTGAATGCCCAGCCCAAACCCCCTGATTATTTCTCCCAGCGGCTTCATATAGATGTTAAAAAGCATGGAGGAGAGGATGAAGCCCGGAGGCACCCCACAAGTGAGAGTCCAGGGATCTGACCACTAATCCCCCAACACTACTTTCTGGGCACAGTCCAGGAGGAAGGAGCGGAAACACTGTATAATAGTGCCCCCAGCTCCCATCTAATAAAAAAGATGTTGTTTGTTTGGTTCCGTTTGGGAATTGCTTCCCACAAAATAGAATTATTGTAGTAAGAAGCATAAATAAAAAATAATTTGACAGGTTTGCTAATGAGCGTGCGTAGGTAACTGAAGACAGACACATGAGTCAAGCACAAGAAATTGCTAGACTCCTGAAGTTAGTCTTATATTTTCACACAATTAAAGGCTAGCAGGGTCATGCTGCAGGCTATGCCTCTAACATTGTGCCTGCTCACCAAGCTCCCTCTACCCTTCCCCACTTTTGCATGCTGAATTCAAGAGGAAGAACGAAGAGGGAGGTGGCTGGACTTGTGAATGCTTCTCCACACATTTGAGCACTCCCAAACATGAGGTGGAACTTGCTTGCATACAGCTAGCTGTCCCTTTAGAACTTCAGCTCATGTTCAGAGGCTGCAAGTGGAGTAAGGCACTTGGACATGACTCCACTAACCTTTACTTATACCCAGTCCTTTCCTGTGGATAGTGCATGAACTGGGTTAAGTGTCTGACAGTTCTAATATTGCCATAAACATGCATTTTCAGCTTTCTCTCTTTTTCTGTTGCTCCTCTGCTTATGCTTTTGAAATGAAAAAAGGGAAACGTAATGTCTGAATAGGTCCTCAAGCCAATAGCGCAGCTAGACTCGTGCATTTAGCTTTCAGGAATCTCAGACTTTCAGATTTTCTGAGATCCTGTAATTGAAAATACTTGAAATGGAACCTGTGCCCTTGTGATTGTGAAACATTCTCACAGTTGCTGAACTACAACTCAGCTCTGTGACTTTCCTGAATTTTGTTTTGCCTGGGGACAGCAGGAGCTTTACTAAAACAATCTGGGTGTCTGTAGTTATCTCTGCATCCCAGGAGCCAGGAGAAATTTTCTGCCTGCTGCCAATCTCCTGTCATGCTGAGTCCAGAAAAAAAGATGCACTAATTTTATTGAGGCTGGATGTTTTTGTAGGAGACTTTATCCATCCAAATATCTAAATTTAAGAAGCCAGTTAAGAAAAGCAATTTAAAAACATAGTCCCTGTATTAGAAAATACCTTAAAATGTACTGAGTGGGCTTTCTGGTCTCGTCATGTCATAAATGTCAGCTCATATGTTACATTCATCAGCTACCTTGAAACAGTCTATCTTTTCAGTTATTTTTTGTGTGCTATTTCAGAAGCCTCTGCAGTTGCCTGCCAAAAGATTCATAGCCACAGGAGTGAGTGTAAACAACAGATAAATTCGTCTTTTATTACAGGGACCAAATGGAAACAGTATCAAGCTGCCATGTAGTATGGACCTTTCTTCCAATGTTCTTTCTCAGATTTGACAGTTCTCCTTCTGAAATATTTCCACTCCTGAACGTTGTCCCCCTCCGCTCTTCTACATTTTCTGACAGAATCCCAATTGAAGTATACACAATTCTAGATTTTTCTTCCATGATGCAAGGGTAGTATGGTTTTCATTGATGCATTTCCTTTAATATTTTCCATTAGGTTTGTTTATATTGTTGTTTTATTGTTTGATCATGTCTTACATTGTTTTAATTTATTTTATTTTATGACATTGCAAGCAACCTTAAGCTGTTATTTTGCCAAGAAAGGCAGTGTATAAATTCTTATATAAATAAATAGAATCCATACAACTTCCTAGAAGGCAGCTTCTTCTGGTGAAATACACCTATTCTGTCCATGTTTCCAGAAGTTCTTCACACAAATGTATTTGATTAAGTAGTACACCTATTTCATGGTTATTAATTCACAGAAATTATACTAGAATCCAGTACATGGTTAGGCCTTAAGTTATGTCTGAAGGATTACTACTACTTTAAATACCTGGCTGTGTTCGAATTTATTTTTATTTGACTAGAATTCTGCTTTCAAATGGCTTTTTGTCAAATATTGGGACACTGGCTGAAGGAGGATGAGAGAGAGCGTATTGTTCAGGCTCACAACACCTTCTGATGTCTATCTGATGTTGGGATTGTGATGGAAGTGGCAAAAAGCAACGATCTGGCTCCAGATGCATTTTAACTACTCTTGTAGTTAAAGGATAAATTAATAGTGAAAACCTTTCATTATTCTGTTGGTTAGAGAACCTTTCATTACCATGTTGGTTAAATGAAGCTATATATCAAAATTAGTCATAAAATATCTTACGTTGAAGGTGAGCTAAAGGTTGTATTAACATCGGATTGTCAGCCTGTTTTTATCCTTTACACACAGATCGCAGTTGGAAGCATTTGCAGCCTTCATACCAAGGGAGCATTCTCAGCACAGGTCCTTGTTCTTGTTGTTACAGACAGATTGTAAGACCTATTATGTCTTTTACTTGCTTGAAAGGAAGTGGGGAACAGGTCAACAGGGGCATCACACTAAAAGCATCAAAGCCCAAGACCGCAGGACATTTTAACACAGAAAAATAGGTAGGATTAAAGTTGTAGGAAAAGCAAAGCAAGTCCAGAATTAAGTCTGACATTGTGCCCTTAATTCCTTGTATTCCTCCATCTGTTTGATAAGCATTAACCAAGAGAGAAAGTGAGAAAAAGAAAATTCAGGTACAGATCCTGTTTCTGTGGTATGTGGGATAAAGAGTTACAGTATTAATGCTATTAATACATTGTTTTGAAATGCTAATCTCTCTCTCTTTTCATTTTCCCGATGCCTTCTTAAAAATTGAACACTGCAATGTATGACAGCTGACACTTGGCATGTCGTGATTTGAAAATCCGCTGTCTGCCCCTTGATGTCTTCATCTGACAACATCTATATGTTGCCTGGTTCCCATGGCAACTAAGCACTCTAGTAATTGCAACCCTGGAAAGATAATTATTTCACTCAAAACACAGTGTACGTTTAACCTGTCTGAAGTTTCAACAATCCATCTTTTAATGACAAGTGTTTTGAAAGGTCTAATTCAGACTGCTTCTTTGGTGCCATATTTTTATGGTTATTAACATGTATGTTTAACTAATCATAAGGGTTACCATTTTACTCAGATTTCTTAACCCATTGGTGTATCATGGATACATGTTATGCCACGACTGTTAATTTAAACCTGATAGGTTAGAGTGATGGTGTTAACCACCTACGGTAGTTATAAATATACCCCTTTTGTGCTAATAATGTAATTTATACAAATTAGGTCTCTATAGAATAGTTCCTGTTTTTTCTTAGTACAAGCAAACCTATGTTTTGATGAGTTTAATGTCATAATGTTTGTGTGGTTAAATACTGTTTGGCCAGGAGATATTATACCTTAAGCTCAGGATTAGGAAACCCATTAGTAACTAAATTCAGTCCTTATTTTCTCTGATGTAGATGTAATGTCAGGGCTATCTCAATATATTCTGTTGCCCAAAATTTATTTATTTTATTATATTTATAGTCCATTGTTCTTCCATCATGGAATTCACTGAGGCTTACTTGTGGTTTCCGCTCCTGCCTGTCACCCATTTAGGCACTAACCAGATCCAGACCTGGAGGCATCAGCAAGGTGGTGGCCTTGTATGACTTTAGACCATACCCTGGGGCTAACGAAGGCAATGGCAATCTGGGAGGCGTTCCAGAAGAACCACACAGATAGAAAGTTGCAGATATGCCTGTCAAATTATACTGTACCACACTGGCAACCAGTAACTACTTGGACCGCTCTTGCTGTTGAGAATCTGTAGTGCATGCCACATGTTGAACACAGCTCTCCTGTCTTAAGGTGCTTTGTGCATCAGTGTGAAAAGGCAACCAGATGATAAATTGAATGTGGTTCTTTGTAACATACTCAGCAAGCATGAAATATAAGTCAAAAGTTTACTTTATATTTTGTCCTTCCTAAGCAATATGGGTGGCTAGTGTACACACAACCAGGGAAAAAAGATGATATTAACCAAAAGATTAATTACTGGTAAGCCTCGAGGTCAGTGGGAGGAAACCAATCAATGCTGCTGCACATGGTTATCCACACTTAATTCTCATTGATTTTGATTAAACATATGCCTAAATAACTTTTTGCACAGATACCTGCTTAATTAGTTAGTGAATCATTCCATGAAAGCAGCTACTAATTAGCATAAACTCTTCTAGAAAACAGTATGGATTTGAAAAGGTTTCTGTGTAGTGAGAGCTTTTGGTAATATTCTTGCCTACTTTAAAATGAAAAACCTCTTAAAATGATTTAAGCCAAAAGGGGGAAATAGGCACATTAATGATTAATAGCAATCAATTTTTTTGGCACATGGCCCTCTGGGTCCTCTCCTGTCCGTCAGCAGTTCAGCAGGGATTTCGATGTTTTAATTGCACAGAGATCTACTGCAAAAAAAAAAAAACCCAAAGAAGAGGGGAAATGACTCAGGTAGACTTGTGTTTTCATTGCAAATATGCAAGAATTCATTGATGCATCCAATTGTAGGCTCAGGATGCTTAGGATGCAATTGCATTTGTAAGTTTTAAGCTTTCAATAGCTGCAAGCAAAGCCTTGCAGTTTAGCTGTGCATTACATTATTTGCATCTTTCTGCTGGGGTTACTGAACTTTTTTTTGCCTTTCATACATCAGAACATATAAAGCAAGTCTGATAGCTTTTTAGAAAACAGCAATATTGTAACACACACCCACACACCCATAAGTATGCAAAAAAAATGGAAGTGGTGATATAAGATAGTTAAATATATGTATTTCTGGGGGAAACCTCTGTGCAATAAGGTGTTTGCAGATTGTTTAGGCAGGTGCCTAGGGAAAGGATATTTGGCATCTTGCCTCTCATCTTGCACCAGCACCTGGAGGGGCAGGGCTAGATGTAAACCCACCCTGCCTTTCCCTCAGCCTTCTTTGGGTTCCTGGCATCCACCCTCCTGCTCTTTATTCAGTACAGGTTGACATTTTTGGGCACACAGGATTTTTAAAATTTTTTTTGCCTGTCAGCTGATTGCCGGCTATTTTTTCTTTTTTTCTTTTTGCCTACTCTGTACTGGTTTTGCAGCTAATGTCCATAATGGTCGGTTGCTGCTAAATAGGTTAATTGGCCATATTGTAGGTAATGCCACCAAGGGCCTTCTTAGTGACTCCTCGCAGACTTTGGAAGTCCCTCCTTTGAGAAGCTAAACTGATTCCCTCCTCGCTTTCCTTCATCAGCAGGTAAAGACTTCCTTCTTCCAACAGGCTTTGGGGAATTGACTGCTTTTAATTAAAGGGCTAGTGCCATGCCATATATATTGTAATTACTGGTTTATTTTAACAGATTTTATATATGTATATAGTGTTAATTCCATCAGTGTTTAGTTGTATTTTAATAATTGGCTTTTCTTTGTTTTTACCGGTTCTCATTTTTATCTGTAAGCTGTCCTGAGTTATGTCAAGGGAAAAGGTGGCATAGAAATAAAATAATAATAATAATAATAATAATAATAATAATAATAATAATAATAATAATAATAACAGCAGCGCTAGAAGTTGTCAAGTAGTTAAGGTTTGTGAGCACCCTTAGGTACCTTTAAAGGTGAAGGCTGTAGACCAATATATAAATAATAATTATTATTTTTTAATACCGTGCCCTTCCTGGTTCAGAAAACCAGGCTCAGGGCAGCTAACAACAAATTTAAAACACTTAATTGATGCAACAAAAACCAGCATAAAATACAGTATAAAACATGAATAACAATAAATTCAGAATTCAAAAATCAATTTAGGGTGAAAATCCATCCAATAAGCATTAGATGATCACCAGGGCTATCTAGCTAAATTAGTCCTATTGGGCCAGCGAGGAGACCAGGGGAGAATTACCGTATTTTTCGCTCTATAACACGCACCTGACCATAACACGCACATTGTTTTTAGAGGAGGAAAACAAGGGAAAAAACATTCTGAATGAAACAGTGGATGTATCATTTTTGGGCTTCATGCTGTGGCCACAGACATGTGATCTGATGGTGAATTTGGGATGACCCAATGCAAAGATCCTGAGAATCCCTGTGGATCCATGCTCTGTAACCACGTTTTTGCACCATTGCAGCCCCAGACAACAGTGGGTGCGTGATTTTTTTGGTGCAGGCTGTAGCCATGGACATGCTATGTGATCTGATGTTGAATTTGGGGTGACCCAATGCAAAGATCCTGAGAATCCCTGTGGATCTATGCTTTTTAACCACGTTTTTGCACCATTGCAGCCCCATGCAACAGTGGGTGTGTGATTTTGGGGGGGCAGGCTGTAGCCATGGACATGCTATGTGATCTGATGGTGAATTTGGGGTGACCCAATGCAAGGATCCTGAGAATCCCTGTGGATCCATGCTTTTTAACCACATTTTTGCACCATTGCAGCCCCAGGCAACAGTGGGTGCGTGATTTTTTGGTGCAGGCTGTAGCCATGGACATGCTATGTGATCTGATGGTGAATTTGGGGTGACCCAATGCAAAGATCCTGAGAATCCCTGTGGATCTATGCTTTTTAACCACGTTTTTGCACCATTGCAGCCCCATGCAACAGTGGGTGCGTGGTTTTGGGGGGGCAGGCTGTAGCCATGGACATGCTATGTGATCTGATGGTGAATTTGGGGTGACCCAATGCAAGGATCCTGAGAATCCCTGTGGATCCATGCTTTTTAACCACATTTTTGCACCATTGCAGCCCCAGGCAACAGTGGGTGCGTGATTTTTTGGTGCAGGCTGTAGCCATGGACATGCTATGTGATCTGATGGTGAATTTGGGGTGACCCAATGTAAAGATCCTGAGAATCCCTGTGGATCTATGCTTTTTAACCACGTTTTTGCACCATTGCAGCCCCATGCAACAGTGGGTGCGTGATTTTGGGGGGGCAGGCTGTAGCCATGGACATGCTATGTGATCTGATGGTGAATTTGGGGTGACCCAATGCAAGGATCCTGAGAATCCCTGTGGATCCATGCTTTTTAACCACGTTTTTGCACCATTGCAGCCCCAGGCAACAGTGGGTGCGTGATTTTTTTGGTGCAGGCTGTAGCCATGGACATGCTATGTGATCTGATGGTGAATTTGGGGTGACCCAATGCAAAGATCCTGAGGATCCATGTGGATCCATGCTTTTTAACCACATTTTTGCACCATTGCAGCCCCAGGCAACAGTGGGTGTGTGATTTTGGGGGGGCAGGCTGTAGCCATGGACATGCTATGTGATCTGATGGTGAATTTGGGGTGACCCAATGCAAAGATCCTGAGGATCTATGCTTTGTAACCACATTTTAAGTGGGGAGGGAAGGAAAAACACAGAAGGGACAAGGAGCAGGAGAGGGGTGTGCAGAGAAGCAGCTGGCTAAGAATGCAGGAGAGGGGTAGGGAGGAAAGGAAGGCAAAAGTTTTCCCCCACCCAAGCCAGCCAGCCAGCCATCTCTCTCTCTCTCTCTCTCTCTCTCTCTCTCTCTCTCTCCCCCTCCCTCCCTCCCTCCCTCGCTCCCTCCCCCCCCTCTCTCTCCCTTCCCCCCTCTCTCTCCCTCTCCCCCAGCAGCACCGGAGCTTGCCTGGAGGGGAGGGGCTTTCCCTGCTCTTTGTTCCGTTTCAGCAAACACAGCAACGAAACAGAGGAGGCTGGGCAGTAAGACCCTGAGGCAGAATGCAGGAAAGCAGCCGCTTTCTCTTTTCAAGTTTCGCTTCTCTGTGCAGCGTGCAGCCCCGCGATTTGATTTTTGCTTGATTTTTCGGCTCCAGGGACCACACATTCGCTCTATAACACGCACAGACATTTCCCCTTCCTTTTTAGGAGAAAAAATCTGCGTGTTATAGAGCGAAATTTACGGTAGCTGTGGGATCCCAGAGAGGTAATCTTCATAAAAGGGGAGGGGGAGGGAAGGAAGGCAAATAAAAGATCAGGCTAAGTTCAAATTGAAAGCCAGGCGGAATAGTTCTGTCTTACAGGCCCTGCGGAAGGAAGTTAAATCCTGCAAGGCCCTGGTCTCATGGGACAGAGCATTCCACCAGGTTGGAGCAATCACTGAGAAGGCCCTGGCCCTGGTAGAGGATAATCTGACTTCCGTAGGGCCCGGGACCTCTAAACTATGATTATTTATGGACCTTAAGGTCCTCTGTGGGGCATACCAGGAGAGGCGGTCCCGTAAATACGAGGGCCCTAAGCCACAATGGGCTTTAAAGGTCAAAACCAGCACCTTATGTTCCTTTCAAGGCTGTGGGGTAGGATATGGAGCACCTTTGAGGCCAACTTGAAACACTTGCCTGGAATGCTTCCCACTTGCTTGAAAGGGTGGGCTTAGGGGAAGGGTTAGTTAAAATGCTATTCCTCACCCTTGGTAGGATTGGGTCACCCAGTTTGCTTTGTGCAGTTAATATCCCACACCATGGTTCCCTGCTACCAATGCGTAGTGTTAAATTGATACAGTGGTACCTCGGGTTACAGATGCTTCAGGTTACATATGCTTCAGGTTACAGACTCTGCTAACTCAGAATATTACCTCAGGTTAAGAACTTGGCTTCAGGATGAGAACAGAAATCGTGTTCCAGTGGCGCGGAAGCAGCAGGAGGCCATTAGCTAAAGTGGTGCTTCAGGTTAAGAACAGTTTCAGGTTAAGAACGGACCTCCGGAATGAATTAAGTACTTAACCCAAGGTACCACTGTAAATGTGACTCAGTCTCTCAACCTTCCTGTCTTACATTCTTATTTCCCCATGTGGTTGCAATCCCACAAACTCTCGATTTACATATGCAAGAGGCTCATTGCAGTATTCATATGATTTGTAGATTACATGCTCAACCTACAGAAGCATCATCCTAATTTAAGTGCTTGTTATATGGACCTTGAAATCAGTTAAATTACTAAAACAATGAAATAGAATATTCAATAAGAAATTAGTAACTGCTTAAAATGTGTGCTAACAAATAAAGAGAGAGAGAGAGGAAAAGAGGGAGAGAAATGCCAATAAAACTTTAAAAATGCTCCCTCCTATCTTGTTTAATAAAAATATGGGTCCTCTGTGAAAAACATTATTACAGGAGCCCTTGAAGCAATTGCTGGAAAATAGCTTTTTCATTACTTCAAAGTTACTTTAAAGTAGCATGAAATCAGAGCTCCTGGTTTTATGGTGAAAGGTTTTATGTCAAGTCTGAAAACATGCTGCTCTCTATACCTTTTTTAACTGCTACAGTTTGAGAGGGGGGAACCTGATATAATTAAGTATGCATCACTGTAAGTTAACTAATATTCAAAATATTACGGATGCTCATCTATCATAATTTGGCAGAGCAGAAGGCATTTGGTAATTTAATTAAAGTCTCCGGCCACAATCCATTGCATAATTATGTGGACTTACTTGAAGTCTCATCAAAATCAAATTCATATAACTCTGTGCTAGATTTTATCCACAGAATTAATATTTGAAAAAAATGTGACTGTGCACACAATCCTATGAATACTTACATGAGAGGGTGTTCTATTGGACACAGGGGGACTTACTTCTGAGTAGACATGCAGTAGGATAGGCTGCATGCCTCAGAGACTCAGAAATGTTACTGGAGCAATGGAAATTTTCATTTTGTTGTTGACGCTGCTCTGGAAAGTCATGCAGAGCTGTGAAGTCGTACTCTACTATTAGTATGTCTTTCAAAGGCCATTTGCCATATTAAAGTACATAGGTCAGGTAGACATTGTGCTCACCACAGTACCCATAACTGCAAATTTGATAGCAGGTGATCTTTTGACAGCATCAACTACAAACTTATAATATAAGGTAGATCAGCTTAGGATCATATCCTTGAAAGTAATTTTACAAGTTATCAAAAAGCAGAGGCAAGCAAAAGCACATACTTCTATTATTCAAAACTTTCCTTACTTTTATCTTAGGCATCTTGGTGAAGCATAAAGTAAAAGTTGGATTGGGTTTTGACTGGAAGCTCTTTTTCGGGCCATCAACACTTCTGTGTCCATAAAATAGCATTCATTCACACTCAGAATGTGGCTGCCAAGAGAGCATCTGCAATCTTTCCATGCTATAAATAGATAAATGTATTTTTTAAAGCTCATGTCATTTGAGGTGATTTCTTTAAGAAGTGAAGCAGAAATGTGTAGATGAGCTAGCTAAGAAGAAAAACCAGCAATAGTTCTTAAATGAAGCTAAAGCTATGATAACCACAGAAATTCCTAAATAAAACTAAACCTATAATAACCCTAAGTCTACAAATAGGTACGTGCATTCATACAGCTGCTCACAACAGGCATACATTTTACTCTTTTGCTGAGCAGGGAAAACTTTATATACATTTAAAGATCAGGGAAATTCATTTTGGGTTCAGTAAATGTATTTAAACTGCAGTGACATCCTGATGTGTCCTATTAATATGATAAAAGGTGAAGCCCGGTGAGCAGTTTGATAGTAAACCTAGTTGACACTTGGCTCTTGTACCAACTAATAAAATTTGATTTGGATATTTTCACCAGACTTGTTTATATACATAATGTGATTGTATACCTTCCTAGCAATTGGTCCGTAACAATAATACAAAGTAAAGCTAGACAAAATCTGTCAATTTTGGTTTGGGCTTTTCCTAAAAATTTTCTGAAAACTCCAACTCATTCAGGAGCTCCCCAGCAACAAAACAGGTTTCCCAGAATGCTCAAAACTTCTAGCGATGCTGGGATTAGTC
Source organism: Podarcis gaigeae (assembly GCF_964106915.1). Lineage (NCBI taxonomy): Eukaryota > Metazoa > Chordata > Lepidosauria > Squamata > Lacertidae > Podarcis > Podarcis gaigeae. The sequence goes on from NC_139680.1 coordinate 64,792,072, forward strand.
ATTTTAATTCCATTTATCCAGGAAGATTTAAAACAGCAGATAAAAAGAGTCTAGGGCCAGGCACTTGAGGCGAGCCCCACAATGGCACCTTCTCCCTCTGCCAGTGTAGTGAGATGGAGGTGATGGTGTGGAATAAGCTTTGCTTTATCTGGGAAAAGTACAAATCTAGACATCTAAACACAACCCCCAATACACACCACTGTAGTCCCCACATAATGAAGCACACAAAAATCAAGTTGCATTGTTTTGTGACCTCTGGAACTTTCTAGAGGTTATATCCCAGAACCTCCACACACACACAAACACACACACCCCAGGAGGTGGAAAGCTGCTTACTGGGGTTTGGGAATGTTGTGGAAGGGCCTTGAGAGATTCCCAGGGCCCTCATGTGACCTTCCCAGACCCCGGTAATTGAGGAAGTGCCTTCCTTACCAGCCGCTAGGATGTTCCCAGCAGAAAAAGAGGGTGTGGCGGTGAGGAGGAAAGGACAGCACATTCTTGTTTCGCCTCAGATTGTGAAATGGGATGGGCCGCCCCTGCCAGTATGCATGAATTTTATTAAATGAATAAATACCGTAAATAGTATCCATTTATAGACCTATCATCCATGAATTTGTGCTCTTTTTTAAAGCCCCCCACTTGGTGGCCATTAAGCTATGGAGCTTACTCTCAGAGGAGGCATCCTCTGAGAGTAAGCTCCATAGCTTAACTATGCAGTACATAAAGAAATTCAGTCTTCTATCTATCCTGAATCTTTCAATGTTCAGCTTGGTTTTTTGTTGTTGGTTTTTTTGTGTGTGTTTTTGGGAGCAACTAGGAGGGCCATCTACATGGACATTCTTCAAAAGTTGATTCAGTATAGCCCAAATAACCAAAAACACTAACAAAAACTCTTACTGGTAGTAATATCAATGTGAAGATCTTTCATGATTAATGTACATACATTTTAGCAGGTATTTCAGCACTGATTAGGGTCACCTGAATCCATTTTCTTTGGTGGAAAACAACATTTCCTCCCCTTTACTTCTCTTCCAAGTACAGCTGGGCCTTAGAGCCATATTTCTCACAAGGAAACAATGGGAAAAGTTCAAAACTCATTGACACATTTATAATACTTCTCCCAAGGCTATAAAAAGCTGCTTTATAGGATTCAGACCAATGGTCCATCTAGATCAGGACTATCAACAGCTGTCTGGGGAAGGGTCCCAGGCAAAGGTCCTTCTGAAGCCAGCTACCCAAAAGCCTTCAAGTGGAAATGGCAGTGACTTAACCTGAAACCTCGTAAATGCAAAAAATAAAAAGCTGGTAAAGCAGTCTGCATTACCATCTGCTCCTGTGTTGCAAGTGAAAAACATAGACAAGAATTTTATGAAAATTGGTTGTGAATGTTGCCACAACATCCGTCACTTTATATGCAAGTGAAATTCCTGTCTGAGCAGGTGACCTATGGAAATGGGGGCAAAAAGTATATAAAGAGAGAAATCAATAGCAATAGCACTTTTCTTGCCTTGGGAATGACTTTCTGAGAATAATTTATTTCAAACAAGCAGAATCACCTTGTTTTATGACAATGTAGTAATCTCAAGGTTCGTGTATTAAGACTTCTCCCCTCCTTATTAAAGAGAGATCCAGAAGTCATATAAAATATGTTAACCTGTTAAAACAACCCAGTGACTAACGTCTATTTTCAAAAACTGTGCTGTAAATCATGATTTATGCTGTACAGAAAATTAATATTTTCTACTGATATATTCCTTTTATGGCCTCTCTTTTCATACATTAGGTTGTTTTACTGCTCATTTCTATAACTGGGTTAAGGCATTCTTTTACTTCTTTGCTTGCCTGTATTCACATAATCTGTTTTATAGCAGTAAAAGGTGAAAGGTATGAAGGGAATCAAAGAGGACTCCATTAATCTTATACCTTTTAGCAATAAACCATTTGCATGACAGGTTAGAACCACACAAATGGAGAGAGCTGTTCCTATAGACTGCCTCACAATTATGGAGTACTGCCATGTCCTCACAGGTCTGCCAGTATTTATTTATTCATAATTACATTTATACCCCACCTTTCCTCTTAGGATCTCCAGGGGGCATACTCCCTCTCCCCCTTCCCCATCTTATCCTCACAACAGCCCTATGATGTACGTCGTGCTGGGAGATAGTTACTGGTCCAAGGAAGTGAGTTTCCAAGCTGAGAAAGAATGTTAACCTGGGTCTCCCCTGTCCTCGTATGCCATGAGTGTTATGCTAAAGGCCTATACATTAGTGAGGCAAAGTGTAACTGAGCCTAGGGATGTTCGGGGCCTATGTCTTTCAGTTGCCAGGTTCACCTGTGTCTAGTTTTCTGGTATATTGAGAATCAGTTCAGTGCCGCATGGCAGTTCTCTGAGCCTAGGTTTTCTTTGGCCTGGAGACATGTGGCATTAAACTTTCCATGCATACTCAGTGTGAATTGCAGAATTCATTTTGAAACCCAATAATTCCATACTGGGTTGTGGGCTTGTAAGAACAGAGCAACCCATGATTAGCTCTGCCAAACTTTCTGGAGAGGTTCTGCTGATTCCTAGATATGGGACTTAACAAGGTAGGTGTGTGTGTGTGTGTGTGTGTGTGTGTGAGAGAGAGAGAGAGAGAGAGAGAGAGAGAGAGAGAGAGATTTATAAGGCGACCAGAAACCTTTGAACCTTCTGTGCAGGGCCAACCTATCCATGTGGCAAACTGAGGCAGCTGCCTTGGGTGGCGGACTCCATGAGGCAGTGTCCCATGCACTGCCACCACAGAAGAAGTGGCTGCAGTAGCAGCTTCCATGTTCCAGCAAGATCTCTTGCAGTCCTGTCATGAGATCTCACCAGAAGCTGCTGCTGCTTCTTCTCTGCTGCCATGGGTGCCCTGCCTACCCCACCAGCAACTGGAGAAGCAAGAAGCAGCAGCTGTGGCTTCCAGCAAGATCTCAATAGGCTCCTGCAAGATCTCAACGCTAGCAGCCACAACCACTATAGCCATGGCACCCCACCTGCCACTGCTGCTGCTGAAGTAGCAACAAGAAATGAATGTGGTGGTGGCTTCCAGAATCCGGTGAGATCTCATGGACCTCTTATGAGATCTTCCTGGAACCCAGACACTGTTCTTGCACCACCTAGATAATTGAGGCTTTGGTGCAGTGTGTGTGCGCAGCATCTTCTTGTTTCACCTCAGGTGGTGAAGAAGGACAGGCTACCCCTACTCTTGTTCATAGTGGAGAATTATCTTGCAGTTCTGAGATGCCTGCCAAAGCACTGACAAAGCCCAAGGAAAGACAGAGCATCAACACAGCAATCGGACAGATGCTAGAAATCTCATAGGTCCCAACTACTATTCAAGACCTCACTTGATAAATACAATAAAAATAAATATATATATAGGTTGAAGCCATTATTTTTCTTTTTTTCCCTTTTACTTTGGTTCAAATCAATCTCATTATGGCACACTAAACTTACCACACTGTGCCCTCTGACACTTTTAAGGAATTGATGGAAGAGTGTATTGAGGAGTACACCTGAGGTTTGACTGCTGGAGTTGGAGCCTGTTGTGGATTGAAAAGAAGGAGAATGCCATGGAATCTTCATTAGCTACTGAGACAATGGAGAGAGCAGGAAGTAAGTCAGATGGAGGCATTCACTGAACCAGTCAGCCTCCAATCAATAGACAGATATGTGTGCATCCCTCTTGCTAGTGGATGGTTTTGAGTGAATAGTTTCATAAAAACTGTGTATCTGAAGAAGTGTGCATGCACACGAAAGCTCATACCAAGAACTAACTTAGTTGGTCTTTAAGGTGCTACTGGAATGAATTTTTTTTGTTTTGACTATGGCAGACCAACACGGCTACCTATCTGTAACTAGTTTCATAGTTTGTTGTAGTTGCGTGTTGAGGTCCCCAATCCACCCCCCAAAATAACTCACAACAGACACGTAATTTTTGTTTAAGATTTTTGGCATGATTTTGGCCACAACTTTATTAAAATACAAACTGTGAGTGGTTGTTTAGGCCTGGGGACAGAACTGACTTCCGGGCACCACCGAAAGACAGTGCGGGGGAAAGCAAGTCGGGGAAGAATTGGAGCTGAGACACAGACCCTCAACTCTCACCCGCCTGCTCCCCGAAGGCTTGCCAGCCCTAGTCCCATTCCAGGGATTGGACGAAAAGATGGCAAGCCCCAGGATTCCTTTAACGGAATTCCCTTTCCGCAGCAACCATGGAGGGGCAGGCCCAGCCATGGAGGGGTAGGCCCAGCCTATCCTAACCCCTCCTCCACCAGATTTATAACCAATGCCTAACCACAACCTTACAAGTTGTGACGATTTGCTACGCAGTAGGCAAAAACCACCCAGCCAGCCAATTTGCCAGGTGGAAAAATTCCTACCAGGCCCCTGCTCAAAGGCAGACGACCCCATGACAGGCATAGCAAGGTCAACGCAACAAACCCCTTATTCTAGGGCGGGTGGGCGGGTGATCCGTTGCACGCAGCAAAAGAGAAAGTACAAGGCTGCGTGCAGAGTATTTAAACCTTTTACCCCTCCCACCAAAATTGCAACATAACTTTTGCCCCAGCAACTCGGCAATCCAATCAATGCCCCCTGGCCATCTTGGAGAACTTACCCAGCAACAAAGGGGTGGCTCAGTAGACCCCACCGCAACACGTGCTCTCCCTGAAGGAGAACACGCTTTGTCACATGCCAAAGCCATTATCTTGCAGTTGAAATATCCAACCAAAGTCTAAAAACATCTTTATTTGTCCAGGCCTTTGTATTGTAGCTGAAATTAATATTGACTGCGGTGCTACTACACATGTTTGTTGCTGTTGATCTGATGAGTTTGAGTTTAATAGTGGTTTTATGATTGTATCTGTGTTGTTAGCCACTCTGTGCTCCTGACTGGAGAATGGGTAGGATAAAACATGACAAATTAATAGGGCATGTTTTCACAAATATTTTCAGAACTACGTTTTCTTCTTCTTCACATTGTTACTTGCACATTTCTGCCCCTGGAGAGTAAACACTGAGTGTGCTTACAGTACTTCTGTGGCATAACTGTAAGAGTACTTACGTGGTTTGAAAATTTTACTGCAAAATATACAACACAGCAATAAAGACTTCCTTTAGGAATTATGACTAACCATGGAAATAGAATGAAGTCAACTATATTTTATACTTGTGAGACCCTATTAATAGGACTATGTCAGTCTGAGTGGTCATTGAATCTCTTATTTTAGAGCTCAGATTTTCTGAATGTATTAATTACTCAAATTTCATGATACTTCAGAAGCAAAAAAAAAAATGCAATTCTTGACTAAATCCACATGAGGCTGCACTGAGAGTCAGCCAGCACAGTAAGAGTAAATTATGCAAACAGCAAATCCCAACTGTGTGCCGTTTACCAGAACAACAAGCACAACTTTAATTAATCGAGGGCCTAAGACCTTTTGCCAAGTTTCTTTCAAGGCTGATTTCACCATTCACAGAACAACATCCCTCTGCCTAACCTCTACACTAGAATCTCGTTAACCCATCAAGAACCTTCCTATGGATTTTGGATATCACATCTTTGCAAAGGAGCTCCTCCCCATACCATCTGCACAAACTGAACATATTACTTTATTATAATATTTGAAAGAATTCTGGTTCTGAATTTGGGTGGGCAGGGTCCTTAATATTTTGCTTGCGATAGCCACAGTGATTTATGCAGACCTATTGCTACAATGCCAGCACTAAGCCTGTGACATTATTGCCTGCCAACACCAGGCTAAAAAGATTATAGACGTTTTCTAAAATGCACACAAGAGACTTGAATGTGCAATAAGTTCCCATAACTCAAGAACACTAAACCTTTCATGTGAACTGTGCAGGTCTTTCTCACTGATTCTAAAAGTTGCTTGTTAGTCACAGGTTCTTCATTATAATGGGTGATAAAATATTACTCTGTTTTCTGTGAATCATCTTGAAATTCAGACACATTCACTCAGTCAACAACTATCCCAAACAATCTCACAGCTATATGCTGTGATGAAGTTTTGCTAATATCCCTAGGGAAATGTGGAGCATGTGAGGCACACAAGTAGAGAAGGGTCTTGTACTACCTGACCAATCAAAGGCCATATAAAATTGCCATTCATCTTCACTGGCCCAGTTTGGAACAGTATTGTGGCATCCCTTCCAACCTATAGCGCAAGATAAGCTGATAGCAGATTCAGTGGGAATTAATTGGCATTGGTTTCACAAACAGCATTTTAATTAAAAAGTTCTACTGTGCCCTGTTAAATGGATGGGGCTAAGTGATTTTGGTTTCCCACTGCAGAGGTAAATCACAGCTGGAAGATTCAGTGCAGGTCTGCAGGGAAAAAAGGGTAACTGGTGAGCATCTCAAGGCAATGGGGTGGGATAGGAAGGTATATCCTTCAACATGTTGTCTTATTGATTTGACCTGGGGTTGCATTCACCCTTGACTAACCCTCCAGGGGCTGCATGCCAGTGGTGAGTGTGGCTGAAAGGAGATGTGGCCAGTCTACATTTGCACCCACATTCTCATATATCAACAGGCGCGCACACACACACACACAGAGAGAGAGAGAGAGAGAGAGAGAGACCACCTGCTGATGCCATGCTCTGCCCATCAGATAATGGATCTGATGACCAAGCAGGAGCAGTTTACATTTCCCTCAGAGTACTTGGCTATAGTGCCTAGGGAATCTACAGATCAAAATTTAAATGGGGTCACAGTGCCTGCTTTAAAACCTGACAACATTTAACAAAAATGGGAAAGAAACCCTGTAGCCAAACTATTGGAAATGGGCCAATACAGTACTAGTGATACTGGATTTCTGTCCAAAAACAGCATGTTGCACATGAAAGCTGTCTGCGATAATTTTATACTAGTTACCACATGATATACTAGCTACAACAATTCAGCTAACTTTCTTATTACTGTTTGCGCCATGTCAGTCCTGTATGATATGTTGATATCTTATTTGACAGATACAGAGTCAGAACGGTTTCAGAGAGAAACAGAACTAACTGTGGTCAAAAAAGTAAAGTACCTAGGGGTAAACATCACAGCAAAAAATCTGAGTTTATTTAAGGATAACTATGAAAAATGTTGGTCTGAAATTAAGAGAGATTTGGACAGTTGGACAAAATTGAAGCTTTCTTTGCTAGGCCGAATTGCTGCTATTAAGATGAATGTATTGCCAAAGATGTTGTTTTTGTTTCAAACACTACAGATTGTGGACAAAACGGAGTGCTTCCGGAAGTGGCAGAGAGATATCTCTAAATTTGTCTGGCAGGGCAAAAAGCCCAGAATTAAGTATAAGATATTAACTGATGCGAAAGAAAGAGGGGGCTTTGCCCTGCCAGACTTAAAGTTGTACTATGAAGCCGCAGCTTTCTGCTGGCTAAAAGACTGGCTACTTCTCGAAGACACTGATGTATTGGATCTGGAAGGTTTTAATAATGCTTTTGGTTGGCATGCATACTTATGGTATGATAAGGTTAAGAGCAATAAGGCCTTCAAGAACCATATTGTCAGGAAAGCAATGTTTAATGTCTGGATAAAATACAAAGACTTATTGGAAAACAAAACTCCAAGGTGGCTTTCACCTCTGGAAGCTAAGGCCCGAAAAAGACCCAATATGGAGGCCAAATGGCCAAAATATTGGGAAATATTAGAAAAAGACGGAGACAATTGGAAATTGCAGAGTTTGGAGAAAATGAAGGATAAAGTGCGAGACTGGTTACATTATGCTCAGATTAAAGAAGTCTTTAAAAACGACAAAAAGCTAGGGTTCCAGGTGGAGAAATCGAAGTTGGAAACAGAACTGTTAGAACCAAAGACTAAGGTACTTTCTAGAATGTATAACTTGCTGTTAAAATGGAACACACAAGATGAAATGGTTAAATCAGCTATGATAAAGTGGGCACAGGACATTGGGTATAATATTATGTTTGAGGATTGGGAAAGGTTGTGGACCACTGGGTTGAACTTCACTGCATGTAATGCTTTGAAGGAAAATGTAATGAAAATGATATATAGATGGTACATGACCCCAGTTAAACTTGCTAAGATATACCATTTGTCTGATAATAAATGTTGGAAATGTAAAGAAAATGAAGGAACATTCTTTCACCTCTGGTGGACCTGCCCTAGGGTGAAGGCCTTCTGGGAAATGATATATAATGAGCTGAAAAAGGTATTTAAGTATACCTTCACTAAGAAACCAGAGGCCTTCCTTTTGGGCATTGTCGGCCAGAAGGTGCTAAAGAGGGACCAAACATTTTTCATGTACGCAACAACGGCAGCAAGGATTCTTATCGCTAAGAATTGGAAACCTCAAGATCTACCCACGCTGGAAGAATGGCAGATGCAACTGATGGACTATATGGAACTAGCTGAGATGACTGGCAGAATCCGAGACCTGGGAGAGGAGAGGGTCGAAGAAGATTGGAAGAAATTCAAGACTTATTTAAAAAAACATTGTAATTTGGTTGAATGTTAAGAAAGGATGCTAGATCATAAATAATTGTGCACCACTAAATTAGATAATTAAAAGGATAAAAAAGTTTGAGGAAAACTTATAAATCTATTGGAGAACTAACAGATTATATTTAAATGAACCTGACATAAGACTGTAAACAAGATGATAAATTGCGGGCAAGAATTGACAACGATGCAAATGGGAGTGGGAGGTGTGAGGGAGTCCAAAGATGTTAAGAAAGTATGTTATGATATATGTTATCTTGTTTCTTTATCTTTGCATTTTTATTCAAAAATCTTAATAAAATATTTATATATATATAAAAAAAAATATGTTGATATCTTAAACAGGCATTACCACATGCTAAAGAACAAGTATGTTATGAGTGGATATTTTGCTAAACCCATGAAAGCTGCTTCCTTAACAACTGGATAGTTTACTTGGTTTGCAACATCTGACAACAATGTAGTAATATAAAATATACAGTGGTACCTTGGTTCTCAAACTTAATCCGTTCCGGAAGTCCGTTCCAAAACCAAAGCATTCCAAAACCAGGGCACGCTTTCCCATAGAAAGTAATGCACAATGGATTAATCTGTTCCAGACTGTTAAAAAAACCCTTAAAACAGCAATTTAACATGAATTTTACTAATGAGACCATTGATCCATAAAATGAAAGCAATAATCAATGTACTGTACTATAAAATAAATAAGACAGTATCGTAGATGATAAAAATTTAAAATATTATTTTTTCTCACCTGCACTAATGATAGTCATTGTTTGGATGGGGGGGCTTTTATTCATTTCCACAGTCACACAATCAATCAATCAATCAATCAATCAGTAGCTGAACTGGGTTCTACACAGTCACAAAAACAAATTAATTGAAAAAGCCTCAAAACAAAAACACAAAATAAATAGCAAAAACAAAAGCGTCAAACTTAATCCATTCTGGAAGTCCATTTGACTTCTGAAATGTTCGAAAACCAAGGCGCAGCTTCTGATTGGTGCAGGCGCTCCAGAAACAATAGCCAACAGCCACATTGGACATTCGGCTTCCAAAAAATCTTTAGAAACTGGAACACTTACTTCCGGGTATTTGGCATTTGAGAACCAAATGTAGATATAGATATATCAGGTAACAGTTATGCGTCAGGGGAAACTGTTAAATATTCTCTCAAATGTTTATTTTTATTCTCATCTTGCTACTCTCTGATTTATAGAAGAAATTAATATGAACCTGAATTAATACTGCTGTTGTTTCTTAAATCACTATATTCTTGCTTATAATGCCAGGGGGGGAACAGCTGTTGTTTTTCCACAAGGAAAAAAGTGGCAGCAAAGAAATATGCTCATCTAAAAACTACACCTGATTTGTTTTCAGTTCCTGGCAGTGAAAAACATCGACACAATTGGGTGAGGTTAGGACAGTCTGAAGCACTTGTTTCCATCTGTTTACATAAGCTTTTGAAAGAAATTTGCAGTATTAAATGGCATGTTTAATCAAGTAAACTCTTGACCACTATTCTTTATTCACAAATCCTCCAATTTATGATGGGTGCATATAAGAAAATCTCAAATCTGAGTTCCACAACCAACAAATTTGAGACTCTGAATTTTATTTTGAACTTTGATATCTGCTTCTCAAAATGTTGGCAACATTTGTTTTCAGCTAAAACTGAAGTCTCCCCCTTTTTGTAATAGCAGGTATGCAGCTGATAATCCTTGGGCCAAATTTGGACCACCTAACAAAGCATTAACAATCTGCCCTTGTCCAGACTGTCAGTTTGGTATCTGGACTGTTGCTCCTAGCTCGTAACTGGCACAATATCAGCATGATGCCTATTCTAAAAGGGGATATATTGAAGGAATTGGTTGGCATGTTTACTCAGGACTTGTGTCTAAAACTTGCTTTACCATGCTCCTCAGCCATGGCAACACTTTACAGGCAGGGATCAGCAAAGCTCCAGGAGTCAGTCAGACTGACTTTAACCAAGCAAGCCTGCTGGCCTGGAATCATAATGCTTGTGAGATCCCACAGAGTCTCTTAAACCTTTAATGAGATCAGATGGCTAAGGCTAGTTATAATTTTAGAAAATCAAAATTAGTGAAAGAATAGCAGGGCAACTGGAAGGAAAATTGCCAGGTGTGAAAAAGAGAAGGATGGCTGACTCTTCTTCTTGGCAAAGGTGGGGGTCCAGCATGAATCAAGGTAAATCTATTATGGTACAAAGGTAAAAAGGTAAAGGACCCCAGGACAGTTAAGTCAAGTCAAAGGCGACTAAGAGGTGTGGTGCTCATCTCCGCTTCTGGCACATGGAGGTCCATGAAGAGTGCCAGAGTGCATGGAAATGCTGTTTAACTTCCCACTGTAGTGGTACCTATTTATTTACTTGAACTGGTATGCTTTTGAACTGCTAGGTTGGCAAAAGCTGGGAGAGAGCAACAGGAGCTCACCCCATTGCATGGATTTGAACCGCCAACTTTCTGATTGACAAGCCCAAGAGACTCAGTAGTTTTGAGCACAGTGCCACCCGCATCTCTTCATTATGGTACTAACCATGATTGTTTATTAATCACTTGTTGCACGGCTATCTCAAGGTGATGTACTGTAAAATAACAAAAAGCAGTTAAAAGCATCTTAAAAAAAGATGCCCCATGGCAGAAATCCATTCATCCAGCAGGGAAGGTCTGCTGGCAGTTTCCAGAAAGTGCAGATAGATAGTGGGCACCTGTCATGTCTCAACAGCAATGCTATTCAGCAGAACAGGGGCAGACACACTGAAAGCCCTGCTCTGAGTTACTGTGTAATGCCACACACTTCAGGGCTCTCAATAGTGATAAGTGTTGTCTTGATCAGATTAGGAAGGGAAAGGCAATTGGGTTTTAGCAAGTCTGCATGTTCCCATTTATAGAGGGCTGAAACACTACCTTTTCCATTTCAATAGGGTGTTAATACAAATGCACAATGTCCTGACAAGCTAGGCCTCACCAGCTAAACTTTTCAGACAAAATGGAAATTTAATCATTGAGAATTATAACAAAGAATTGTCACAAATATTGACACTATTATCTCTAATGGACTCTAATACATACAATGCATGGTCTTTCACATGTATTATATTGATTAAATATCTGCAAATGAAATAATAGTTGTACTTTTAAAAATACGTTTGGTGGACACTATTTCTGTAAACTCTAACCTTTAGTATAATATGGACTTTGCATTAGCATAAGTATTAGGCAGATGCAATAGGGTCTCCTTCAGCTAATCAGTTTTTCATGCATTTAAATAGGAATATTAGAATGATGATAATTACTCCAGTTTGCCCATTATAATATTAACTTCCACAGTATATGGTTGTATAGCACAATGGGGGAAGAATTAAATTATTATCAATACTCTGTGTAACTGAAGTGCTCTGTTGATATCATTCATTCTTGCCAATATATAAACAGCTTTATTTAGTTAGTTATTTAGTTATTTTTTCATTGTAATTGTATGGAGTGTAGAAGACTTTCTGTTCCGGATGAGGTTATATAACCTATGGGAAATTACATTGCAGTTGGATGCATTTAATTAAATAGAACACATTAATTCACAATTCTGAACAACAAACTCACTGTAAAATCAAGAGCAGACTGCAAGGAGGTACACATTTAATTTTTCTTTTCAGAAATGGCATAAAGCGTCCAAGGCTGAGGTTGTCAATGGGTTTTGAGTTGCATGGTCAGTTTGGCTGCTATCTCAGTTTCCTGAGACAGATGAACCTCTGTGTTGTGTTTCTGCGGACTGAATTTTATATCTGAAACACAAGATGCTATATGTGCCAGTGTTTGTAGTTCTGATGTGCCAAAGTAGAGACATTAGTCAGAACACTACTTCTTTTGCCAAGGTGTGGACAGCAGACATACCGTTGGCAATAAGTTACAACTGAAATAGGAAGCGTATGTTAAAGTAAAATATACTATTTTTGGTTACCTATTAATTTTTTTTATGTTCATTGTATGGTCTGGATCCAGAGTCCTTTCAGCAAAACGCTGCTCATGGGACACTCCCACTGGACGAAGGAGACAGATTAGCTTCACTGAGTCCTGCTTCTTCCAAAAGCTTCCTGTGTTCCCTAATAGCCTGGTCCAGAGGACTGATGGAACAGTGTGTGACTTGCAGAGAAGAGAGAATCGGGTCACACCCACACCCACTTTTTCCAGCAGGAGTCTCCACTGTACTGCAGTAACTTTTGTATATAGAACATCAATAATGGATCTAGCTCTATAAGTATAAATCTGAAGTATTTAAATGTGTGCATCTTTCTGTTGTTCATTTTTTGGCCTGGAGAGCCAAATGTCCAAATGTTTTGAGACAGACAAAAAGACACTTCTTGTTGTAATAGGAATAATAGCATTGCTGTTCTGTGAACTCAGAATGCTGCACACAGTCAGCAGGTTTCTGAAAAATAAATCAAACTGGATGTCGATATGAAACATCAGAGGAATTGCCATCACTGTTTTGCATGCTTCATACCATCATCATTTTATAGCACCACTTGGAAAAACCCTAAGAAGGTATTGACTCTTGTTGTCAATATTAAGATTTATTGGCACAAGTCATATTGACTGGGGACCATCTAAGATGTTATTAGATCACAAGGATCTAAACTCAAAAGTCAATAATGTTATACTTTAAAGATATATAGATTAACTACCATCCCACAGAATCTTGTGGAATATTTCTGAGAGACATCAAAAGAGTAGAGTATGAAACCTAAAATATAGATTTCAGTTGACAAAAAATACCTGCAGGTGTTGTTGTACTGTTGCCTTAAAATTCTAAAATCTGCATAGGACAATAGGCAAAATGAACAGATTATTGTATTATTGGGGTCCCACAATTTAGAGGGGTATTATTATTGATCCAATTTATTTCCCACCTTTCCTCCAGAAGGAGCCCAGGATGTTAAACATATCAGTGGTAAAACAGTTATTATTATTATTAAAGTAAATCAGTTTAATACATTCTTTAGAAAGTGGTCACAGGGTTGCCAGGAACAGTGTCTTATAGCCATCAAATGTCTGGTTAAATGGGGATGTTTAAAAATTCTCCTGAAAGTCAGTAATGTGGGAGGCAGACATACCTCACCAGGAAGGGCAATTCACAAATTTGGAGCAGCTGCTGAAAAGTCCGTGTCAGGAGTCCACACAATAGTTATGTCTACTATATCCTTCCTAATATTCTTTTAGCAATATAAACTAATCTGAAAACAACTAATGTTGTTACCTTGCAATATATAGGAATTTTCCAAGTACCACTTCTCAGTAGATAATTAAAGATCAGAGATTTTTCTTATAAAGATTTTTCTTATATATTAAGTCAGAGCTTTTATCTCCTAGACGTTAATTTGATGTGTATGTCAAATCATAGTGTAGAGGAATGTAACATGATAATCACACACCATTAAAGGCAACTCTTCGAAGCATGTTGATAAACAAAAGACAAACAGAGGCCAAAAAATGGGGAAAGTCATTACAATAATTTTCTGAGAAATAAACAATATTTTGTTGGGTTTTTTCCTTCTCTTTTAAAGTTAAAACTTGCAGGTGCCTTTGAGTTGCTAAAACACAACGCTCCAGCAATCAACACAGCAGAATAACAATGTGCTTTTATACATTTTAACGCTTTGTTGAAAACATAATGTGCTGTTTCACTTCTGAAGTTGATCGCAATGTTCATTGGTAGTAAAAACAAAGCAAAACCTTGGTACCTATACATTTCCCTGCCATATTCATTTTAAATTATGTTAGTACCATGTTTCCAGGATAGAAAACAACATTCATCAGGGAAGTGCCCCCCCCAATGAAATATATGCACTGAGATCCACGCTTAATTGGAAAATATAAAAGAAACCTTCCATGACTGGCCTTCCATTGAGCAGTTTCTTGGCAGAAGTTATAAAATGCAAGTACTCCATCTAGATTTTTTACAAGATGTTATAGACTATTACATCTTTCTTCAGTAAATGATATCTATGTATCATTTTCTGCTATCATTCGTATGTTAGATTTTGTTGACCATTTATTATCCTAGACATCTGTTAGGCTGCACTCTTCATCTTTTTTGTTTTATTGTACACAAAGAAAATCATTGGCATAGATGAAGACATATAATTTGTGGGATGTGGGTGGCAATGTGGACTAAACCACCAAGCCTCTTGGGCTTGCCAATCATAAGGTCGGCAGTTCAAATCCATGAGGTGGAGTGAGCTCCTGTTACTTTGCCCCAGTTCCTGCCAACCTAGCAGTTCGAAAGCATACCAGCATGCGTAGATAAATAGGTACTGAAACGGCAGGAAGATAAACAGCATTTCCGTGCACTCTGGCTCTTTTCACGGTGTTCTGTGTGTCAGAAGCAGTTTAGTCCTGCAAGCCACATGACCCAGAATAGCTGTCTGTGAACAAACGCTGGCTCCCTTGGCCTGAAAGTGGAGATGAGCACTGCACCCCACAGTTGAATTCAACTGGACTTAACCATCCAGGGGTCCTATACCTTTACCCTTTTTTAGACATATGATTACCTTAAGTCACATTTTATTCAATGGGTCTCCTGCTCAAAGTATGACAGCCCAACAGAAATGAATAGGTGAGCATCAGTTATATCCATTTAAAATAAGTGAGATGGTTTTAAGATGCCTACAAAGATGTGAGCTGACATTCCATAACCCTGGCTAAAGCACTTGGAATTGGCGTAGGCACATCGTCACATGAACACACTTAACTACCAACAATCTGTAGTGGCTGACATAAACTGAAAATGGATTGGTAACATACAAAGGATCTTGCAATATCCTCTTTTACTCTCACTTTCATCCCTTTTACTCTTACTTCCACCATTTCCCATTTCCAGCTAAGTCAAAATTTTGCCTAATATAATGTGCAATTTTGAATTTATAACCTTGTTTAATACTCATGTTTTCCCTAAACTTTTCATTGCTTAAGATTGCTCATTTTGGCAGCCAGAGCACCAGTATCATGGTGGTATAATACTGCAAAAGAGGGCAAATGATGGAAGAATTTGTAATTTTTATTTCTAATCATTGCTCACTCTTCTTATATTGTTCCCACTGTCCTATTTTTATACTTGCAGCATAATCAAGTGATTATTTTATTATTTTTATTTTTATTTTACTTCAGCACTTCAGTCTGCTGGGAAAACAAACTCCCAGAAGAAAGATACCATGCTAGGCTGAAATTGTTGCCCCGATACTAAAAGTTTCTATATTAAAGGACATTCTTTGGGGGAGGATGGCCTGCAAGGTGAAGTCTAAGAGCAGCTTTATTACTAAATTACAATATAAACTGTATATATAAATAGGGCCTTAGTTGGCTGGATCCCAACATGCTGGGCTGGATTCAACTAATGAGTTAGTCCCACTAGCAATGAGTTCCACAAGTACAATGATATTCCCCCCTTACATCTCCTCAAATCCTATCTAGAGGATTCAGAGAAACCCTAAAACAGTACACATGGGGGAGAAGAGGGAAGATCATTCCATCTGGCAAGGATAAATGATTGTGCTAAACAGAAAAATCTCCTTACCCTGATGTTGAATAATTCCACCTACTATTTTTTCCCCCTTTGGAGACATGAAGTGCTATAACCATTAACCTTTCCAAAACAGTTTTAACACACCATGAGTCTAGCTGCCCTGTCTTTTCTTTTGCCATTAACTTTACTAAATGGGACAGTGAACGGCATTGTGCTTACCTCAGTCTAATAAACATTTCAATATTGTACCAGTTTATAACCCAGTTAGGTGTAGCCCCATAGTTTAAGATAAAAAGCCCCCACAAGTGTTTATCATTGGAATGATTCACTTGCCAGTCTTTGACTATATTACTGGAAAGCACCAATATGACCCCAATGGTAGACCTTAATTATTGGCTATAATAAGGCATTCTAACTGCAGCTTTCAAAACAAAAGCTATTCATCTGACATCAGAATCAGTGAAAGGTTCAGTTATTCTTGCTTTACTGAGCATGAAATGGAATTGAAAGGCAATATTAAATGGGTTATTAAACTTAAGACATGGTATTTTGTGATCCTTCTGTACATTTTCCTACCTGCATACATAATGTGGATTGCATATTCTCTGCGGAATCAGTCATTTTCAGTGGCCTTTAGGTTCCAATGCATGTTTGCGTTTCAGTTATTTACAAGTCTTTATGTGATAAACTAAAAGTATGGTTCCTCAAGGATTCAGACTTCTATTATCTCTATTGCATATGCATGTCTACAAATATCACATTATACAAATCATTCTTGGAAAATGAATATTCATGTGTAGTAATAAAAACATCAAAGCTTTAAAGCAAGGTTTTCAGTTTTGCTAAGTAGGCTTTTTTTAATCAAACACAATTTCTATTCTGTTTAATTCCTGAGTTTTTCTGGACCATTTCACAAAATGTAGCTTTGCTGCTCTCTTACTAAGGCTGCTTTTGTATAATACATGCAGATTTCTAGCTGTTTGCTTGTATTTTTAAAGAAAAGATTATGGGAAAATAGGACAGTTACCCTTTCTATTAAAGTCAAAGGGTGAGTTTCTGTGGAATTGAGTTACCGTAAGTGTTGCAGTAAACCCAAAGTGGGTTGAAGGAATGTGTGTTAATACTGCCAGAATCACTTTGCTTCTTTCATTCAGTCAGAACTACAGCCAGCTTGAAAGCCTAAGCACAAGTTACTGTTCTAAACAGCCTGCAGCCAAAAATGTGACAGATGGACAAATGGATTAGAGTGTAGATGCTTGAAGAATTCAGTATTTGCAAATTCTAGAACTAGTTCATGGTTTGAACTAATTGGTACCCTGCAGATGAAGGTGCAGAGCAGAGCTCAGTAATCTGCCAGCTTTTGCACCAAATATTCCGATGCAATGTTTGGGCCTGCCAAAAATTACAAGAGTGCATTTAAAATCATTTGTTTTGAGAGAACATGTGTTTAGAATCACATGATTGGTGATAAAATGCATTTTAAATATATATAGTTAAATGTGCATTGTCATGGAAGTTTCATGGAGAGCCAGCGTCGTTAGATAGTCAGACTAGGACAGGGGTCAGCAAACATTTTCAGCTGGGGGCCGGTCCACTGTCCCTCAGACCTTGTGGGGGACCAGACTATATTTGTTTTGGGGAATGAACGAATTCCTATGTCCCATAAATAACCCAGAGATGCACTTTAAATAAAAGGACACATTCTACTTATGTAAAAACACGCTGATTCCCAGACCGGCTGCAGGCTGCATTTAGAAGGTAATTGAACCAGATCCAGCCCCCGGGCCTTAGTTTGCCTAATGTGGACTAGGACTTGGGAGACCTGGGTTCAGCTCCACACTCAGCCATGAAGTTCAGTGGGTGACATTGAGCCAGTCTCTGCCACTCAGTTTACCTACCTCACAGGGTTGTTGTGTGGATTAAATGAGCAAGGGGAGAACCATGCACATCACCTTGAAGTCTTTGGAGAAAAATGTGGGATATAAATGCAATTAATCAATCAATCAATCAATCAATATGAATTCATAGATTAATGGGGAAACAAGGTAGAATGGACTTATGGGCAAACACATGCAAAATGGCAGGGATTGGAAACAGACAGATTAATCCATTCCTATACTAAAGTAAATCTATGTGCTGTAAGAAAGACTAATTGGGTATCTTAGAACCACTGCTCCTTTGGTAAAATTAGTAGAAATCTAGGTATACGTTTTTGAACTCAACTATCAGGCTGGCCATATTATGGTCATACAGTGAGATGACTGTCTCAGGATGACTGTGGCAGGACAGAAATGTATATGCTTCATGGTCTGTATCATGCTCCTTAATCTATCATACTGCCTTGGGGTAGGCACCATCCCACTGTCAGTGTTGAAGTAAAATTCAGCTGCCAGTCCCATCAGCTTCTATACACTGAATGTTGTTGAGGGAGCTGCTATCTAGTCATAGAATAATAGAATTGTAGACTTGGAAGGAACCTCAAGGGTCATCTACTCCAACCCCAAATGGAATTTAATTCCCCAAAATAATCTGAATCAAGTCACCTAAAAATGGGCTCTGAAAGCAGTAAACATCTGTATCCTTCTAACATTTTCCCCAGATTTGTTTGATCTTGTCATCTTTATTCAATGGATATAGAAGCTTTTCCAATATAGAAAGTGTAAGGTTTACCTGTACCCTGCTTTCAAACTCCCACTGCCCATTTTGATATACATGACTTTCAGCTTGTTCCTTCCTTTGCCTAGACATATTACTTCCTCGCTCACCTATCCTATTTCCATTCCAAATTCCAAAAATTTAATCATTTACCTCTTTTAGATTCTTAACATGCCTTGCCAAGCACTCCTGGTTCCCATAGATATGAGCATTCATGAATATGTGGCTATATAATCATGTAATTCTCTATAGGAATTTTGTAACATGAACCAGTCCTTAGAGCTCTATGAAAGATATCACATTTCTCACTAGGATTAGGGAAGTGACTAATTTACATTGCTTGACTGGACCACCCGTTATGTGACAACATTTAAAATTCCTCAGCAGAAGAACTTGCTTACTGCTGATTAGCATGAGTGAATTTAGGAAGCTTTTTAGTCAGTACCACCTTTTTCTCTCTTTTTTTCTGGTAGGGGGTTGCATTTTTAATAATGTTTTCATCAAACTGCAAGCCTAACACGATTATATTTGTAATTATGCTTTTCAATTTCTTTCCTTTGCATTTTCTCTCTATTTTCATCATTGTCTCACACAGAAATGGCTTTTGTAAATAGAATAGGTTGTATACAACACCACACTAGCAGAAAAATAAGTGATGGCACTGTTTTCCAGCAATTAAGAACATAAGAGGAGTCCTCCTGGACCAGGATTATCTACCCCAGCATTCTGTTTTCACAGATGCCTATGGGAAGCCTACAAGCAGGGCAGGAACACAATACAGTGGTACCTCGGGTTGCATACGCTTCAGGTTACAGACTCTGCTAACCCAGAAATAGTACCTCGGGTTAAGAACTTTGCTTCAGGATGAGAACAGAAATTGTGCTCTGGTGGCGCAGCGGCAGCAGGAGGCCCCATTAGCTAAAGTGGTGCTTCAGGTTAAGAACAGTTTCAGGTTAAGAATGGACCTCCGGAATGAATTAAGTACTTAACCCGAGGAACCACTGCAGCACTCTCCCACCCACTCATAGTCCCCAGCAGCTGGTATTAAGAAGCACGCTGCCTCTGATTCTGGTGGTAATATATAGCCATCATAACTATCTGGCGGTTAGTGGCTTAAGCACTGGTAAAACAATTGGTGAAAGGGCCCCTATCTTGACTCAGGCTTCAGCACTCTGTTAAGCAAGTGAGAAAACATTTTGTGTGTGTTTGTGTGTTTGTTTGTTTGTTTGTTTGTTCATTCTACAACGTTCTAACCCATTCTTCATCCAATCAGATATCAGACCAGTGTACAACAACAATAAAATGCAATGAAAGCCATCATGTAGCAATTAAAAATACAACAGCTAAATAAATAAATAAATAAAGCCCCTTTAAAATGCCTGGCAAGCAGTAATCTAGATAGCACTTTCCCCTCCTTTTGCTTCCATTTCTTGTTTGCTTATTAAACATTGCTCACTATTGGCACCTAAAGTCAAAACAAAAAAAATTTCTTCCAGTAGCACCTTAAAGACCAACTAAGTTAGTTCTTGGTATGAGCTTTCGTGTGCATGCACACTTCTTCAGATACACTGAAACAGAAGTTTCCAGACCCTTCTATATAGTAAGAAGGTGGGGAGGGGTATTACTCAGAAGGGTGGTGGGAATGGGTGATTGGCAGATAGCTGTGATGAGCCTGTTGACGACTCTTAATGACTGCAATAGGTCTTACAGGAAAAAGCAAGGGGTGAGAAGGTGAAAAATGGCTTTGTCATGTATAATGAGATAAGAATCCAATGTCTTTGTTCAGACCAGGTCTCTCCATGGTGTTAAGTTTGGTGATAAGTTGCAATTCAGCAGCTTCTCTTTCCAGTCTATTTCTGAAATTCCTTTGTAGTAAAATAATAATAATAATAATAATAATAATAATAATAATAATAATAATAATAATAATAATAAATTATTATTATTTATACCCCGCCCATCTGGCTGAGTTTCCCCAGCCACTCTGGGCGGCTCCCAATCAGTGTTAAAAACAGTACAGCATTACATATTAAAAACTTCCCTGAACAGGGCTGCCTTAAGATGTCTTCTGAATGTCAGGTAATTCTTTATCTCTTTGATAAAACAGCTACTTTGAGATCTTGTATAGAATGTCCTGGGAGATTGAAGTGTTCTCCTACTGGTTTCTCTGTCTTGTGATTCCTGATGTCAGATTTATGTCCGTTTATTCTTTGGCGTAAGGTCTGGCCTGTTTGTCCAATATAGAGAGCTGAAGGACACTGTTGGCATTTGATGGCATACACAATGTTAGACGATGAGCAATTAAATAGTCCCGAGATGGTATGTGTGATGTTGTTGGGGCCAGTAATGGTGTTGTCCGGGTGTATGTGGCAGCAAAGTTGGCATCTGGGTTTATTGCAGGCTCTGGTGCCAATAGATTGGGTGGCTGTCTGTAGGCAATGAAAGGTCTTCCTCCCAGAGCTTGAGAAAGAGAACTGTCATTGTCCAGGAGAGGTTGTAGATCTCTGATCATGCGTTGTACTGTTTTAACTTGGGAGCTGTATGTGATGACTAGAGGTGTTCTGTTATTTTCTTTTTTGGGTCTGTCTTGCAGCAAGTTCTCTCTGGATATCAGTCTGGCTCTGTTGATCTGTTGTCTAACTTCATCTGCTGGGTATTTTAGTTCTAAAAAGGTTTGCTGTAGATCTCTTAGGTGAGAGTCTCTGTCTGTAGAATTGGAACAGATGAGGCTGTAACGTAGTGCCTGGCTATATACAATGGACTGTTTGGTATGTTTGGGATGGTAGCTAGAGGCATGTAGATATGTGTCAGAGCCGCCCAAGGTCCCAGCTCACAAAGGACCAACGCCAGTTCGTTGTTATATACAAAAGTCTTTATTGAAGTTCAGTTTCGATTTCAAAGCCGCGGCGCGCAGCTCTACGTCTCACCTCTAGACCGCTGTAGCTCCGTCTAAATCTCCTCCCCCCATACACCAGTTTAAGACTCTAGCCCTGCTCCACCTCTTCCTCTGCTCTTTCCTCCGCTGGGTCCGCCTGTCCGCTGGGGTCTTACCCTTTCTAGACTCTTCTGACGCTGAGTCCCCTGAGTCTTCCCCCTGCCTCCGGCGGGCTTTAGAACCTGGTTCCCAATCCGGGTTTTCTGCTGTCCCGCGCGCCTGTACATTCGAACTTGGTGCCCGCGCCCAGCCGGCAACCTTCCTCCTGACCGTTACACTGCTCCTGTCACTGCTTCCCCCTTCGGGGGGCTAGCTGGACCTGACCTCCCCTCCGTTCCCTCACTCTCCAACAGAGGCGTCGTCAGCCCTGACTCATCTTCTCTCCCTGCTGGAGGAGACGCTGGCCCTGATACATGGGACTCTTCCCCCCCACTACGCTCTGGTGGGGGAGCTGGTCCTGATCTCCCGCTGCTGCTTTGGGAGTCCCCGCTGGCCCCTTGCTTCTGGTGCGTCCCCCCTGGGACCCCCCTTGCCCTGGCCCTCGGCGCCCCCCTCTGGGAATCTTCTGATTCGCTGGAGAAGCTCATGGAATCTCTCGGGCCACTGTCATACTCCCCTACGCTGCCCTCAGATTCTTCCCCTTCGCTCTCCATTTCCTCTCTCCCCTGTGCCTCTGCTCCTGAGCCCCTGACAATATGTTTGTCGGTCAGTTGGTTTACGGTATAAGGTGGTGTCTATGCGCCCATCCTGTATTTTTATAGTAGTGTCCAAAAAATGTATTTCTTGCATTGATTGATTCATTGTTAGGTTGATTGTGGGGTGAAAATCATTGAATTTCTGGTGGAAGGTGTCCAGGGTCTGTTGACTATGTGTCCAGATGATAAAAAATATCGTCAACGTATCGCAGGTACAAGAGAGGTTTGAGTGGGTAGGAGTTTAGGAAACGTTGTTCTAAATCTGCCATGAAGATGTTGGCATACTGTGGGGCCATGCGGGTGCCCATTGCTGTGCCGCTGATCTGAAGGAACAGGTCATCACCGAATTTGAAGTTGTTGTGGGTAAGGACAAATTGGCAGAGTTTGGTGGCAAAGTCCGCTGTGGTTTTATCTGAAATGGTGTTCCTTATAGCTTGTAAACCATCGTTGTGTGGGATGTTGGTATGCAGAGATTCCACATCCATAGTAGCTAGTATAGTATTGTTGGGAAGATTATTTAAAGATTGTATTTTCCTCAGAAAATCTGTGGTGTCATGTACATAGCTGGGAGCACTGATGGCATATGGTTTCAGAGCAGAGTCCATATAACCGGAGACACCCAATGTCAGGGAACTGCCATCGGAGCGCAGCGAGGTGGAGAGGCTCTCGGATGCTGGGAGACCCTCGGATGCTGAGGAGGGAACCAGCAGGGGGAGAGGGAGAGTTTCCGCTGAAGAAGGAGGGGAGGAGGAGACAGTGTTGGAGGTGAGGCACAGAGACGCTTCAAGCAAGACCAGTGGTGAGAGCTCGGGGCCTCCCCTTGGGACGCCCCCTCTGCGCAGAAAGCTGTCGCGCAGAGAATCTAGGAGGAGACTTTCTGTCAAAGAACTTTTATGTTGGAAGAAATTCAGGAAACGCCCACTGACGGATTCTGCCAGTGATTAAGGCAGCCACGCACTCATGGCTGTCCGGCTAGAGAGAGTTTAAAACTAACCACAAAACTGGGAGCGTTTTAGCGCTTACGCACAAGCAACCCCTTATGCCATTACACCCAACTAAGAACTAACTTAGTTGGTCTTTAAGGTGCTACTGGAAGGATTTTTTTTGTTTTGACTATGGCAGACCAACACGGCTACCTATCTGTTATTGGCACCTAAAATTAACTGGAATAGGGCCTTCTTGGTGGCTGCTCCCAGACTTTGAAGCACCCTTCCTAGAGAGCCTAGACTGGCTCCCTCCCTGTTGTCCTTCTGCTGGCAGATAAAGAGTGTTTTTTCTAGCAGGCTTTGGGGAAGTGACTCTTCTTAAGGAAAAGCCTTTGAATAGTGCTGTTGCTTTTTTTTTACTATATTTGGGTACTAGGTTTTATAGATACATTTTTATATTATTTTAATTCTATTATAGTTTACTTTTTAACTATTATTTTTATTTGTTTTAAGCTTGCAATGTTTTATCCATGTTTGCTTTAATTTTTATGAGCTGCCTTGAGTCCTGGTTCGGGGGGGAGAATAATAATAATAATAATAATAATAATAATAATAATAAAAATAATAATAAAAATAATAAAAATAATAGCATCATCACTGGCTCTCCAGTGCTGACAAGAATTTGCACATCTTGCACATACAGAAATATAGCATTAAGTTTGACTCTGCTAAGGACAAATACAGGATCCCCACCCCCCAATGATCAAGACTTTTCACAAGGGGCAATGGTACCGTTGAATACAATCCAGGGATGTGTACCAGCCCTGATAAGTGCCTTGCATCTGTGCATTTAAATACTAATAATTCTGATCTGTACCTGAGTTCTGATGAGTTCTAGACAGTTGTTTGTTCAACCAGAGCAATGTAAAATTTGGTTGGGGGGACGGGAATCTATGAAAATTTTCATTAAATATATATATATTCCATGGGCAACATTTGGACAGCGTCATTTGCTGCAAAGTTCATAGACCTAAGGAAAAATTGAGATACAGAAAATCAGAGGTGTACCAAGGCTCCCATGTGCCCTTGGTAAGGAGCTGTATTGGTGCTCCCACCCCTTCCCTTGCACCCTTGGCAAGGTGTCCCAGAAGAGTTTGTGTGCCTTGCCTGACCACCTAGAGCAACAGAGGAACATCCCAGGGAGCTTGCAGGTGGGTGGGTAGGTAGGCTCCTAGCCACTCTGAACCAGAGTGCAGAGGTGTGATTTTTGTGTACGCCCCCCCCCCTCTTGAAAGGGGCCAACCTGGTCCATCCCTAGGTATGCCACTGGGAAAACGTTGACCTGTAAGGATAAGAAAAGGTCAGAAACAGCAGAAGCATTTTTAGGCTTTGTGGGCAACTTGGGATCCAACTTGCGGCACTAGCATTGTGCTTCAAATCTGAGAAGTGGGAAGGCACGCCAAGACACCCTGCTATGCTTCTTTATTCGGTCCCTACAAAACCACCACACATCCTTAACAAGAGGTGTGTCAAGCTTTGCTACTTTCCATGCTAATTATAGATCTCATATAAACTTTTGTGAATAAAAATCTGGGGAAATCTGGAAGATTGCAACATAAAAAACAACTGGTGGAGATGGAATGTACTGTTATAAATAGGCTTAAAGCACGAAAACATTTTAATGATAGCCTTCCATCAAGAGCATATTTGAATGATATCAGCTGTGTGGATTTCAGCACCATATCATCACATCATGGGACTAGCTGGACATGGAGAGAGCTATCAAGCTCCTCAGCTTAATTCATAGACTCTCAAAATTCATAGGTAAAACCCTGAAGCACTATAGTTACCATTAAATTTTACCTCTACTTGAAATACTAAAATGTGAGCAGAAATAGGCAGCTCAAAAGAAAGGAATGGAAACTGATACTAAGATGTTGCCTGAAAGATGAATGCAGGAACCAGGATCCAAAGCTCTAGCTAACTTGTTGTTGGTCAAAGAAGAGTCCTTTAGGCTTGGGATTCTTGGATGTAGCACTCCCCATTCAGCACAGAGAGTTTCCTCATTCCAAATGAAAAGTGTAGCAAAAACAGTTCATGATGGGACATGGAAGCTCACTGTTCATATAAATAAGCTTTTTATAATAATAAAAAATCCGCTGAGTAATTTTAGACCTTTAGGATAGTACTCTTTGGATTTCAGCCAGATTCTGTAGTTCTGTAATCATATGTAGAGATTAGGGTTTTCTCATTTATTTATTTATATTCTTTATTTCAAATGGCGCAGCTTATGTTCCTTGTGGCTTGTGTATCTCACAACTAAGATGCAGTTTAAAATAATAAAGACACAAAAACAGCATCAAGCAAATATTGCAATATATCAAATGCTAGAAGACAGAATATTATTTACATGTGAAATCCTTTTCACTGCAGGAACATTTTTACCCCTGCTGTGGATTATTAACAAGATATTAACACACGGAGCTGGATGCCAGATCATCCAGAGATAGCTTTAAGCCTTTTTTAGTAGGATTGTGGGTGACTAGAAGTCATTTTGGTAGAGTTTAGAGAGTCTAAAAGGACACTGGGTAGAAGCAGTTCCACAGGTATGCAGGGCCCAAGTCATTAAAGGCTGGCTTACACAACTGGTGACCACCAAAGCTAAATGCAGCCATATGTTGCAGATCATTAGTGGATCAGTAAGCATACAGGAGGCCTGTGGCTTCAAAAGAAGGAAGGATTCTTGAGCATCTGGCAAGTCATAACGCATGGTTAGTGGTCTGTCTTTGGTTTGGTGTGTTAAGTTTTGCATGCCTGCAAAAGTTTATGGGATTTATAGGATTCTTAAAAAGAAAGAAACCCTCACCCTGAATCTGTGTACTTAATCTGGTGTTTACAAGTTTGGTGCTATATCCCAAAGGGATAAACTGTTGGCATCACTCTCCACAATGGCCAGTGTTGCACAGCTGCTGCACTTATCTCTTCAAAGACTGAACCTCTAAAGTGATCAGACTGGCTGGCACAATGGGATGGAGGGAATGTAGCTCAACATTAGTTATGCATAGTTTGTTGTCAGAGAAAAAAAGCTGTCTATTCATTTGGTGCTTTCTTTTGTAGGCCTACTTATGCAAAAAGGGGACTGGGGAAGAAATGTCATTGTTTCATTACATCAAAGTGCTTAGCTACATGCCCACAAAGATGTATGTCTCTGTCTGTTGCTGTTGCTGTGACACAGCGTGTTGCCTTGAACTATGAAGAAAGACAAGGAATGATGAAGTGGGTTCTGCATGTGTGTGTGTGTGTGCGTGTGCTCGTGTTGTACCTGAGTTTAGTCTGGCTGGCTCCTAAATAGAATAATCAATGCTATTATCTCTTCCTCTCTTATCTAAATCACATCAGGATTCTACAGTAGATCAATAGGTACAACAAAGAAGGCTGGTGCTTTCATTCCCCTGGGACTCATTACTTTGCTGCCTAAGATCTAGATATAGATTCTCAGTAAGGTTATCTAGTGTTCCATAGTAGTTAACAACAACTGGCAGTTATTAATACTGCACTGCGACCCCAACTTTACAGTACCGGAGCCGATAGCAGGGCATGTCTAACAAAATGAAAAAGTCTTTGCTTTTTCCATGAGCCTTCTTTCTTTCTTTTTCTTTATTCGCACCCCACCTCCAATTCTAATATATCTTCCTTCTATTCTTTAGTTCTATTCTAATATGGTTTCTAAAACAGAGAGTTCATTGAGATTCTTAGCAAGTGCATGTTTGTCTTTAAACAGACTAACATCTGCTCCAACATTACAAAGCCTAATTAAAATAAATTTAGATCTTAAATTAGCCTTTTCAGTAACAGTTATTACACAAAGCCACTGGGTGATAAAGTATATAGTATTGGTAGCATGGAAGAGAAAACATTATTTGTATTTTTTTCCCTCCTATGAAGCAAGGAAGAGAAAAGCTGACACTTGCAATTGCACAACTTTCATCTAAACTAGCCATAAATCACTTAGCTGTTTTCTCCATGTTAACTTCTTCCTTTTAAAAAGAAACTGTTTGCTGGGGGGTGGGGGGAGAGAAGAGAAGGGACGTGTTTTTCTCATCATTGTGGACAGCCCTAATCTTTCTCATCAAAAGCAGACAGCCAATTTGCATGGGCTAGGTAAACACTGTGGCAGGCGATTTACATGTCATGTCATAAAATCTTCAATTCATTTCACCTTCCATCAAGCTAAATTTTCGGTAGAAATGTGTGCTCCTATTTCTTTATGAATTTCTTTTAAAACAATGAAAAAAATATGACATAGTATAGTTCACTAAAGTTTTTAAATGGCAAAAGAAATAAGAGAGAAAAATAAGATGTAACAACATCACACAAAAAAACAAAAGTATATTGCAGGTCACAGTGATATATAGAAGGGAAAGGTATGTCTGAGTTTCTGGATGTACCTGTCAAATTCTGGCATAGATAGTCACAATGAGCACTTTCGTTGTCTCTTAGGGCTCATCCATACTTCTGCTTGTCCCATGCCTAGGAAGCACAGGTCTGAGCAGTTTTCTGCTTGTCCCATGCTTTTTTTCAGCCTGGGTCCAAGCGGTTTTTCCTTTTCCCCTCTGCTTTCCCCTGGAAAACCCGCTCTTTAGATCTAAGTTGGAACAAATGGCAAATCCACAGAAAACCCAATTGCCGCTTGTTCCCATTCAGCACTAAGCTGTGGGTTTTCCTAGGAAGAAGTGGTGGGGCAAACGGAAATGTGGATGAGCGCTTAGATTTTCATACTATGCAAATCTCTTAACAATTGCCAACCCTAACTCCCACTTCCCATGTCAGGTCCCCATGTCACATGGCAGGAAGCTTCCTTTGGGGGGGGGGGAGAGAACAGTTCCAAGAATGATTCACAGTGTAGTGCAGAGTTGCTGTTTGGAGATAAATAAGGCAAAAGACTCAGGATCTCGAACTGGGACCCTATAGGTGCTGGCCAAGGGGACCCAAGCCCTGGATCTCCTTCCCCTTTTCTGATCTTTAACAAGGCAGCTGGGCATAGTCCTGATGAGACCTCAGCCACCTACCATGTTAATTTTCCCAGAGGCATCTGAACATATAAATTAGCATATGCCAATTGTATGCATATTTGTTTAATGGGTCTATGCCCTGAACCACTTTAGTACCAATAACGTCTCTGGCTCTCACTTCAGTGGCCTCTAGGGACTGCTGTCCACTGTTCTTTTGTGGTAGCCCAAACCCTGTACTATTGTTTCAGATGGCCACAGGGAGAATGTGATTTGGCTAAAACTGAAGGATGAGACTTGCAGAGTTTATTAAGCATGTCCTTGCCTGTCCCCCTAAATTCAAGCCTGGGTACGTGTGTGCATATGCCCAGAAGCTTCATTCAACTGCCAGTCTAATGGTCCCCAGGGTTTGTGTTTCTGAACATAAAAATAAATAACATTAACCCTAATTGGTGAGTCAGTTCACATGTTGCTTCTGCTCGCTTTTTTCACCTTACACACAAGCAGTGGAATGTGGGAGCTAGAAGTGCATATACCTCAGTCAAGTCAATGTTTGTAATCTGAAAGATATACCTTAGTACTCTGGATATCACAAAATTGCTGCATGAACTCCCAGATTGTATACTGCCCATGTGAACAGATTATGCCAATGTATGAAGAAAACATCCCAGTTGCATTTGAAACGACTATACAGAATTAAATCTGCGTAGACCAATATTTGAATTTCTGTGGATATTTAAATGATCTCCCCACTTGTGGCATTATGATTCTATAGCTTATTGTGCAAAAAGGCTGACTGAATTGGATTCATTTCTCTCTTTTTTAAAAAGAAGAGAGTTTTAAAGGGAATCTTGATAAAGTCCAAAAGCAAAACATCCTTTCAAAATTCTAAATCACAATTTGAATATTGTAGTTTTAATCTGTTGTACTAAATATGTTGATCTTTATGTTTCCTAGATTTTTGCTAAAACAAAAGTTAAGCAAGTACTATATTTGGGTTAGCTACCACAGGCTTCATATTAGGTTTCACCAAAATTACAATTTAATGGTACTAGAGTTTGCATATAATTCCTCAATTGTATAATAACGGGAAAGTTAATGACAACTTTAAAAATGCAAGTACGCTGGGGTTACAGTTAGGTGATCAGTATCTGCTTACAAAATTGGACTATTTAAACAATTGACTTCTAGAAAGTCTCCGTTCAAAGATAATGCCATACCTCTTATCCTTTATTACTTTAACTCTGCACTCCATAATTATGGTTGGAAGTTGAGTAGTGGACTGGTATCATGTAGCATTGGTCTGGTTCATACAAGCTACAGATGTTGCCTCCTCTTCCAGACCAATGTATACTACAAATGTTGCAAGGCAAAAGAGGAGTGAAGGAGTAACATTTCCATTAAAGGTTATTTTCTACTCATGCCCTGGAATGAAAGCCATTATAGAGCATGACAAGGAAGGGGGAAAATACCATAATGGGATGAAATTGGGCAAAGGGGGAAAAATAGGCCATTTCCTCATAGTGAGATCTATTAGAGGGTGAAATAGACAAGTCTCCCTGGGGAAGCCATAGATGACATCCAAGCATTTGAGTCATTTGGAAGCTTATACTGACTTAAGTTCTCAGATGTGTGCTGTAAGGAAATATGTAGTATGAACAGTGTGACATAAAATGCACTTCTGGAAATCTAGTAGATGTTTGGTGCTTATTTACATGTTAATTGTTTCCAGAATCATAGAATTGTAGAGTTGGAAGGGACCACAAGGGTCATCTAGTCCAACCCCCTGCAATGCAGAAATCTCAGCTAAAGCAGCCACTGAAGCTCTGCTTAAAAACTCCCAATGAAGGGGAGCCCACTGTTGAACAGATCTTGCTGTTAGAAAGTTCTTCCTGGTGTTTAATCAGAATCTTCTTTCTGTAAACTGCCTCTTGTCAGAAGCACACTGTTTCTTATAGAAATGAGATCCTCCCTAAGCTTGCAAGACTACTGTTTGAACAAAATCTTCCCACCTATTTGACTTATGCACCCATCCTTGTACATTTCACTCCATTGCCTCTTCTGTTTAGTCGTATGTCCAGTAGAGACCCCTGTAAATGCTTCTATATTTTAGTGGTATCAGTGTGAAATTTGAAAAATCCTGAGACTTAAATATGTATTTGCTCATAAGACAAAAAAAGGACAGATTCATTTGTATGTACTCCTCCCATTTCCAAATTGAGAAGCAGTGCCATGATTATCTGTTCCAAAGGTGCAAGTACAATAATTATTACTTAAATGTTAATTGTGACTGGCACTATTAATGCAGTGTGTGCGTGTGTGTCTGTACGTGTGTGTATTGGATATACATACATTGGATATGTCTATTGGATAGGCCATAACATTTTTTAATATTTTAAATACTGGATATACAATATATATTTTGTATATATTGTATAGGCCATAACATTTTGTAATATGAAAGCTCTTGAAAGTCAAGGCCATCTCCTTTAAAATAATGAGCAAAAGTGTCTGTTCTATTATCCTGTTATGCATATTAATTGAATCTTAACCCCTGCAAACCAAGGCAGCATACAATTTACATGGCAATTTACATATTTCATCCTAGTTGGATGAGATGATTCTTGAACTTTAGGCTCTCTATGTATAAATTACTAAGTACAGATGAAAACAGGACCTTGGCTAAGAGCTCTTGACTTTATAACTAACAGTGCAATCCTATATGCGTTTACTCAGTCAGAAGTAAGTCCCATTGAGCTCAGTTGGGCTTACTCTCAAGTAAGTGTGTATAGAATTGTAGCCTAACTCTTGGTACATGGAAAGGAGATGCAAAATGTGCTGACCATGAACTGCACTGCTGAAGGTTTCAGGTTTTTTTAATTTAAATAGTTTTATTCAGTGAAAGTTAGATGAGATTATTTTTTTAAACATGAAATTTTATTAATATCTGATTAGATCCTTGGGTAAAACCCTTAACTGAACTGAACTTTCTTCAATGGCAGCATAATGCTTATGTTTCTATGACTTCCTTGGAATTAATTACAGGCACATTTTACACATTGAAATATAGTAAGAATTAGGGAAATTAAAATTAGAAACTTCTGAACAATTTTTCAAGAGTAAAGGAACAGGTGTGATCCAGTGAAATGAAACTCCTGAATTGCTTTGCTGTCTAAATAATATTTTAAAATATTCCTTATCCCTTAATGGCATTTGGAGTAAAATGTCTGGCAACAATCATTCTCCTTCCTGCCTATTATTTTTAATGCAGCAAGATTGCAGTATAATAAATTTTGACATTGTAACCTAAAATAGATAAGATTAGCTTGCTTGTTATGCAAGCAGTGCTGCCCCACAAATTATTGTTAGGAAATGTAATTTTGTCAAATGACAGACAAAATGCATGCCACTTTTGCTCTCAACAGCCTAGTCTAATCTGAAATAGCATCTATGAAGAAACATACGACAGTGAGATACAATACAAGAGGTGAAAGTGGCTGTAATTATATCTATTCCTCAGATTTGACAGGATGTATTCAGAATTTGAGGATCTTGCCTTTCTGCGTAAAATCAGAAGCCAAATAGAGCATCTGTATTCTAAGGATAATGGCCATTTACCTGAAGTAACTTTCCCCATCTACAATGAAAATGGTAACAATTAAGACCTTTGCTTAGTTCAATGCAAATTTAGTGTTAGAGATTTTAGCATTGCACTTACAGAGCATATTCAAAATTTACAATCCAGTAGGAAATATCTTGCACTATGCCAACACACACACACACACACACACACACACACACAGTATCATTCCCATATGACTTCTGTACCAAAAGAAAAAGAAAAGACTGCCAGCTCACAAAAAGCATGACTGCATGAGCACAGATGATTGCATTTCAAAGTCTTTCAATTTGAACATTATGCACCATTCCTGTCCATTATGCTCACATAGGGAGGCCTTTCTCCTTGCCTTGCTTGTTTCAAAGGTTAGGGTTCAAATGTAAGAAAACAAACCACATAATTACTGTAATCAAATGTGGACTGTCTTGTGCCAGATGTGCCCAAACTGTTGTGGTTGCTCATTGATACTGGAGCAGAATATTGTAATAAGGCTATAACCCAGGCATAGGCAAACTCGGCCCTCCATATGTTTTGGGACTACAACTCCCATAATCCCTGGCTAACAGGACCAGTGGTCAGGGATGATGGGAATTGTAGTCCCAAATCATCTGAAGGGCCTAGTTTGCCTATGCCTGCTATAACCCTATTATTATTATTATTATTATTATTATTATTATTATTATTATTTTAAATCCAATTAACTGTATGAGTTTTTGTCAATTGATCAAGGGAGGACACCATTTACTTGTTTTTAGATGATACATGCATGTATCAAAGCAGGAACCATTTTAGAAGAGGCATTTCATCATGCCTGCTTGAGAAGGATGAATGTCTCTTCCAAGATATTGCCTGTCACTTACCATTTATGAAATAAGGAATGAAAACCTGTTGGTCTTCAGATGTTGCTAGACTAGAACTTCAACCATCTCAGACCATAGCTCAGGTGGGGCAGAGCTAGTCCAAGAGCTAGTCCAACAGCATCAGGAAGGCTACAGGAAGCCATCCCTGGGGAGTTATTGTATGAGTAACCACTTGGGGGTAGGTAGGTAGGTAGGTAGGTAGGTAGGTAGGTAGGTAGATGATGATAGATGATGATAGATAGATAGATAGATAGATAGATAGATAGATAGATGATAGATAGATAGATGATAGATAGATATCCTAATTAATTGGGAACATATTTGAGAGGATTACAATAGTTTTAATAAATTAATCTAATCAATTCATTGTCTAACAGTTCATAGCAGATTCAAGGACCACAGCTGAGTCAGGCAAGATATAGCTATTAAATACACTGTAAATCTAGGGACACGGGTGGTGCTGTGGTCTAAACCACAGAGCCTAGGGCTTGCCGATCAGAAGGTGAGCGGTTTGAATCCCCGTGATGGGGCGAGCTCCTGTTTGGTCCCAGCTCCTGCCCACCTAGCAGTTCGAAAGCACATCAAAGTGCAAGTAGATAAATAGATACCGCTCCAGCGGGAAGGTAAACAGCGTTTCCATGTGCCACTCTGGTTCGCCAGAAGCGGCTTAGTCATGCTGGCCACATGACCCATGCTGGCCCATGTGGACAAACGCCGGCTCCCTCGGTGCGAGATGAGCACCGCAACCCCAGAGTCGTCCATGACTGGACCTAACGGTCAGGGGGCCTTTACCTTTAAATATAGGGAATGATGAGTTTCTTCAGTTTTAACCATGAAGGGAGGTTTCACATACCATGAAGCTCTTGTGTACGTAGGAATTGCCAGCTGGTTGCAGCATGTGAATGCTGCAGAAAGGCCACTCAGTGGGGCTTCTTGCTGCACATCTACATGTAACACTAAAGGATCTTCACTGTCTGCCAGTTAGCTGCCATATAGTCTGTCCAGGTCATTGCAATATATAGGTAGCACTCTCCTCACTAGGACTTGCCGATCGAAAGGTCGGCGGTTCGAATCCCTGCGGCGGGGTGCGCTCCCGCTGCTCGGTCCCAGCGCCTGCCAACCTAGCAGTTCGAAAGCACCTCCGGGTGCAAGTAGATAAATAGGGACCGCTTACCAGCGGGAAGGTAAACGGCGTTTCCGTGTGCGGCTCTGGCTCGCCAGAGCAGCGATGTCATGCTGGCCACGTGACCCGGAAGTGTCTCCGGACAGCGCTGGCCCCTGGCCTCTTAAGTGAGATGGGCACACAACCCCAGAGTCTGTCAAGACTGGCCCGTACGGGCAGGGGTACCTTTACCTTTACCTCCTCACTGTAATGCAATCTGCTGAAGTTACATTGCCTGGAGTTTGAAAGATGGTGTTGTGGCAGCCATTTTATGGAATGAACTCCATTTGGAGATCAGGTGAACAATGAAGTTTGGGCACCTTTGCAGAAAACTAAAGACTTTTCTGTTTACCCTGGTATTTACTTACTGTTAATATTGAGTTCTTTTTTTGGTTCTGGCTGCTGTAGTTGTAGAAATCATATAACTATTTAAGTGTTGCTATTTATTGATTTCATGTATATTGTGAACGACTTTGAGCTTTATAAATTTATAAATGAACAGTTTATATGTGTTTTTAATAATAAATAAAATTAGAAACAATTCTGACTTTGTGTTGCCATTGAATATGTCCTCAGAACTGAAGTCATTGGAGAAACTCATTGTGTTAACTGGGGCATATAAAGAGCTTTGGATCAGAGCCACTGTACACATATAGTCTATATCAAATGATAATGCAATCTAGTAAAAAATAAAATAAAATTTAGAGGTGGAAAAGTATCTTTGTTGTGGAGGAGAATTAGGCTAAAACAGAAAACTAGGTCAGCGAGAGACATATAACTGTAATTTAACAGTATACTTCTTTATATTAGTGCTTTAAAGCTGTTTCCCATAAGGAACAGATGAGAGGAAGTGACAGTTCTCATTATGGTAGTGATAATGGCATCCTATCTACAGAAAAACTCCTGCCTCCTAGTAACAATCTTTCAATGTAGGATTTGCTAGACAGCTGGAAACTGGCAACTTGTAACAACATAAAAAGCCTGAGAATATATTTAAGGATTCTAGTAATAATACAGCATGATTCATTTCAGTATATTCTGTGCCTAGCAAACTGTTACCATTAAGCATCATCTACTAAAATTAATTGGCTATGCAGAGGTGTTGAGTGCCTCAGAAATGCTAGTTAAGTGACAAATTGAAATATTATTGTTAATCATTTGTACAATTATCTTTGTGAAAATATGGGTATATACATAAACCAGTATTGTGAACTTTCTGATCAGCTTTTGCTTGGGAGTAATTTCATGCCTTTCAATGATACTTATGGGTTTTAAGTAAGACTGCATCCCCTA
Organism: Podarcis gaigeae; assembly: GCF_964106915.1. Classification (NCBI taxonomy): domain Eukaryota; kingdom Metazoa; phylum Chordata; class Lepidosauria; order Squamata; family Lacertidae; genus Podarcis; species Podarcis gaigeae. The sequence continues at coordinate 64,827,281 of NC_139680.1, forward strand.
AACTTAAAAAGCTCTTGCTGTTCTGCTAGAGGCCCTCCTGCTGCAGTAGTGGGAAGTTCCACCATCACCAGCTGAGGCCAAAATGGAGCATGTTGTGGAAGGCAGGAGGTACACAGGTTCATAAGTCTTCTCATTCTCCTGACCACCACCACCAGGCCCTGAAACTACATCAGCCCTGGAGCTGACATAGTTAATTCCCTCCCACTTTAGTCAAGAGGGATTATGAAGAATAATAAAAAGCTGCCCTTCCACCTCCCACCCCTGGCCCATAGCTGTCAACTTTTCCCTTTTCTTGCGAGGAATCCTTTTCGGAATAAGGGAATTTCCCTTTAAAAAAGGGAAACGTTGACAGCTATGCCCTGGCCATATCATCACTGCAGGAAATAGGAAGTGGTGGTGGTTCCACCATCAGTTCTTTCCATCATCGCTACCACTTCCATAGGATTGCTCTGTATGTGTATTAACCTATTACTATAATACAGTATAGTACTGATTAATTTGGAAGGGTGGTGTGCAACACTAATACATACACACACAATAATTTTGTACTGACCTTCTCTTAAATCAGAAAATGCAAAGATGTCTCCAGGAAATTGTGTGGTGCTCCTGCAGATAAATGGATCAGGATTTAGAAACAAATTTATTACACCATTTTCTGTCAAATAAAAAGAAAGAAATATTGTTGTCTGAAGAAATTTATTTTATTCTTTTTGCTGACTGCTTCCGTGTCACCACTCATCCAGTGGCCTTTGCCTAGTCTTCCTTTTTGCTTCTTGATCTCTAAAAGCTGACATGTTACATAGATAAAAAAGATAAATCAGATAGATGGATTGATACCTAAGAGAGCCACCTGGAGCTAGGTACTTATGTAGGAGAGTTCTAAACACCTGTCTTAACTAGATTCTTATACTGTGCTTGGTACAGATACATGGATTTAGTATTGTTATGTCCTTTCAAGATAAATATGTGCAGTGGGCTAGATGTTATATGTAAGACAGATGTAAGAGCATGTTTAGGCCATGTTTGTTAAGGGTTGATGGGAATTGTAGCTCTTTGAGGGATAAACTACAGTATTCAGAATTTTGTGTGGGAAATAACGTGTTTCAAATGTGCTTTAAAGGTATAATGTGTACAAAGAGAAAGTGTCAAGTCTTAAAAAAACCCCAAAACCCTCTCAGCACTTCACACTTTGTCCAGCCAGTAAACACATTTTGCTATAGTCACCTTAATGCCAGAAATTACATATCCTAGGAAAATGAAATGTTCAGTGGAGTAGTTGAGGAAAAAGAAACATGTCATAGGGATTAAGTACAGTTTTGACATCTCAGTAACACTGTACAGTGGTTACCTCGGGTTACAAATGCTTCGGGTTACAAATCTGCTAACCCGGAAGTAGTACCTCGGGTTGCGAACATTGCCCCAGGATGAGAACAGAAATCACACAGTGGCAGCAGGAGGCCCCATTAGTGAAAGCGCACCTCAGGTTAAGAACGGTTTTGGGTTAAGAACGGACCTCCAGAATGAATTAAGTTCATAACCCGAGGTACCACTGTATTAGGGAACAGTTATCTTGAAATTAAGGTAAATGTACACATCCGCTTGAAATTCTTGAATAGAAACAGTTAGTTATTTATTCCCAACTCACTTTCAATTAATTAGAAGTCAGAACTGAAAACATTTATTTTAATTCATATTTTTTCACACCTTTGAGTCTCTGAAAAATGGTACTGAATATACAAAAAGAAAACACTTCCATATTTTAAAAATAACCTTTTTATATTGCATAAATATAATTGTTTTATTATCTTCTTTCTAGCTTTGTTAGTCAACACTTCTGCTTATTGAGTTATCCAGTTAACAAGGATGTTATGGAAATACATTAAGCAATTTTTATAGGTAACATTTTGAGTTACGCTTTCCATCCTGTGATCCACGATTCCTTGTCAATTTTCAGAAACAGCATGAGAAAATCCTCACTACCAAGATCTTTTGTATTATTTTCAATCATTGCTACTTTAGGAGAGATAATAGCAAATGAAATAAATATTTTCCAATTAAAGGCTCAGAACTTTTAGTAAGAATAAACACGCAGCGCTAGAATGGCATAGAAAAGAGTTGGATAGAATGAGATTTGATGTTCAAAGATGAGAAAGTTGTTCATGTTGAATTGATAAAAAAGCTGATAGATGTCCTTTTTTTATCGCTCCAAATTCATAAACAAAGCAGAAGTTGAAGCTTTCCATTCTGAACATCAGAAGCTGTTATCAGTTCACTTCCTGCTGTGCAACGGTATTTGCTACCGTCTTTTCTTTTTCATGCATAGCTTGCTTGCTGTAAAAATATAATAGCAAGAAAATGTGTGCATATAAATATAAATCCCCAGAGTGTTCCCCATGACAAGCTTTCATCAGGTGGAACAGCTGATCAATGTGTAGAAAGGCTCAGGGGGTGTGATCATGATCAAAAGACAAGGTTAGCTGCATCTGCCAAGTCCCCTGAAATAGATGGAGGACTTGCAATTTCACATCTTCAGCTGCATTCCGTCCTTGTTTGCCGCTTTCAAATATGAAATAGCAATAAAGCATCCATCTACCTGACGTTCTTTTATGTTCACTTTCAATCACCAACCACAAAATGTTTCTTTTCAGGTTTAGTCTGATTTGTCAGCTCAGTTATTGCCTATCACTTTAGAGTAGTTGAAAGGCTGAGGACAGATTTCATTTACTTTCAGGCTGGTTTTTGTTTGCTTGCTTTTAAAAAAAAAAGGTAACTTGATTTTCTCTTAGTTTGCATTTCATTCAAGTTGATGCTGGTTGTTCTTCTCATAGAATATCCTCAATGAATTGATCACTTGGTTTAAAATGTAACTGTGTATGTTTGTGTGAGAGTTGTGGCCAGACAGAACCCTATCAATAAAATTATGAACATTAAAGACCAGTTACTGGAATCTTGAATTCATGAAAGCATGAAGGATATAATCCTAAACACTCTAACACAGAGTAACTCACACTGAACTCAAAGGATCTTGCATTTCAATTTCAGTTTCTATGTCAGTTAAAATATCTCTAATTGAATCAACATGCATTAGACCAAATTTTCACAATGTCAGGATCTATGCCTTAAATGAAAATATTATTTCCACTATCTCAGTCTGCACTAGGTTTGAATCATTATAACAGTAGAAGAATAAAACTTAATAAAGGGACTTCATTTTTCTCTTTCATAATAGTTTGCTATACTGCATTATATCAGGGCTATTTTAATGCTTACCATTGAATTGCTATTTGTTTTATTCAGATATAATTAGTGCTACTAAAATATTGGTACTATTAATGGTACTAGTAATTATGCTGTTGTAAATTTAGCCTACAGCACTGTTCACACTGCTGCCTTGGTGATCCAGTGCTCTTGTTAACATATATAACTAAGCTGACAAAAATAAGAGCTTATTTTGATATATTGCCCTGAGGGTGAGGAATTATCTTGTTTTCTCCCTCCACCTATTGTTCTACTTCTGCAGTGCTGTATCACTTTACTATTTCCACCATTTAAACCCAAATGCTTACAAATGAAGCACAGAACATTCAAATGTAAAACTAAAGGAATTCCAGATGTTATGGAGCACAGGCAGACAGACTAGCAATAGCAGCCTTAATGGCAACCCTGATAGACTTTGTAGGTAGAAAATTGCTCAGTTCACAAGGTTTTATAGCTTTATAAAAGGGTATAGAATGTGCTATTTTTTAACAAGGCAATTGCTTGAATTGTTTGGTTTGATTTATAATATTTTAATAAAATAGTTTGTTTTAGACCAGGGATGGGGGATCTGTGGTCCTCCAGATGTTATTGGGTTATAAATTTCATTATTCCCAGCAACTGGCTGTGTTGGCTGGAGCTGATAGGAGTCAACAATATCTATAGGATCATATGTTTCCTATGCCTGCCTCAGACTGTAAAACTCAAAGCTCAATTAGCTGACAAAGTCGCAATGGCATCTTATTAATCACAGATTTAAAATATATAGTGAGTAAAGTCCCAGTGCACTTGAATTTTTGAAAGACATTAATCTCTTTCTCTGTGTTTTCCATCATGGGATAGAAACTTTACCAAAAGGCAAGCACATCTCTCTTATCTGTCCCCTTGACTTGTATATTTACATCTACACCAGAGCATTGCTTCCAGGTAGAAAATGCAATTCCATTACACTCAGAGATAGACAAAAAAAAGTGTGTTAATAAAACATCAAGGGAAGTCCTTGACGTAAGGAAGTCTCACATCTACATAAAGTCAGCTGCTGGGTGCCACAGACACAGATAATAATCACTAAGCATTTTAAACCATCTTTTGAAAATGAAATCTTCCAGTAGCTCTAGATATTCCAGAAGGATTTTCTAAAAATCCTTTTTTAATTAATGACAGCCTTGGGGGCAACAAACAATGATTAATTAAAAAACAAGCCAAAAGGAAAATTGGGAATGGGCTGTGGGGGGCGGGGGGGGGGAGAAGCAAGCAGGGTTCTTTTTCCCTCTGCAGATAAACAACATTTGTTCTTAGCAAATAAAGAAAACTGTACCAAATTGTACCAAATAGGATTGAAATGCTATGCTCCTGTCAGGACATGAGGAATCATCATCATTATCATCATCATCATCATCTTGTCATTCCTCTCATGAGAGCCCAGAGGAGCTAAGAATAAAAATGTAGCACATTAAAAGCATTAAAACCAGGCACAAAACAAAGTGTATGAATATGGACTTTCCTAAGCTGCAACTACTACCTGAAAGACAGGGACGCGGGTGGCGCTGTGGGTTAAACCACAGAGCCTAGGACTTGCTGAAGGGAAGGTCAGCGGTTCGAATCCCCGCAACGGGGTGAGCTCCCGTTGCTTGGTCCCTGCTCCTGCCAACCTAGCTGTTCGAAAGCACATCAAAAGTGCAAGTAGATAAATAGGTACCGCTCTGGAGGGAAGGTAAACAGCATTTCCGTGCGCTGCTCTGGTTCGCCAGAAGCAGCTTAGGCTGGCCACATGACCCGGAAGCTGTACGCTGGCTCCCCCGCCCAATAAAACGAGATGAGCGCCGCAACCCCAGAGTCAGCCACGACTGGACCTAATGGTCAGCTTTACCTTTACCTTTTTACTACCTGAAACCACAGAGCTCCTGCATTCATTGTAGACAATACCAACCTTGATGGGCTAGTGGTTTGACTCGGTACAGATCACAGAAAAGAAGCTAACAGCTCTCACTTGTGGACCAGAGAGCAGAACTGTAGATGCTGCTGTTAAGGCTTAGACAGGGACATTTGAAGGCAAGCAGTCCTTCAAATAGTCTGGTCTCAATCCATTCAGAGCCTTAAATGCTAATATTGCAACCTTAAATTGGTAACTGTGTATTCTCATCTCAGCACCTAAAACATTGCCGAGTGTCCTCATCTTCTGAGAGAAATGTTCAGGGTTCTACCCATGCTTTCTTCGATTTCATTCCACCCATTTTGTTTTCCATTTTTCTTTTCCAAATGTCAACATTATGTGGCTCCAGATCAGGTTCAATTCTCATTGGACTGTTTTGAAGGCTCATTTCTTCCTTCTATTTTGTTTTTAAAAGGTGTGTGGGTGTCATGTTGTGGGTGTTGCACTTCTGTAAACCTGAAGTTCCCACAATCAGATTGTTTTCTCCCTCTTTTTCAGTGGCCCCATTTTGGCTCTAATCTGCACTCATCACCTGAGTTCACTGGCATATAAGCCATAATAACACATAATAAATGTTTAAATATTATTTGTCTTTTTCCCCACCTGCCAGAATGCTTCAGTCATAGGCCCTTTCACTTCTTTCCAATAATCTATTCCAGTAGTTCCCAATCAACTAATTCCTAAGGACTCCCTATTTTTTCAAAAGCCAAGCCACAGACCCCCCCCCCATTTTTGAAAATTTTGATAACTCTATGGTAGTTACCTATGCAAAACAATTTTTTTGAACAAAATGTGGGGTAGGTCTTAATAAGCAATGGAATTTAGATATACTAAAAAACAGACTAGGGCTGAGTGATATCTGGTTTTCAACATCGTGATATATCAACAGCTGAACATTGAGATATTCCGATATATCACGATGTCTGACATTGGAGATCAGGAGTGGGGATGAAGGAAGGAGCAGTTGCAGAGATTGGATGGGTGAGGGGAGGGGAGGAAGTGAAGTCACCTCCACCGCATGGTTGAATGGGAGGGGATGGGGTGGGGGATACATCAAGCCACCGTCAGTGGGGCAGCCAGCGAAGATACATACTTCGCTGTGGCTGCTGCTGCTACATTCCTGCTGACAGAAAAGTTGCTCCGCCTCAGTGCCAGAGGAATGTAGTGCCAGAGTGCCTTGAAGTGAATGCAATCAGCTATCCTATTCTCTGTCAGTGTGAGGAAAAGGCTGCCCTGGTCTCCCTCAGCGTGAGGGAAGGCAGCTCACATCAGCAGCGTTATCGACTAAGATCATTGTGCGATATTGGTAGGGCCTTGAAATCGACTGACCTGCTCTCCCTCGCGCAGGGAGTGATACATTGCTGTGTAATGCTGGGTCGAAATCATTATCGCGGTGTGATTTCAAAACCAATTTTGGCCAATTTATTGAAAAATTGCACAGTGTTAAACAGACCATAAAATTAATGATATTACCATGCAAAAATGACAAAAAATAGACCACCCAGGGGTCCCCGGACCCCTAATTGGGGACCACTGATCTAGTCCAAGGAGAGCTTTAGGGTATCTGACAAGCTCTTTCTTGGGATCAGTTATCTAGAACACGTGTATGACCATAAATCATTTCATTGGGGGGGGGGGGGAATCCAGGCATTAAAGATAAAAAATTAGCTAAATGATAAGGGTAATGAATTTCTATGTAGCTAATTTTCTGATAAGCAGTGATATGTATTTACAATAGTTATTGATATACAATACATCAAGAATGATTAATCAAAAGGCTGTAAGTCACTACAGATATGAATTGCATACTTTATAATGCTATCTTTTTATCTTTTACTTTTTTTACTTTGTCAGATTTTTAGTTTGTTAGTCATGGTGGATCAAACAATGTAATGATATGCTACAGCAATAGTAATTTCTAGCTGGTTACCCATGGATACTGAAACGACATATATTGAACAGTTTCTACATCTTTAAAATATATGTGTTTGTTTTAAAATGTATTATGTCAGCTATATGAGATGTTTATGCTTAACAAATTTTGTTCCAGACACTGATTTCAGGTTCACTTTTGTTTTGAGGTGTTTAGATTTTTGCCATTTCAAATTACTATATTGTAATACAGTGGTACCTCGGGTTACAGACACTTCAGGTTACAGTCGCTTCAGGTTACAGACTCCACTAACCCAGAAATAGCACCTCAGGTTAAGAACTTTGCTTCAGGGTTAGAACAGAAATCATGCGGCGGCAGCGGGAGGCCCCATTAGCTAAAGTGGTACCTCAGGTTAAGAACAGTTTTAGGTTAAGAACGGACCTCCAGAACGAATTAAGTTCTTAACCGGAGGTACCGCTGTATAAGGAAAACACTCATGGACTAATATTTATACATCACCTGGGAATCAAATTTCACACTATTTTATGCTATCACAATACATAGCACAATTTAGCAACTTTCATAGCTATCACTTCAATCCTAAACCCCCTTACCTAAGAGTAAATTCCTCTGAACTCAGTGGGACCTCCTTCTAAGCAGACGTTGAAATGTACAAATGGATCTGTTTCAGCCCAATTTTATAGTCTCTAACTGAATTCAACATAGTTCACCAAGGTAGTTCACCACTAGGCCTAAGTTAATTGCTTTTCAATTAGTACAGTCACTATGAGACATAATACTCAGATTTAGCATATCCAAGGACCTAATGTAAAAAAAATGGGTTGCATATCACTACGTTTGGGAGACATCTCCAAATTTCTAGACTGAGGAGCAGTGGCGTAGCGTGGGGGGTGCAGGGGGGCCGGCCGCACCGGGCGCAACGTCTGGGGGTTAGGATTAGTGGGCGCAAATCCACGGGTTAGGGGACGCAAATCCACGGGTTAGGGGGCGCAAATTACTTGTCTTGCCCCGGGTGCTGACAACCCACCCTACGCCACTGCTGAGGAGGAAGTGGGGTGGTGCATTCTAAAGCACCACTTGAGGCAAAACAGAAAGTGCTGCCCACTCTGCCACACTGCTGTGCTTCCTCTATGCCATTCACCTCCACCATGATGTGCCACACAGTTTCATTGGCAGTGGCACCACACCAGAGGAGAAAACAAATCGGAGACAATTATAAAACAATAATTGTTAATAAAAATAAAAGCAATCAATAATAAAACAATAGGTAGCAAACAGGATAAGTTATTAAGTCTCTCTTTAAGGCCAGAAAGATGGTTATAAGCATTATGTACCAATATTTCTTGGAAGTCTGTTCTTCATGTCCACCTTTGGTGTCTTAAGGTAATTGCAGTTTGGTTTTCTAACATCCCATCCCAATTCTACTTTTCTGTTCTAGGATATTTCCATTTGCTTTGATTTCTGATCCCACTTATATGAAAGTTGGAGCCAACTGCTGCATGTGAAGTAATCGTCAGATTTACAATATGCACAAAGAAATGAATTATGATTAATTCATTTCCCAAGATTACAATGTTGTGCTAAAGGTTACCTTGAGGCTTTTTTTGGTGTGAAATATTAAAAATTCAGCGTTTGTAACAGTTCACATTATTCATATTGCAAATCCCGTGAGTTTGAAAAAAATCTTACATACATTAACTAATTTCCAAAATTGGTTAAACATTGCATGCATTATATGGAAAACATAACTAAATGTAAATTTTAAAACTTATGTAAGTAGGAGAAATAGACATTGGGTGCTGAACAAATTTAAGAATTTCATGATTGGGAAGTAAGTAAGGCCAGCCCTACAATGAGGCAGAGTGAGGCACCTGTCTCAGGTGCGGAGAATGGGCAGAGCTGTGCCATGTGGTCTGCCTGGCTGACACTCCTCAAGTGCAGTGGAAGGTACTGGCAGTTTTGTCACTTAATGGAAAAGGGGGGGGGATGTAAATGAAAATCTTTTTAAGACTCATATACAGATCCCTTTTATAAACAGTTTTGCTGATAATTACTGAACAATTTTACAATGAAGGGTTTGTCATTTTGCTGAGCACATTACTGTATTAGAAAACTCATGGTTCTGTTGCACCTGAATGATTCTGCTCATCTCTGTTTATCTTCCATTTCCAGTTAAAGGCTCGCATATTTATAGGAAAAAAATATTCATTCTGTAGCAATTCTCTATGACTTATTGAGAAGGAGTAAGAAATGTTTTCTTGCCCTAACAATGGTGCACTGTCTGAATGTTTGGAAACCTTTTATGTCTGCTTTTAGAGAAGCAAATAGGAAGTATGTATAGAGATGCTTCAGACATGCAATAACATGGCAGCAAGCCTTAGAGCTCTATTCCTTTGTCAGGTTCTGTCTATCAGCTCAGTCTATGCTCCTATTTTCTGTGAACTCAAAACTCAGAATCTCTCTAGCACTGCTCTTCTCTATCACAAATACTCTCCTTTTATCTCAAACACCTGTAATAGATTAGATTAAAATATGTTGTTCACTGTGAGTCAGTGGAATGCTGTTGTTCCCCATTAATTTTCTTGAAAATTAGGTTTTTGCTTTCTGCAGTTGTTCCATACCATTAATTCCAGATCTTTTGTTTAAATATGAAATGTCTTCTCTTTAGCTCAGAATCAAATATGCTAGAAAGATAAAAGAGATTTAAGTATCTGCATTTCTGAGGGATAGGCACAGAAATGATGAAAAGCCTATCTATACAAGTAAGAGAAAAGCAAGGAAAATATTTCCTTCTTCACCTATGACGTTGTTCCCACATTCTTGCTGCATACTGTGCTACACCCTATTCTGCCTGAGGTTATATTTCTGGTCAAAAACATAAACACTTCATTCTACATGAAGTGTCAGCTTCCTTGTGCCTAGGAAGAACTTGCATTGGAAATGTTTTGTTTTGTTTGGAAATGTATATTCTAGTTTGCTTATCTTATAGTCTTACAAAAGAGGTTGTTTTATCATCTTTGTCTATGTGGCTATGCAGAGAAATTGAGTTTATAGTTTAGTGCCACTGTAGTTTCAGCATCCATCTGCTTGCTTTAGAGACAGGATTAGAAATGAGACAAGATAAAACCTGAACTGCTTCCCCTGCTGCTAATCTCTGGTCCACTTCATACTTTTGCTGTTCTTATAGGTCCTGATAAGTGTAAAGCTACATTATTAATTTAGCTACAAGCCCACTAACATAATGACTTAATTATGCCTGCTCAGTTGTAGTAATGTGTACTGCTCTGAAAGTCTACTGAATGTGTTTTGACCCATCACCACATCAGTAATTTATAAAATAGATGGTATTAAAATATTAGTTTATTTCAGTTTAGTGAGGTTTTTAAAATAATAATAATAGAAAATATATGGCAACAATTTCAGGCAGTAAATATGATAAAAGGTTGTATTACAGATAAAAAATGAAATATTCCTCCCAAGTTAACAATAAACTTTCAGACTAATAATGGCATGTGGATTGCCTCTGAAATAATCTGAGGCATCATCCAAAAGATCTAAGGACCAAACTACATGCCACCACTAACTTACATCTGCTTTCCACATCTCCTGATAATGTCACAGACATGTGACATGACATAATAATTGCACACCATTTCCCCTTTCTCTGCAACTCAAAGCAAATTAAGTGGAGCAGAGAACAGTTAAATAAGCAATGATGTCACATTAAGTGCTGACTTCACAGTAACTAAATGTTAGTGGGAGATATGATAAGATTCAGTGTGGCTATGTGTTTAACGTAATGTACAGACCCCCCTGAAAAGAAGGTTCAAAGACTCTCAGAGTGAGCAAATAAGGGTGGTTTCAGCTGACACCAATTTTGTAGGGTTGCCACTTTTTCACACTGTAGTTGTTGTATCCAGTCATCTCTGTGACTTCCACCAGATGACGCCAACTAACCTTACTGCATTCTTAATGCCATACCTGCACATGCACAGTCAGACATGTGTGGAACACTCCCTCAACCCATCATAGTGCAGTATTTCACCCATCATTGGCAAGACGGTTTTGCTATAGGAGCTCTATAGCAAATAAGTCCCCAATAGTTTGACTTAACCTTGCAGAGGTGCATTCTTTCATTGTCTCCCAAGACAGATGTTTTTTTTATTTTTAAAATAATATTTATTGAAATTTCCAGAAAAATCCAAAATATAAAAGAAAAAAGAAAAAAAAGAAAAAAACATTTGCATTTAGGCCTTACTTTCATTAACATCTTTCCAGGACTTCCCCACCCCACCCCCTCTTGTATTCCATTTCCATTAAATTAGTTCCACAAGTTCTTACCCCAAATTTTAAGCTTATTATCATTATTATCATTGACCCAATGTTCAATTTAATTCATCTTATATGACCACTTTCCCTTTATATTCCACCGTCCTTCAACTTAAAAATATTTTTCCCCCTAAGATCGACCCCTGTTCCCTTCCACGAATTCCCCTCTTTAATACACAGAACAGAATGAAATAACAAAATAAAGAACAAAATATAATTTTACACCCTTTGGAGTTCGAAATTCTCTCCCCCCTTTCCTGGTTTCGATCCCCAGTGTCCATCAATCTATCTGCTGTCAGCCTGGAGACCCCACATCCATGTCCAAATCTCGCTCAGCTCCACTTTGCCGTTTTTTTTAGTAGTCTTTGCCGTCTTTTTGGTAGTCTTTAGTTTCAAACACCCAGTCTTGGAAAAGCTCTATCTCAAGAAGGTCCATTTTTTCTTTCATCCAGATCTCTATATTTAAGAGTAAAACTCAAATTTTGTTTCTTAATCCTTTTAAATCTGAATGTCCCAAATGTTCCCACTTCCAGCTTTATCCAATTCTTGTTGTTCTCTTTCCTCACTTTCCTCAGGTTTCTTTTCCTGTTCCGCTGCAAAAACATTCTAATTCCAAAAACTTCTAGTTCCTCTACAGAGGCTTTATTTATTCAGGAACAAAAACTTGCGTCAAGTCCCTTCCATTCTTCAATAGGTATATCTATTGTCTCCTTTAGTGTAGAGACCTCTGTAGACAAAATAATGATTCATTTTTGCAGCTTTCCCAGGAGATAAAAAGTCCTATTCAAATCCATGAGTATTTTTCCACTTACAGCGATTCTTGTAGTGTCCCAAAGCTCCCTCTAGAGGGATTATGGTAACTTTGTTTCCTTTCCTTTGACACCCAAAAGTCAAACTACGGTAACTTGTTATCCCTTGTTTTCAACAATTTATATCCAAATTGTAATGAATCTAACCGGCAAAGTCATCGTAACAAAGTTCTCTTTTTATTCTCCAACTTTGACAGCTACTTTGACAGCTGTCAAAATCTTTATATCTCCTCACCAGGCTCTCTCATGGATCACTCCCGGTTCCCGGGGGGGTTGCACTTTAGCTCACACAATCCACTTTTCTCCTCCAGCACTATCTTGTAATTTTCCATCATGAAATTAATAACTTTTATCAATAAAAAAACAGACCCTTCTCTCGATCTTAGTTGTCAGATCCTTGCTTTAAATCCTCTACAACAGGGGGGAGACGGACTTCCTTTTTGCACCTCCCCCGCTCGTTCCGAATTTGAAAAAAAATTCCTTTTAAATCCGATTTCCCAATTACTCACGGGTTGTTGTTTTTAGTCCAAATTTTCAATGGAAGAAGTCAGCGCTCTCCACCAAATGGCATGCGGCTTCGCTCGGCAGGGAAAGCGGAGGACTCATAGCACCACCCCACCCCCCCATCCCCTGCTCCGTAGCCTTTAAAAAGGCTCCTTCGCGGGTCGAGGGGGCGCAAACGGTGCCCGCCGAGTCACCAGGTCCATGGGCATCTGCGCCCATGGTTTTTGAGGCTCCCCGCGTCGCCGGAGCTCGGAGGGAGTCCGCCATTCGGCGATGGCGCCAACCCGGAAGTCCCATTGTCTCCCAAGACAGATGGAGGCAAACAACCCCAGCACTTAATTCATGCAAATAAGGTTAAACTGTGCTCTTTACTAGCAAGATCTATGCATAATTACTAATTATACAGAAAAAATGTCCTAATTAAACAAATGGATGGGTTGCATATTCTGTTCTACTTTTCATTAATTGTATTTTAGTATTAAAAGGTAAAGAGACCCCTGACCATTAGGTCCAGTCACAGACAACTCTGGGGTTGCGGCACTCATCTTGCTTTACTGGCCAAGGGAGCCGACGTTTGTCTGCAGACAGTTTTTCCAGGTCATGTGGCCAGCATGATTAAGCCGCTCATGATGCAACGGAACACCGAAACCAGAGCAGTGCACGGAAACACCGTTTACCTTCCCGCCGGAGCAGTATCTATTTATCTACTTGCACGTGATGTGCTTTCAAACTGCTATGTTGGCAGGGACCAAGCAATGGGAGCTCACCCCGTCACAGGGATTCAAACCACCGACCTTCTGATCAGCAAGCCCTAGGCCAGGGGTCAGCAAACTTTTTCAGCAGGGGCTGGTCCACTGTCCCTCAGACCTTGTGGGGGGCCGGACTATATTTTGAAGGGGGGGAATGAACGAATTCCTATGCCCCACAAATAACCCAGAGATGCATTTTAAATAAAAGGACACATTCTACTCATGTAAAAACACACTGATTCCCGGTCTATCCATAGGCAGGATTTAGAAGGCGATCTGGCCAGATCCAGCCCCCGGGACTTAGTTTGCCTACCCATGCCCTAGGCTCTGTGGTTTAGACCACAGTACCACCCACATCCCTATTTTAGTATTATACTACAATAATTTAACAAATATTCAAGCTGTTTCTATTTCACATACATACATTGCAAGACATTTTCAACCTACATGGCTCAGCCTGAATTTCTGTTTCTAAGTCGAGTTGCCCCTCCCTCATCTCCCTACTCTTTTATCCCATCACATTCCTACCTGTGAGCTTTACACTTCCTGCTCTGTTATCTGACGCTCTTTTCATTCCTAAAACAATTCTGCCCTTTCTCCCTTATTTCGTATACTGCCTTTCTTCCATCACAGAATTCAGGGGCATCCCATTTCAGAACCTGAGGAGAAATGCACTGCTGCTGCCCTGCAATGGGGGTGCACACTCCTTAAGGAACCTCCCCTGCTGGGTAAGGAGGGGAGATCCTTTCCAGATTCCCCCCTCCTGCCCATCAAAGGGGTTTGCATTGGCTCCTTCCTTCAACAAAAGCTAGTGCAAAGCCCTGCCATACCGCCAGGTGGGGAGGAGATATCTGCCCCCCCCCCGGGCTCAGGAGCAAACCTGAGAAACAGAACACCTCCCCTTTTGCTGACTCAGCAGGAGGGGAGCCATTCAGCAGAGGTTTGCCCCAGTCCCTCTCTGCCCCCGGGAGACCAAGAGCAGAGCTGGGCAGTGAAATGGGTGTATTGCCTCCTGGGGGGGTGCCTCACCCAGCCTTGTGGGTGAGCCAGCTCTGGAGTATCTGGGAGTTCCCAGGTGATTTCCTACCCAGGCACTAGCACGAGCCAGCTTTCTTAGCTGCAGAAAGCTAGTTACATCAGGCACACTCAGACCATGTCCTGGAACTTCCCTTGCTACCCTTTATTCCTGAAACTGTCTCCCAGAATGCCTTCATGTGATCACATTCCTTACTTCCTTCAAAGCCCTCCTTGAAATTGTTTGAAGCCTTTGGAACAACCTTGCCTAGCCCTAATACCGTAACTAAGCCAGCTGAAATAGAAGCACATTCTTATTTTGTTTAGCCTTGCCTCTATTTCCCCCCCCCCCTTCTTCAACTGTTTCCTTTGTGTTTCCTTTTGGGGTAGGGAGCATTGAACTCATTTGTTGTGAAAAGCACCAGATATGTTAATACTATTAATCAATAAATAAAGTTCTAGATGCGCCAGCCCTGCATCATGATTTCATTTTCTGTTCCGCTGGTGTTCACTGATTCTAGCTTCATTCACACATCGTGCCAAATTATGGAATGGCCCTATAGAAACTAGCAGTGGAAAGCATCAAGATTGCTTGATCAAATCTGAATTTGCATTCTGGTTTGGCATTTCAGACTAGGTTACTGCTAAATCAGTTTGAGAAGTCCGGAATGATTTTTTGAGGTTTACTCCCATGTTGCCAAATTATGATTTGGTGTTACATGTGAGCACAGCCAATATTTACAATGTAAAGAGAATAATAAATGGAAAACCTAGGCCTTTGCAGTAAACATTGCACCATGTTGTTGATATCATGAGACTCTAATAACATGTATATTCTTGATGTGCTGTCAGATGGCTTTCAGCTATCTTCAGTGTTTGTGGATCTTTTCCACCATCACCCCTCAGACTATGTAAAATAAAATAGTTCTTTTTAATAATAATAATAATCAGAGGCCATGAGCTGTCAGTTCCTTCAGGACCCCTTACAGCCATTTATATCATTGCTTCAATGCCTGTTTTCTGTATCTTTGCTTTTATCTGAAGGATGCTTGAAATCACTCCTGTGGTGCCATTTGTGTGCAAAATACCTTCTAGGTTTGGAGCTGTTTCACACTGGAATGTGTGACTGATAGCTCGGTAGAGATGGCTTGCGCCGCAAGACAAATGAAGCATTATTTTGTTTTATTTAAATTCTTCTCCCTCATGAGACAGTGCCTGTCTATATAATTCTCTTAAGTATGTTAAGAGACTTTTCTTTATTTGAAGAGCAAGAAAACGAAAATAGCTTTATTTTCTTGACTCTCACAGTTGCCTCATAGATAAGCCTACTATATGAAACTTTGCCATATACTCAGGAGCATACAAATGTTTTCTTTTTAGCTGTCTTTCTGAAGACTGAAATTGCTATTTCATATTTCAAAGACGAAAAACAACAACCATTACATAGAATTGCAACGAAAGCTCACAGAATTTTGCTATATATGGAGCAGCACAATTTTCTTGTATAAAGCTATACTTCATCCACATACATATAATTATTTCATTATACTTTTGAGGTTGTATTCAGTGGTGTGTCCTTGTACTAGGAGAAAGTGCTTTTGCTTATATTCTTATGTATATCTCAGAGCCCAACTAGATCAGATAAAAAGGCCTGCCTGCTTCACCCCCATGTTTCCTACAGTGGCCAATCATGTGCCCATGAAGTGGGTAGCCATAAGCAGAAAATGAGAACAATAGCTGATTTCAAATTTCCCACTTACTGCACTCTCTGCACCATATTTTGTACTGTGCACGCTCATCTTCACCTGAGCATGGATTGTGCTTACAAAACAGAGAGATTAATATTTTGTATGGTTTTGTTTTGGAACACAAAGACCATTGACTGCAATGGAATCCTGCACACCTTAGTAGGATTTTGTTCATCATTGGCTGTGGGATAGGTATCTATTACACACTCCTTACACCTGGAATTCCATTTTCCATCACTGGCAAGAACACTGTAGGCTAACCTTAGATTTTATGTATCTTGGCTTCACTTCTGTAAAGATCCCACACTTGGGTTTTTCTGATATTAGGGTCAGAGACTGTTGAATACACGCACACACACACACACATATATATATATATACATACATACATATACATATATACATATGCAAGTATGAGGGGCCCAGTGCCTTTTATTCTTGAAGTAGGATTTGTGGATCTAATTCATAATTTAAGGGCTACATTGATTTGAATGTATACTGCCGACATGTTGTTGTTGTTGTTTAGTCGTTTAGTCGTGTCCGACTCTTCGTGACCCCATGGACCAGAGCACGCCAGGCACTTCTGTCTTCCACTGCCTCCCGCAGTTTGGTCAGACTCATGTTTGTAGCTTCGAAGACACTATCCAACCATCTCATCCTCTGTCGCCCCCTTCTCCTTGTGCCAACATCCCCTTCTCTTTCCCAACATCAGGGTCTTTTCCAGGGAGTCTTCTCTTCTCATGAGGTGGCCAAAGTATTGGAGCCTCAGCTTCACGATCTGTCCTTCCAGTGAGCACTCAGGGCTGATTTCCTTAAGAATGGATCGGTTTGTTCTTCTTGCAGTCCATGGGACTCTCAAGAGTCTCCTCCAGCACCATAATTCAAAAGCATCAATTCTTCGGCGATCAGCCTTCTTTATGGTCCAGCTCTCACTTCCATACATCACTACTGGGAAAACCATAGCTTTTACTATACGGACCTTTGTTGGCAAGGTGATGTCTCTACTTTTTAAGATGCTGTCTAGGTTTGTCATTGCTTTCCTCCCAAGAAGCAGGCGTCTCTTAATTTCGTGGCTGCTGTCACCATCTGCAGTAATCATGGAGCCCAAGAAAGTAAAATCTCTCACTGCCTCCATTTCTTCTCCTTCTATTTGCCAGGAGGTGATGGGACCAGTGGCCATGATCTTTGTTTTTTTGATGTTGAGCTTCAGACCATATTTTGTGCTCTCCTCTTTCACCCTCAATAAAAGGTTCTTTAATTCCTCCTCACTTTCTGCCATCAAGGTTGTGTCATCTGCATATCTGAGGTTGTTGATATTTCTTCCGGCAATCTTAATTCCGACTTCGGATTCATCCAGCCCCGCCTTTCGCATGATGAATTCTGCATATAAGTTAAATAAGCAGGGAGACAATATACAGCCTTGTCGTACTCCTTTCCCAATTTTGAACCAATCCGTTGTTCCATATCCAGTTCTAACTGTAGCTTCTTGTCCCACATAGAGATTTCTCAGGAGACAGATGAGGTGATCAGGCACTCCCATTTCTTTAAGAGCTTGCCATAGTTTGCTGTGGTCGACACAGTCAAAGGCTTTTGCATAGTCAATGAAGCAGAAGTAGATGTCTTTCTGGAACTCTCTAGCTTTCTCCATAATCCAGCGCATGTTTGCAATTTGGTCTCTAGTTCCTCTGCCTCTTCTAAATCCAGCTTGCACTTCTGGGAGTTCTCAGTCCACATACTGCTTGAGCCTTCCTTGTAGAATTTTAAGCATAACCTTGCTAGCGTGTGAAATGAGTGAAATTGTGCGGTAGTTGGAGCATTCTTTGGCACTGCCCTTCTTTGGGATTGGGATGTAGACTGATCTTCTCCAATCCTCTGGCCACTGCTGAGTTTTCCAAACTTGCTGGCATATTGAGTGTAGCACCTTAACAGCATCATCTTTTAAAATTTTAAATAGTTCAGCTGGAATACCATCACTTCCACTGGCCTTGTTATTTGCAGTGCTTTCTAAGGCCCATTTGACTTCACTCTCCAGGATGTCTGGCTCAAGGTCAGCAACCCCACTACCTGGGGTGTACGAGACATCCATATCTTTCTGGTATAATTCCTCTGTGTATTCTTGCCACCTCTTCTTGATGTCTTCTGCTTCTGTTAGGTCCTTACCACTTTTGTCCTTTATTATGGTAATCTTTGAACGAAATGTTCCTTTCATATCTCCAATTTTCTTGAACAGATCTCTGGTTCTTCCCATTCTGTTGTTTTCCTCTATTTCTTTGCATTGCTCATTTAAGAAGGCCCTCTTATCTCTCCTTGCTATTTTTTGGAAATCTGCATTCAATTTCCTGTATCTTTCTCCATCTCCCTCACATTTTGCTTGCCTTCTCTCCCCCGCTATTTGTAAGGCCTCGTTGGACAGCCACTTTGCTTTCTTGCATTTCCTTTTCATTGGGATGGTTTTCGTTGCTGCCTCCTGTATAATGTTGCGAGCCTCCATCCATAGTTCTTCAGGCACTCTGTCCAGCAAATCTAAATCCTTAAACCTGTTCCTCACTTCCACTGTGTATTCATAAGGGATTTGATTCAGATTGTATCTTACCGGCCCAGTGGTTTTTCCTACTTTCTTCAGTTTAAACTTGAATTTTGCTATAAGAAGCTGATGATCTGAGCCACAGTCAGCTCCAGGTCTTGTTTTTGCTGACTGTATCAAGCTTCTCCATCTTTGGCTGCAGAGAATATAATCAGTCTGATTTTGATGCTGCCCATCTGGTGATGTCCACGTGTAGAGTCGTCTCTTGTGTTGTTGGAAAAGTGTGTTTGTGATGACCAGCTTGTTCTCTTGACAGAACTCTATTAGCCTTTGCCCTGCTTCATTTTGCTCTCCAAGGCCAAACTTGCCAGTTGTTCCTTTTATCTCTTGGTTCCCTACTTTAGCATTCCAATCTCCTATAAGGAGAAGAACATCCTTCTTTGGTGTCACTTCTATAAGGTGTTGTAAGTCTTCATAGAATTGGTCAATTTCAGTTTCTTCTGCACCAGTAGTTGGTGCATAAACTTGGATTACTGTGATGTTAAAAGGTCTGCCTTGGATTCGTATCGAGATCATTCTATCATTTTTGAGATTGCATCCCAGTACTGCTTTCGCAACTCTTTTGTTGACTATGAGGGCCACTCCATTTCTTTTGCGGGTTTCTTGCCCACAGTAGTAGATATGATGGTCATCCGAACTGAATTCGCCCATTCCCGTCCATTTTAGCTCACTGATGCCCAGGATGTCAATATTTATTTTTGCCATCTCATTTTTGACCACATCCAACTTACCCAGGTTCATGGTTCTTACATTCCAGGTTCCTATGCAATATTTTTCTTTACAGCATTGGACTTTCCTTTCGCTTCCAGGCATATCCGCAACTGAACGTCCTTTCGGCTTTAGCCCAGCCGCTTCATCAGCTCTGGATCTACTTGTACTTGTCCTCCACTCTTCCCCAGTAGCATGTTGGACGCCTTCCGACCTGAGGGGCTCATCTTCCAGCGTCATAACTTTTATATGCCTGTTGTCTTTGTCCATGGAGTTTTCTTGGCAGGGATACTGGAGTGGCTTGCCGGTTCCTCCTCCAGGTGGATCATGTTTGGTCAAAACTCTCCACTATGACCTGTTCATCTTGGGTGCCCTGCTCGGCATAGTTCATAGCTTCTCTGAGTTCTTCAAGCCCCTTCGCCACGGCAAGGCAGTGATCCATGAAGGGGACTGCCGACATAGTTCCTATCTATTGACTCTAATTGTGGTTCTACCAGGTTAGGATAAAGAGAGGCTGTATTCAAGTGGGTTTTCTATTGAATGCTGCATGCAATTGATGCATTAGAATGTGTAAGGATGCAATCTGTACAAACTTAGTTGAGAGAAGATCATATTAAACTGAGTTGGATGTATTTCTGAGCAGACATACATAAGATTCTACTGTTAGATCCTAATACTATACTTCATTATAATAAAATGATATATTCAGTACAGTATTATGCAATTCTATATGCTTTGATCATAAAGATCAAGAAGCAGTTGAATGTATGACTACCAAAGGTGGACTTCGTTTCTGACTCACCTTTGGCCCCTCTGTGCAGATCATATGAAATTTTAATTTAGTAAAATGTACCGACACCTACTTTTTCTACTCATTTAAATATACTTTATCTAAATAATAAATCATCTAACATATATATATTTCACAGTGGATGAGACTGATTAATATTAATCAGATCTGCTCTTTGTGTATCTTATGAATTTTTATATGTTACGTCTTCTAAAGGCTCAATCATGCAATTTTCACATAATATTCTATGTGTAGGGATCCCATCTAAGACTTGAATTCATAGAAAAGTCTCCCACTGTGGGAAAGCAAACAAAACATCCACTTGGCAGAAAATAAAACTTTGTGTATTAAAATAGCCTCTGCCAAATGGGAGACAGGGTTTCTGCAATGCTTTAGTGAACTTGTGAATTGAATTCCCTCTGGAAACTAGAGCAGAGTAAGAAATTTGTAATGCAAAGAGATTTAGATTTGGGGCGGGGAGGGGATGCCTGGTTTCGATTGTGATTGTTGAAATCTTATTTGAGGGCTTTGAAAACCTGACACTTGCTTTTAGATAACAGGTGCTATATGGATTTTTAAAAAATTACTGCCAAGGGAACATCTAGAGTTGTTTCTGGTGTCATCCTGTTGCCTTCAGGCGGGCTTTGGATGGGCTTTGGACTACAACTTTCATTAAGCCTAGCATGATGTTTACTTATTGTTAGCAAGAAACAACATGAAAGTGGGGAGATGGGGTGAGGGTGAAGGCCTTTATTTTGCTCTAATTCTTATCTAGGACTACATTTTTTTTTAAAAAAAAAAATCAAGTTTTGTAGAAGGGATCAGCTTCATGCCTAGGCAAATTAAATGCCGCTCTGCATTTTTCATGGTTATTTTAAAAAAGCTTGCAAAGATCCACAGAAGCTAAATTTGCACCAGTGTTCTTACTTATGCTGGCAGCTAGTGCCATTTTTATTGAAAAAGAGGTGCCGAAACTCACCCTGAACGCCTCCCTTGTTTTCTTAGAATGGCAATGGTGCCCACCTGGGAGGTGCTGGAACTGAATTCCGGTGAGTTCCTGCTGAAAAAAAGCCCTGGTGACAACTAGGAAAACATTGATCTTACCTACAAGAGATAAAATGAGAGTGCCTCCACTTCTCTTTCTTTCAGAGAAACTAAATAGCACCTTTAAGCATATAAAATGGTGTTCAGTTCTTAACTCACTTTATCTCTGAGCACCTTAGGTTTATGTAACTGAATGGTAATTGAGAGAGAAATTGAACACAAACTTTAACAAAAAATAGAAAAAATAAATTTTAGGTAGAAAAAATGATCAAATACATATATAATGTTATATGTTGGACCGAGTACAGTATAAGATACAAAATATGGGTTGTATCCAATGTGGCCTGGGTGGATTTCCCCTTCCTCTCCTTAACCTTTATGCCCCCCCAAACTGCTCTGGAGGATCCTCTAATAATCTGAAGCAGATTTTGAGGGTGAGGGGGTTGTAGGTGAGAGGAAGGGAAAGTTTTGTTATGCAAGCGGATGTCTGCTTTGCAAGCATGAGAGAGAGATCATGTGATAATGCAATAAACTTTCTGCTATGTAGATTAGTATGTGTGTAGAAATTAATTCAACACCTGTCTTTTCCAGTATTTTATCAATATACATAATACTAAAAAGGGGTAAAACAAATTTCATGCTATAATCTGTGCTTGATCAGAAATCTTTAAGATTACCTGTTTCACGGAGACTTATTCATTAACATTTGCAGTTCAACAAAGGATCTGATTTCAATTATGCAATGCCTATATGACACTGACTTCCTGTAATACTTTGAACTTAAGTAAAAGAGAGTTATCGCATAAAAATAGTTCATCTCTTAGAGGTCTGCTACACAATGATGTTTCATCTCCCAGAGCTATTTATCTGCTGAATGGCTGTGCTTTTCCAGGAGTCTTTCAGACAATTATATCCACTGCCTTTGAAATCTCACAGTCCCAGTTTCTATGAGATGGTTTTCTACAAAAAAAAAAGGTATGTGACATGTCTGTGTCTAAGCTTCCTCATTATCCCTATTCCTCTTTTTTAAAAAAAACACTTGCAAGCAGAGTTTTTATTATTGCATGTGCATAATTTAAGATGGAATCACATAGATATGGTTCACATAATACCACCTTAAGTGTTCACATCAAGTACAAAAAGTTATCTTCATAACCAGGTCCACACACTGCCTAACTACTACTAACCCTCCAAGGTCCATAGTACTGCAGATCCCCTTCTCCATCTTTTTAGGGTCAGCTCCTGCAAACCACTTGAATGAGGGGAATTTTAGTTTCTCATTATGACTGCACCTATAGAAAGCCCTTTGCTAATCCACGTGTTTCAGGTAATCTTTTGACTGTTGCCACTGAATTTGACCAGACTAAGATGTACAGTCTTTAGTGCATGCTGAACAGTGTAATCCTACACCTATCTGTTCTGAAAGCCCCACTGAGAGCAACGTTGCTTACCGCCAGATAAGTAGGTATAGGATTGCAGCTTGAGCTACGGTCAAATACACTACAATTCCCGCTGTCCTGTCCATTTGCCATGCTGGCTGGAGCTGGTGGGAGTTGCAGTCCAAAACATCTGGAAAGTGCCAGGTTGCAGAAGGCTGTTAGGCATTCATATTTTTCACTCCATAAGATGCACTTTTTCCCTCTTAAAATCTAAGGGGAAATGTCTGTGCGTCTTATGGAGCAAATGTGTGGTCCCTGGGGCTGGGGGGGGGACCCGGGCTTCCCCCGCCAGCCCTGACTAGCTCTGGGAGCAGCGGGAAGGCTGCGCGCAACCTGTCCACTGCTCCCCAAGCTGCTCTTTGGGGCTGGGGGGGGGACCCGGGCTTCCCCCGCCAGCCCCGACAAGCTCCTGAGCAGCTCTGGGTAGCCTGTGAAGCCTCCGCAGGGCAGCGGGGAGCCTTCATCCCGCTGCCCTGCGGAGGCTTCGCACGGCTATCCCTGGCTTTTGCAGGAGGTGGGGGAAGGGACAGAGCGAGGCTCTCTCACTTGGCCCACCTCCCGCAAAAGCCCCCAAGGGCCACATATTTTTTTTCTTGAATTCCCCCCCCCCCCCAAAAAAAAAGTAGGTGCGCCTTATGGTCAGGTGCGCCTTATGGAGTGAAAAATACGGTACATTGAAAATGTTGACTTGCTTCTATTTGAATTAAGCATGGAGACTATCCTCAGCTGGGGTAACTTGGTATCGTGCCAGTGTTACTGTAGATTGTCACTGAATCCTCCCATAGCTTTAAATGTACATCTGAAAAACAGAACATAAAAGTGGCAGTGATATCCACTATTCCTTTTATATAATTAACAGCTGTGCAGTGAAAAAGCTTCAGTGTGAACTGAAGCAGACAAAGTAATGTGAATTTGTGTAATCCTTCAACTTCAGAAAACATTATGGTTCAGCCAAACATGGAAAACCCATTCAGATTCATTGTAGTCAATATCACTTCACTGCTTTGGTTCAAATACCTTGGGGAAAAATATAGTTTGCAACTATTGTGCTCTTAGTCATTTCTTAATGGTAACATTGAATCCCATGGATCACTTACGAATAAAAATCTGGCAACAAGAGAGATATTTCAGTAATACATGGTAGATTATCAGTAAATGCTGTCGGAAACTTCTTCTACGTAAGCATCAAAACATGTGCTGTTATACCTACCTGGGCTTCTCCTGCAGTCCCTGTGCTCCCGGCATCTACAACTGGTTTGTGCAACTGGGGCCAGCGGGAAAAACAGATGTCCCATGGTTTGTCTGATTGCTAAATGATTAAGTAGTTAGGGAACAGCCCTGTGGTGTTTGCCTGTATAGGTTCAAGTTCTGGGAACCCCTTCCATTTTGCCCCTGAGTATTTTTCTTTTTCAGTGATGCAAAATGTTAGTGGGGCCATGTTCCTTGCCTCTTCCTGCTGGGGCTCTTAGTCCTTTATTGCCAGTCCAGGAGCTGTGAAGTGAGCACTAGACACTACTGTTGTCAGTATGTGCCCATAGCTCCCTTTGTTACATGTCCTGGACCCTCCCTTTGGCTGCTTGGCCAAAAATGTCTTATTCCTTGAACCCTTGAAGTTATGAACCCTTGTTGCAGGAGAGCTGTGTGTGCTCTCTGCAGGCCTCCTTCCAGGGCAGTTGTGTGGGTGCTACATTGCATAGGCTATCCTTCTTTTTGTGTTTTGCTCCAAAAGAAACAACTGCTAGAAAGCAGCATAAGGGGACTTGAAACTATAAGGCTGACAGTGGATTGGCAGTAATGTCATAGAAGCATTGATATCCTTTTGCCTGCTGTGTGCTTTGTATGTGCATTCCCATTGAGTCATAGGTGCATTTTCTCCCTTTGTGTGTATCATGTGAGCAGTGGCACAACCCCTGATAGATGGGTTTGGTGGTGTTTCCAGGGGTTCTGGGAACATGCTTGCCATTTTCCCACCATTTGGAGATTTTTTTTCCAAGCTCTCCTGGGCTGAGCACATATAGGATACAAAAATTGTTCCACTGACATAACAGCAGCAGCATATCTCCACCATCCCCACCACCACCACCTCAGAGCATAGTTAAAGTTTAGGTTTTGCTTATTAGTGTTGCTTATAGTTGCAGTTTATTAAGTTATTGTTCTGTAGGCCCCACTGATCTCAATGGAACTTCAGCATAATAACCATGCTTAGAGGTGTAGCCTTGCTGCGTAAGGTCATGTGCAAAAGTTAATCATTGTGTATTAGCATCAGCAGGGTAGAGTGACATGCCAGTACAAAAAAATGGCAATAATAAAGGAAAGATTTGTGGGTGAATCTCCTTTCATTGTCCTTGCATGATGAGGATTGTATTTGAATTTATTCCAGTACAAAAATGGGAACAAAGGGAACTGGATTGGCATAACCGGGTGACGAACAGAAGTCCAAATGTTCCACTGTGTCTTTTCCCCATTGTTTTAATGGGCCATTATATTTTAGCCAATGCAGAAAACATTGCAGCTGTGCAACAGATGGTGCTGCTTTGGCGAGTACATGGGACAATAGGGATAATCGAGCTGCCGCCAACAGATTCAAATGGACTGAATAAACTGCATGAAAAGAAAAGCAGAGTACATAGAAATGAATGAAAAGGTTAAAGTGGAAAAAGAGGCTTTTAGCACTGTTAGTCCCAAGTATTAGTTGAACTGCTGTTTATGCTACTTTTGTGCTATTTTGGTGGAATCTGATGGCTGCATTTCCACAAGCATAATAAGAAGCAGGAAAAAAGCAGAGGAATTGTGGTATGTTTTAGACTGAGTGCAAGTCCTGCTTTCTTTTTCTTTCCAAACAGAGGAGCAATATTACAAATGCTTTGTCTAGAAATTTAAATTGGACTGTGCAACAGCACTGTCCTCAACAGATCTTGTGCGGTACATAATATATACCGGTACTTATCTAGAGGTACTAAAATCCTAAGTGTATTAAAGTTGTTTGTGTTCAAAAGAAACAAATGTTAAATCAATAGAGTGTGCGGCAATTTGAATTACTCCATTTGTGTGGTCAGAGAAAGGCACATAGATGATGTACTACACGTTTTAAGTGAAAATGCTTTCTGTGTTACTCATTTTTCAAACAAAGCTGTTCCAAATTCTGCATAGTATATGAATGTTTTTGCTGACTTTTTTTAAAAGTTCTCATTCATTCTTCACAATAATTTAAATAACTGCAAGTAGACCCTATGGTAACAAGACAATAGAAAAACTTAAAGAAGAGGAACTTACTCTGACTTCTGGGAGCCAATGGAGGGATTTAAAGAAGGTGTTGTTCCCTGAACCATGAGAGAAGTGAATTATTTTGGCAGTTCTAGAAAGAGCTGAGAGGGTTGACGTGTGATGACGTGTGAGGCTGCAGGACTCAAATCAGCACAATAATTTCCTATATAATAATTGCTGACATGATTATTTTCTTGATAATGTAATAATTTTTAAATAGTCATTGTGTTCTTAACTGGCCATTCATATATTCCAAAAGAAAGATGGAGTGATTTTTCCTTAAGGTGGAATCAAAAAAGCACATTTCATATGTCCTTGGCTTGGAAAAGTCTTTCTGTATTGTAAAGTATTTCTGGCAGCAAGCTGAAAATAAGGTGTGAGAATTTCATTCCATGTGTGACAATTAAAGTAACACTAGGAAGCTGCCCATCTGCTCAGTGGCTGATATCAACTACTGGAAAGGTGCAAATAGACTTCTGGGCTTCAAATCATTGAATAATACAATAGTATATTTTAGCTGGTGAAATATTTTTGGAACCTCACATTTTTAATAAAGTTGTGTTTTGTCTGCTTACACACCAGTCTTAGAAAAGCACCCTTACGTGGATTATCTTTTAATGCATTTTTCATAATGATATCAGCAAAACAGTTATCAGCCCAGTCCAAAGCTCTGCAGGACTCCATTCTGCACATAAAGGGCCATTTGCCCATTAGCAGGGTTGAGAGACATGGATCTTAGATCCCGTCCCCCAAAACAGACTTTGATTGAGCATATATGTGCAATTCTATTTAAATGGGATTTGGGGATTTGCGTAGAAAAGGTTCCCATCAATGTAAGTATTAAATATGGAAATATATGTTATTTTAAATATTTTTACACCAGTAAGGCTAAGGGTTATTTCTTCTTAACGTAAATTACATATCTGAAAAGTTGGTATAGCTCCTTAGGTCTTAGGTTTAATGTGGAAGATGTGCAAGGAGTGGGGAGAAAGGTTCATAATTTACTCAACATAGAGAGTAACAGTCTGCATTCAAATATATAAATACATTTTTAACAACAACAACAACAATTTCCCTCCCTTAAATAAACTATGTAATCCTACAGGAGCATAGCACACACAGTTCTCTAGCAAGGTGCTGTCTCAGGCAGTGGGGTTGCTGCTGCATCTCAAGCCTTACGTCTATCTATCTATATCAGCTATCTATCTATCTATCTATCTATCTATCTATCTATCTATCTATCTATCTATCATCTTTCTGTGGGATGTGTTATATCAGTACAGTACAGTCAATTACAACATGCTTTACTTCCTAGAGTGGACAGAGACAGGGGGATGTGTAACTTCCTGTTCTTGCTGTTACTCAGCAGATGAGTGTGACTCTATAAAAGCAGAGTTACACAGCTATTCATTCTCTGTTCTGTTTGATTCAACTCTTAGTTAAGTCTCTTCCATTTTGTTGGCTGCTGGCTCTCAGCCAGCACTTAGGCCCATCCTCACAAAGGATGTAAGCCACATTACATGTTTGTAACCTGAAGCTTAAAGCCTGCCTTCTAGGGTGTGTACTGTGAACAACTTGTAAGTAAGCGTACTGTTATACTTTTAGAGACAGACTCGTGAGTCTTTATTGTATTTTAAGAGGGAGGAAAGAGGGGATTTGCTCTGCTACATCGTGAATGAAGGATAATACTTAAATATTTCCTTGCCTATTTTCCTAAACATCCCCATACTATCTATCCCACCTTTTCCCAAACAGGGATTCAAGGTGGCTTACAGATAAAAAAATAGAAAAAATTATCATACTAGCATTAAGAGAAGGGGCTCATAAAAATCATTCTATAAATTTTAAAAGTAAATTAAGAGCAAATCAAATCACTAAAATTTATTTCCCATTCTTATATATCCTTCACAATTTGGGATCCTTTCACTGAACTGATCTGTAAAGTTCAACATCATATCTGTACCTTTATTGATATAACAACAAATGCTGGCTTGACAGTACTATAGATAGAAATAATTACCCACAGAGCCAATGTAGCACATGCAGAATAAGTGTCAATTATTCCCTCATTTTCCTACTACCTCTGACTTACTGGAGAGGAGCGTGCCCTCATCATGAACTTAAAGAAGGGGTCACAGCATGCCACATACCAGTCAATTATTTTTATCTTGAAAACTTTTTTTCTTTTTGTGGAAGAATATTGGCATTAAGATTTTAGAAAAGAGAAGTTTGCAGCATTTGTCATTGCAAAAATACATTGAAGACATGACATTTGAACGTGGCTTAAATGTAAGAAACCAAAATAAAGATAAACTTTACTTTGTTGTGAGTTTGAGGGTGTGTGGGTGTGGGTGTATCTGTATTAGGCTGTATGATGTCTGAGTCCCTTCTAATTCCTGGATCCAAAAAGGGTTAAAATCTAATGGATTTGAATTAGCCAGGCAAGGGCCGTAGTGACCCTTAAGTATGGGTCATTAGTAATAAGAAAGGAAGTTTCTCAGCATAAGAAAGTACAGTGGTACCTTGGGCTACAGATGCTTCAGGTTACAGATGTTCCGGGTTACAAACTCCGCTAACCAGGAAGTGGTTGCTTCAGGTTAAGAACTTTGCCCCAGGATAAGAACGGAAATCACACACCAGCGGCACAGCAGCAGGAGGCCCCATTAGCGAAAGCACACCTCAGGTTAAGGTTAAGAATGTTTCAGGTTAAGAACGGACCTCTGGAACGAATTAAGTTCTTAACCCAAGGTACCACTGTAAGGGTAGATGTGGTGGGGGGGGAGGCCTCTCCTTGCTGGTAGTAAGAAGGACAATAACCAGAGAGTATATGTTTGAGAGAGCTGGGATAGAAGCAGGCTGCAGGCAGAAGCTTGAGAGTAAGATCCATGCTTGATTTCTGCTTGAATCCAAGGTTGTGGCTATGGGAGAAGCAAGACCTTCTGGGGTGTTAAATCTGTGAGCCCCTCCATCATAGGCTCAGGTTGTATATGACTGTAAATAAACCATATATCATAAAGACACCACAGTCTCTGCTGCTCCTCATCCCAAGGAAACCAAGCCCTGGGTAAGCATCTAAAAGCTCTGGAATCTCACACTACTCAGAGATTGGGGTGGCATGCAACAATATATAGAACTGACAGTACCAAGATTCCTATTTAGCTATGAGCCAACACTGTTAAAACTTTCTGTATGGTTACCAGACACAGTACCTAGATCTGCAGCTGCCCTCAGATTAATTGACAGGGAACACAATGTGTTGCCTTTGGAACAGACGAATAATCCTGATAATGTCTTAATTTGTTTACAATTTGTTTGTAGATATTCAATAAACGATTTCCATTCCTTGATAAAAAGGCTGTTGTCATGATTTCTTATTCTTCCAGTAAGTTTTGCCATTTCTGCATAGTCCATTAATTTCTGTAACCATTCTTTTGTCATTGGGACTTCTTTCCATTTTTGTGCGAATATCATTCTTGAGGCAGTGATTACATACATAAATAAATTTCTATATTGTTTAGGTAGCTCAGACCCCATAATTTCCAAGAAAAAGGCTTCTTCTTCCTTTTTTTTTTTTTTTACAAATGTTAACTTAAACATCTTTTTCAATTCATTATATATCATTTCCCAGTAAGTTTTAACCTTATTATAAGACCACCACATACGGAAAAAGGTACCTTTCCCCCTTTGCATTTCCAGGACATATTCAATTTGGATTTGTACATTTTTGTCAGTCTACTTGGTGTTAGATTCCATCTGTATAACATGTTCTTATAGTTTTCTCTTAAACCATAACATGCTGTAAATTTTATGTCCATGGTGCACAGTCTTTCCCATGCCTCCATTTCTCTGTTATGACCAATATGTATTGCCCAATGTATCATTGAAGATTTCACTTGTTCATCTTTTGTCTCCCATTCCAATAATATTTTATACATTTTAGACATCGCTTTAACATTACAGTCTAGCAGGTCTCTTTCTAGTTGAGATACTTGTTCCCCAAACCCCTGTTTCTTACGCATTTTGAATATTTTATTAAATGATAATATTGTATCCACGTTGTTAATATTCCTGATAAATCCTTAAACTTTTAATTTAAATTTTCCACCCTCTTTTAACAAATTTATATAAGTTTCTGTCATGTTTTTCTTCTTCACCACTTCTACTGATGAAATCCATAGTGAAAGCTGCTTCTGGGTTGCTGCTGGATTCAAGGAGCACGACACCTTTGGAAGTTCCCATGCTTTCTTTATTTGCTACTTTGATGTTTCAATTTTCTGTTGGAATTTATTTCAATGCTCTGCTGATGTGTTTTCACACTATTCCTAGAGCTGCTTTTGTGATGATTGCTTGGTGTGTGTTTTTATTGTCACCTTCTGTAAAGATTATTTCTCTAGAAATGTGATTGACAAGTTCAAGAAAAAGAAGCATAAGTTAATTTCTGCCATTATTTCTAAGGTTGCACGTGTGCTATGATTCTGGGAAAGTACAAAGAGCTGTGGTGCAGGATGCAGTTGTTGGTGCAGAATTGAGTTTCCTCAGAAGCTTTGCTTTCATTTTGGGGCCCTTGTTGTTGTGAATTTTATTTTTGTTTCGTTTTGAAAAAGCAACTTTCTATATTTTCTACTTGGGGAAGGAATGCTTAGATGTATGGAGGTAACACAGGCATAGGCAAACTCTGGCCCTCCAGATGTTTGGGACTACAATTCCCATCATCCCTAGCTAACAGGACCAGTGGTCAGGGATGATGGGAATTGTAGTCCCAAACATCTGGAGGGCCAGAGTTTGCCTATGCCTGAGATAACATATCAAAAGCCCAAAGGATTGCTAAGTAAGATGCCAGTGATCATGGATTGGCACTTCAGTCACTACCACTCCACCCTAAGTAACAAACACCAAAACAATAACAACTGCAGAATAATCTATACAAAGAAAAACCAGCAAATATGCATAATTTCTAAAGATAGTAAAATTTTGCTCTATTTTTTGCCATTGCAGAATTCTAAATATAGGTGGATATACATCACTGTTACTCAACTATGCTAGTCTGCAGCTTTTCTCCCAAATAAATAGCCCTACCTTTGACATCAGATTTTCACTCTTGCTTCAGAGTAGGCTGTGAGGCCAGTGTATTTGGACTAGATTTAGAATCACTTCTTGCTTATTGTGTTTATTTTGTACCAGATGGAGCCAAACCAAATGGGGCAGATGCAGTGGCAATGGTGGGGAACTTTTAGCTATACTGCAGCTCCCTTTATCTCTGACCACTCTGGTCACTCTGGCTGAAACTGTTGGGAACTATAGTCAGGCAATATCTGGAGGGCCACAGGATCCCCACCATTGCATTATAGTATGTTCAGTCAGCTACTTGAAAGAACCTTCATTTGGTTCATAGATACATTCTGTTTTCTGCTTATGGCTGCCATGAAATATCAGTTGTAGGAAAATTATTAATAACCCACCCAAGAGGAATGTAACAAACATTGTGAATCGATGTGGACTTGTACCTAATCTAAGCAAGGCACGTTCCCCCTGCCTCCTCTGTGCCATTTCCCATACTGTTCCAGAGGGCTCAAAACCTTCTGAAGCAGCTTTTCTGGAGTTGTAAAATAATCAAAAATCACTTCCCCACTCCTTTTCTCTGGCAGGATTGTCCCATGAGAAGAGAGTTATCATGTTTCTCAGCAAACAATGTGCTATACCCAAACTATAGAACGACAAAAATATTTGATAGTTCAAGAAGTGCAGTTGGACATTTTTGTATCAAGTATTTCAGTTGTATGGCCCCATAACTGACACATATAAAGCTGCAATATTTCCTGTTAAAGTACATGACCAAGGCAGCATAGATGTCACTGCATGCAAACATGCTGGGAATGTGGGCTTGGAAGAGCACATCTTTGTCTGAGACTCTGTCCTGCCATGTGATGTCCCAAATCTCCCTGACACATAGAAGGCATTGAGATGCTGCTCCTTGCAAGTGTACAGTAAGTTGCCCATGACTCACTTCCATAAAGCAGCGTGCTCAACATGCAAGCCTGGTAGACCATCATCTTGGTATTGGGCCTCTTGCTTCTTGAATGAAAGTACACACCATATTCAGTTGAACTGCAGATATATGAGAGCACCAGGGAGAATATGCCAAAGAGAGTTGGGGCAAGAACATAGGATGAACCAAGGATGAGTGGTGCCATGCATGTTCTCCTAGAAAGACACAATCATCTTGAGGAGCTTAGGTGGGCAACCTATCTTGTTAAGCAGCATAAAGAGTCCTTTTTGGCTGATGAGGCCAAAGACCTTTGTCAGTTCTATGAGGACAATGTACAAGGAGCATCTCTGTTCTCAGCATTTCTCCTGCAGCTGACATAGTGAGAAAAGCATGTCAACTGTTGACCTCTGAGCTCTAAAGCTGTATTGTGACTCAGGATAGACCCTCTCAGCAAGCAACTGTAATTGGTTGAAAACTACATGGCCAAAGGCTTTCCCCTCAGAACTCAGCAGGGAAATTCCACAGTAGTTGTTACACTCATGGTGGTCCCCTTTGTTCTAGAGCTGCCTTTCTCAACCTGTGAGTCCCCAGATGTTGTTGGACTACAACTCCCATCACCCCTAGCTAGCAAGGCCAGAGCTCAGGGATGATGGGAGTTGTAGTCCAACAATATCTGGGGACCCACAGGTTGAGAACCACTGTTCTAGAGGGTCACAATGCTGGAATCGTGCACGTCTTTTGGCACGGATTCTGTTTCCCAACTTCAAGAGAAGGCCCTGGAAGTGCATCATGAGGGTGGAGTTGAGGCTGGCTTTCAGCACTTTTGCCAGGATTCTGTTTTGTCCTGTGGCTTTCCCACATGCCTGAGAGTTTATGGCATTCTTCAGCTCGTCAAGGGAGGGAGGAATATCCAGCTCTTCCAATACATGCAGAGTCTGGATGCTGTCAATTGCTGTGTCAAAGAGTATGTTTTCCAAATATATTTACCACTTAGTAAGATTAAAAAGACTTCTAGGCAATTTACATAAAATAGTATAAAATAGTCACAAGAAAATACCACTAAAATTAGCAGAATATAAAAAACAGACATAATAAAATTATGAAAATATAGATAAAATCAACGTTTTAAAAAACAAATATACTTAATAAAATGAAATGTCTCATAGATAAAACTGGACTAGATTGTCCAATGTGGTAACCCACTATAGTACAACTTTTATTTTTTGCAACCATGGTGCAAATTAATAATACGTGACATATTAGTCAAATAATGAGGCTGTACTGTTTCTTCTCACATAGGCTTCATAATGTGATTTGAATGAATGCAAGCAATAAAATACCTGAGCCATTTTTATTCTTCACCTTGTACAGAGATGGAAGAATCCTATATTCATGTCCTTTGAATTATTCTAATATTAAGAGATATGAGCATAGCAAAAGGAAATTAATAGCAGAGCTGGGCAAGGGGTAATGTAATCAAGAGAAACAGCCTGCTCCCAAGTTCTTCATCCCTCCCATCCTTATGCATGATGAGCTTGTGAGATAAGGAATTTGTCACACATACAAAATTATTATGCGCTTTCCTCCCATCAAGAGAAGATGATGCCCATCTCCCCCCTCCCCCCATGATAACAATTTGAATTTATTTTCTATTCAGAAGTAGTCAATAAGGGAAGAGAGCGAAGAACGCTAATAAGATGCCCTATTTGACCTCCAAGAGAATGATAGTTTCACTGATTTCTTTCCCACCTACCCATCCCCTCACTTTCTTAGACAGGAATATATAGCAGCTTTCAATTTAAAAACAGGTGCATAACTGGGAGCTGTCTGCTACAGGCATATAATTGATTGAGGACAGCAGAGCCCTTAATCCCAGAGCTCCTTTTGTTGCTTTTGTTTCCGTTTTGTGTGAGTGAATTGAAAAATAACTATTACCACCCATTCACTAAAAAAAAAAAAAAAAGGAAATACTGCACATTATCCAGCAGCATATGCATGTGGAGATTGGTAGGGGAGGGGGACATTTCTGCCTTTCCCTCTGCCTTCCCCCTTTTTTACCTTGTCCAGTAATAAGGAAAAATGTATAGCTATAACTATTTTAGCTCTTTAATACACTTTCTAGCATTGTTTCTGCCATCACAAATTAATTAATTGTAGCAAAATTACAGTACTTATTAATTTAGGTTCAACAGAGTACTCATTCTCAGGAATATTTGGATTAATAGAATCATAGAATCTTAGAGTTGGAAGGGACCCTGAGGGTCATCTAATCCAACCCCCCTGTGATGCAGGAATCTCAGCTAAAGCATCCATGACAGATTCCTAATTGAATCAAGCCTCGCTTGTCTAGAGTGAAAGAAAATTCGGTATTTCTGGAAACGAAGATGTAAGTCACGGGTGCAGGGATTAAACTTACTGTCACCCCTATGCAAATGACTGTCGCTCTACACAAGACTTTCAAATTAGCATTGAAATGCCAGTGGGCTAAGACAGTAATGCCTTTGGAATAATCAGTGTTGAATACAATTGACATGTCACAACTGTTTTCTAAAATGAACACATCATTCTTACAAAACACAGACAGCCCTTTACATATCATTGTGGTGGAAATAGATCAGTTTTACTGCAGATGGGAATTTCCAGGGATTTCTGGATATAAACTACCAGTTCTTTCTCCTCTAGACAAGTTCCTCTAATTGTCTGCCAACTCTGCCATGCTTGTCATTATGGATTAGTGCTGAGTTGAGAAACAAAAAGTGCTACACACACACACACATGCATCATATGCAGAGCTTTTCATATATGCATAAATCAACAAGTCAATGGCACCTAGAGGCAAAGGTCAGAAAAAGAGTAATAACAGAGCTCCATCATTAGTGCTGGGTTAAATGCTAACTTTATTGTGTCTCTTTATTTCTTTATTAGACGATTGCCAATGCCACTAAGGCTTTTATAGATTTGCTCTCTACTATTAGTAATCCACAGTAATGATCTGACACTTTTCCCTAATGAATTGATTGCAAGCAGAACTTCCATACAGGGCTTTTGAAGAAAGAACTAGGGCAGGGCAGCTCAGGTAGCCTTCCAGCAGCTCTTGCTGCTCCAAACTAGAGGACTACTGGGCAAAGATATTGGCGTGAACAGAATGGATAGGAAATAAAAAGTCCATAGGAAACTCATGTGTCTGCCATCTATAGAATAACATGCATAGTTGTGAAGCACACAGCCTGCTTAAGCTGTGTGTGAATTTATTTTATCTAGGCCATCTTTCCGTGCACAATTCCTAAGGCAGCACAGGAGCAGCAGCCATTAGAATCAATAAAATCTAGCAGAGAACCAGTATTCTCAATCCATAGGTTCTAGTTCATTAAAGGCTAACCCAATAAATAACGTTAGCTAGACAATGTCGTGCCTTCTGGTTGTTGTTGGACTACAACCACCATGGCCAATGGTCAGGGACAAAGTGACTTGTAGTTCAGCAACAGCTGGTGGACAGCCCATTGGTTACCACTGCCCTAGCCTGGGCCCCATTCCCTTCCACCTATTTACGCACAGAAGTTCCTGCAAAAGAGACTGGCCTTCCCTCAGAATCTTCCCCATATTCACTACCCTTCCCACAAGTTCTGTTCCCATTTATTTCAAAAAAAAAATTCCTTCCAGTAGCACCTTAAAGACCAACTAAGTTAGTTCTTGGTATGAGCTTTTGTGTGCATGCACACTTCTTCAGATACACTGAAACAGAAGTTACCAGACCCTTCTATATAGTGAAAAGGTGGGGAGGGGTATTACTCAGAAGGGTGGTGGGAATGGGTGATTGGCAGATAGCTGTGATGAGTATGTTGACGACTCTTAACGACTGCAATAGGTCTTACAGGAAAAAGCAAGGGGTGAGAAGGTGAAAAATGGCTTTGTCGTGTATAATGAGATAAGAATCCAATGTCTTTGTTCAGACCAGGTCTCTCCATGGTTTTAAGTTTGGTGATAAGTTGCAATTCAGCAGCTTCTCTTTCCAGTCTATTTCTGAAATTCCTTTGTAGTAAAACAGCTACTTTGAGATCTTGTATAGAATGTCCTGGGAGATTGAAGTGTTCTCCTACTGGTTTCTGTCTTGTGATTCCTGATGTCAGATTTATGTCCGTTTATTCTTTGGCGTAAGGCCTTGGATTCTTATCTCATTATACATGACAAAACCATTTTTCACCTTCTCACCCCTTGCTTTTTCCTGTAAGACCTATTGCAGTCGTTAAGAGTCGTCAACAGGCTCATCACAGCTATCTGCCAATCACCCATTCCCACCACCCTTCTGAGTAATACCCCTCCCCACCTTCTCACTATATAGAAGGGTCTGGTAACTTCTGTTTCAGTGCATCTGAAGAAGTGTGCATGCACACAAAAGCTCATACCAAGAACTAACTTAGTTGGTCTTTAAGGTGCTACTGGAAGGATTTTTTGTTTTGTTTTGACTATGGCAGACCAACACGGCTACCTATCTGTAACTGGACCCATTTATTTCAATAGGGCTTATCAGTGCAGGATAACATTCCAGTGGATTGTGCCCAACTATTGTTTTGTATCCTACATTCAACCTACCCTAATTGCCACTTCCCAGCATTGCCCCTTTGCTGCTGCTGCCTGTGCCTCCTTGAAACAGCTTTTATTTAAACTGAGTGGCTGTAGCCCCTTGGAGTGTGACAATACCAAGCATTAGCAGCAGAGGTAGGGTTATAGTGCTAATTTGGATCTTTCCTTTAGATTTGATTATGGTTTTATTGTAACATTGATTTGACTTGTTGACTTTGTTCTATTTGAATTTCCATGGCATCTGTTGTAATCAGGGCTTTTTTTCAGCCGGAACTCCAGAACGGCACCTCTCAGCTAGCCCCAGAAGTGTGGGGAGTGACCTGACCAGCTTCAGCAAATCTCTGCTGCACCTCCAGCTCAAGAGGAGACACACAACCCCAACCACAAAGGGAACGTCCTCTACAGACTCTGGAAAGGGTCTTCTCACGAGCTGGAGGCATGGCGGGGCTTTGTTGAGGCTTCCCAGCCTCCCAGACAGGGGTTTTTTTCAGCCAGAACTATCTCTCATGGAGCTCTCTCCATGCGTCAGTGAAGAAAGCCCCAACGCTGCTCCGGCTCACATGAACCAGAGATGTGTGTACATGTGTGTGTTGTTAAGTTGCTCAATTGTGGAGCAGCCTCAACAAGCCTCTGGCTGGTGAGGACAGCCCCCACCCCCACCCCCACCCCAAAGAGATCCTCTTTGGACTCTGGGGTTGGTCTTCTTAGGGAAGTGCGTTCTGGCACCTTAATCTGAAAGGGGGGAAACTGGTTGTAATTAACAGTTTTTATGATCCAGTATTTTAATATTTATTGTAAGTTATTGTTGGCATTGTCCAAGGTGGAAAAGCACCATATAAATAAAATTAAATTTAAAACTGAACTTATGAAAGGTGTGATCCTGTGGGTTATTACTTAAACTGATGTAGGAAACAATTCATTTGTTTCTTATAATAATCCCTTCTATGATTTTGTTAAGAACATATTTTTAGACTTTGATTCCTCAAAGAATTATGTTGACATTCTAAATGCTTAAAATTAAATCTGTTAAAGAAGAACTAAGTTAAATTGCTTAGAGCGTTACATTTATTCAATCATAACTAATAAGTTCAAAACGAACATATGACCCAGTTATTGAATTATTCTACCAATCATTGCGTAGTTTTAAATAAATAGACATAGCAAAATTTTAAAGGCAAGGGCAGTTTACATTTATAAGCCCATAAAGCACCATAACTTGTTTATGGCATCATTAAAGTTACTTATTTCCACAATATTAGTGATGGCACAGCTGCAGAAAAGGCACTGCATTGCATGTCCCC
The DNA here is from genome assembly GCF_964106915.1 of Podarcis gaigeae. Classification (NCBI taxonomy): domain Eukaryota; kingdom Metazoa; phylum Chordata; class Lepidosauria; order Squamata; family Lacertidae; genus Podarcis; species Podarcis gaigeae. Next base: position 64,865,213 of record NC_139680.1, read on the forward strand.
TGGACCATGCCTAATGTGCAGCAATGACAATGGCTTCATCATGTGTAATGTACAGCAGTATAATTCTTTGTAGTGAGGGATAAATTATATTGCAATCTATTCCCAACAATAGATTCTTGCATAAGAATAATTTTCTCACTAGAACAGCCTTCAACAATCTAAGGAAGTTTTGCACTACACCTCCCAGCAATCTCATGCCCATGGTGGTAGGGGCTGATGAGAATTGTGGTCCAAAACTTATGAGGGCCCCAGGTTGGCAGACACTGTGTAAGAAGGTGTAGCTTACTTCATAAGGAAATTTGTTTCCATCTAGATCTTATTCTCCAACTCAGCTCAAATTTGACTTTACAGATTTGCAGAAAAGTTAGAACAGGACCAAACTGTCACCCCTGCTTAATATATACTGCCCGCCCGCCTCCCACCAACTGTCCACTTCTAACCAATGTTGAGTTCTCACACCATCTGGAATTGATGGCCATAATTATGAGAGGAGGAAAAGGCAAAAAAGTGAGTGGTTGATTCCACTTGATTGGTGCCGATATGTGCAAAATAGTGCAGAAGTACTCAGTGATCCATTGGCCATGCGCATAACCTTTGTTCTTGTTTTCAGCATAGGAAGTGAGACAATAAACAAAACAATTTCAATACCTCTTGGTGGAACCATACAAAATCAAACACCTGTCATTACTATGGTTCTCATTATTTCTTTAACGCCTGTCACAGTCTCCTATTCTGTCCATGTAGCAATTTCTGTAGTGGCGATTTCTGTTTAGCAGCAGGAATTGAGGTTAAAGCAGGTCTAATTTAAAATTGTAGTTTAAATGACTGATGTATGTTGTATAAATAGATAGCTGACATTTATGCATTTGAATACCTATGAAGAATCAAGGCACTGTCAGACTGAGTCATAGATATACAATAAACCTTTTCAGTTGCATTCAGTTGATATTTCTAAGGTGTATATGGGGGGGATGACAAAATAATGGTAGCATGGTAAGGAAACATCATTTTATAAATATTTGCAAAATGACAACAAGGCAGGAAAAGCAGTCTAGTCCAGTTTGTATCCTGTATAGAAAGGCCTGTGAATATTCTATCTCAGTGGCAAGGAAACAGCCTAATTCTAGCTGCATAAGAATTGGTTTTGTCTTTAGCTAACACTAGAAATTGAGAAGCTCTTCAGAGCTTTGGGAATTTAGTATTACAAAATCTAAATTGCCTTAAGTATATATTCTTTGGGGTGTGAATGGGGTGATTTGTTAACTATTTGGGGAAGACTTAGTAATATGATCTTGTCATATATTTCAGCGTGAATAAGGCCTTCCAGGTAATCTTTAATTTTGTTGTTTTATTGGGGGAGAAATGTTGGAATGACTGACATGGCAAATGTGAAGACTACTTTAGACCACAGCAAGCTGTTAATAACTGGACAAAGTGTGTGTGTGTTTTCCCAAGTGTCAACTTTTCTCATGCGAGTGTGAAACTGTCAAGATGAAGAGGACTTCCCAAAAACTCATTTGTACTGATGTAAATTCCTGCTGTTATACATGTGCACCCCAACAGAACTTGGAACACATCTGTATTGAAGCAGGCTTCCACACATCTATCACTACCTAGATGAGAGGACCTATGTACAAACAGGTACCGTGTGCAGGATTAATGGCTCAATTCTGCAAAAGGAACTGCACTCACACAACATTGGTAGAATGACAGGCAACAGTGCCAATCAGCTTATTTCGAACTATATCAGTCTGCTGTTCACCTTTGCAAACAATCAACTGGCTCTTTTGCTAATTATCCGACTAGGGCTATAGTCATAGCAACTTTGGACTTACATACTTAAATAGGGTTTTTGTACTCCTTTGCAAAATTAAGTCATGCTGCTTCAGTTTTTTAAAGTATAGGCTACTTTCCTATTTATCATATAAATTATAGTGCCAATTTCCTTAAAGCTTAATCCTCTCATCTGAGCCTTATTTGTTGATGGTAGTTTCTTTTTTAAAAGGTTTCTACATGCTCAAAGAATCATTCTTTAGCCATAAATATCTGGAAAAAGCAAGTGTTGCTTCCACATGAGGCTGCAGAAGAATTCTAATTAATCTCTAGAGACACAGACTATCTGTTCATTGGTTATGTTTGGCTTTTTTTACAAAAAGATATTTCTTGCAGACAAAATCAGGCCTTTCTAATCTTTTTACAAACAGTTTGATTCCCCCAGCACTAAACTCTGTGATAAATATCTCTTAAGTTTCTTCATTAAAATGAAGTTTTTAATTAAATCTTAAACACTTTAAAAGTAGTAATTACAGTGGTAAGGTAATCTAGATAGAATATTAACACTTAAAAAAAAAAAGCTAGTCCAGCTGCCCTTCCACACAGTAGCTTGGCTTAGATACAGAATGAGCAGGCTAGATGGTTAACAGCTGGATCTTTCCAGAGGACATGGACAGCAGCAAAATACACATGTTGGAGTTGGGAATGGTGGTAGGTCCTCATTCCCAAGCCTTCCAAATGTTCTACCAGCAAATCATTTATTTTAAAGGTGCAATCAATAAAATCGTGATCAGGCAGAACACATTTTGAGGGGTTTAGAGCTGGAAAACTTCATAAACAGTTCAATTCATTTCCTCTCCCCACACCAAACTAGCATGTTCTGTAATCTGGCTCCAGCACTAGACCTCAAACGTTGGCAACCCTAGCTATATATAGGCTAGATTATGAAAAGAACAACTAAATCCAGCATTGTTGTATATAGTCAGCCTTCTCCAGCCTAGTGCCAGCACTACGCTGGATGAAGCTGATGGGCATTTTAGTCCAAAACATTGGGAGGGCACTAAGTTGGAGAAGGCTGATCTAGGCATAAGTGTCATATTTATTCGTTGAGTGTTGCAGCATATTAATACCAGGCACTGTGAGGGAGGCAGGCAGCTTGAGACTTTTAAATAGGGCCCTGACTCTTTTTTCTTTCTTTCTTTTTGGTCATCTGCTTTGGGGCAAATGCGAAGCCAAACATTAAAGGTCAAAAATGCTGTCGCTTTCTGTGCTTTCATAGGTCATATTTATCCTTACAGTGTTGACAACTATAGTGTACAGCAGCACAATGTGCATATTGGATTCTTCACTGCTAGCAGTAGAGTTTAAAAGGCACGTGGGGGAAGAAATGGAAAAGAAAGCAGTAAGCACTGCAATGCCATTATAGAAATTGGAGCAGTAACACAAATACCGAAAAGAATATAGAACTGGGGAAAGTCCAGAAAATGGCTAGTTACAGTCGTTTTTTCATGGAGCACTCAGCTAACACTGTGGATTTGGCTACTACAAGTTGTGATGGTGACCAGTTTGAACAGCTTTGAAAGAGGGTTAGGGAAACTCATGGAGAATAAGGGTATGAATGGCTACTAGCCATGATTGCTATACAGTACCTCCAGTATCAGAGGCAGTGTGTCTCTGTATACAAGTTGCTGGAGTTCAGGAATGGGAGAATACTACTGTGCTCATGACATACTTGTGGGCTTCCTTTAGGTGTCTGGCTGGCAACTCGGAGAACAGAATGCTGGGCTAGATGGACCTTTGCTGGGCTCTTCTGTTCCTTAAATAAAGATGCAGTTGTTACATACTTTTAGGCATCAAGAGAAAACGTTCCTCTTCAACCAGGCCTTTGGCTCATTATCATCTTATACCCCTTTTAAATGTGGGGAAGGGGTTATTGGTTTATTGGTCCTGTTTTCATTATGTATTTTGTGTTTTTGTATTGTGTTTTTATGTCGTGAACCACCCTGATATCTATGGATGAAGGACAGTAAACAATGTTAATAAATAAAAATAATATTTTTATTTTTAATGAGACAGTTAATTCATGTACTATCCAAGCCAGTCCTGGAAATTATGCAATCTTATATTGTAAGTCCAATGGAATGATTTAACCTTTCTCACAAAAGAGCCAAGCACAACTTCTGATGGCAGCTCATTAAATAAAGAAGGGATAGTCAACACAGTGCCTTCCAGATGTTGTTGGACTCCAATTCCCATCTGCCTTATCCAGCATGGTCAATGGTCAAGGTTTATGATGTAGTTTCAACAATATCTGGAGGACACTACATTGTCTGCCCCTTTAGCAAGTTCTCCATTCTCTGTAAAATACATTTTCAGTGCTTGGTGGTTGTCAGAGAAGCAGTTTTATAGTACAGCTCAGAGATACCTTGTGAGTCATTTAATTATCTAAATAAACTGATGTGTACTTACACTATATGGAAGTAACAAATGAAAGTTAAAAAATGGAAGTCAAATATAAATGTGTACTGTATAGTGCTTCATTTCCACATATTAGCATTATTTATTTACTTACTTTTATAAGCCTCTCTTCATTCAAATAAACATCCAAAACTGGGTGAAAAAATTAGCACCAGTGAACAAAGTTCTTTTCAACAGAAACTTTTATTTGAGATTCTTTCACCTACAAGGAGTGTGAAATTTAAATATTAGAGCTTTATTTACCGTCTTACTAAAATCAGAATGCAAGTTCCTTCTCCAGTGTTTGACAGCCCTTAAGATGCCCCTTCCAAAGCACAAAAGGGAGCTAGCAACGCAACTTCCAGTGAAACACCGTCTTTATGGTCTTGGAATATCTGCCAGCATCACAGAGCACTGCACACAATGATACTAGAGGAATGCCATGCATTATTCATATGGTTTTAATATACATCTAAACTTGAAATATTTGTGAGCCTCTTTGTAGGCATCTTTGTGGGAGGCTTTCCTCTAAGGAGGAAGAGAGGAGGGTTATTTTTGCATACAATACAACCTCATTTACCTGGAAAACTGAGAAAACAACATAGTCAAGATATCTGAAAGCAACTGAATTATTTCCATCCTATTCTTCTTTGTGGCCATCCTACTCTTCTTTCCTCATCTTCTTGGATCAAGCCGTGATAGGAGTAGCATATAAATTGCATACTGGAAAGACAACAAAATGTTCCAATTGTAGATTTAGTTGAGGGGATCAGAATCGGGTATTGGCTTCATCTGGCAGCTGCTGAGGCTCTGGTACTTGATGAGAGCCCACCCACTGAGAGGTGAAATGATAACCACCTTCAGATATCTGTCGCATGAAAGATGAAGCAAGCTTGTTTTCTGCTGCTCCAGAGGGTAGGATCAGAACCATTGTATTAAAATTACAAGGAAGGAGATTCCAACTAAACATTAGGAAGAATTTCCTGGTGGTAAGAGCTGTTTGACAGTGGAACAGACTACCTTGGAATGGTGTGGGCTCTCTTTCATTGGAGGTCTTTAAACAAAGGTTGGATGGCCATCTGTCAGTGATTCTTTAGCTGTGATTCCAGTGTTGCAGGGAGTTGCACTAGATGACTTTTCAGGACTTTACAATTCTGTTATTTTATGCTAAACCCTGACTAGTTGTCCCTGACAAACATCAGCTACTAAGCTCAGACCCACTGGCAGATCTGCAATCCAATCTTCCTGTTATCATCCACTGCAGCAAGGACTGGGAACCTGTGTCTCTCCAGATGTTACTGGACTCCAACTCCCATCAGTCCCATGCAGTTATAGTTCAACAGCATCCCGGCTCTACAACTCAGTTGCTTCTAGGTCAACCAGAAGACAAAGCCTTTTTGAAGTTTCTAAAAGCTCCATTTGATGTGGGATTTGGGAATTAGCCATGGTATCTGGTGCACATTGGGACTGGTGGGGCAGAAAGCAGGGAGGTTAACAGTAGACGGAAACAGAGCTAATGACAGGGTGAGTGAGCCAATTAAGTTGAGTTTTGTCCCCATCTTCTTCTCTGCTGAGTTCTACAAGGTTAACACTGAGACTAAGGAGGTGGGACCTGACAGGCAGTTCTATACCCTGGACTGGTTGGCAGACAGGCGGGGCTGGCTGAGAGCAGACTGAAGTTGATGGAACAGTTCAACTTAATGAACAAGCCACCACTGAGGGTTATTCTTAACGCTTAACCGTTACTATCATTGTTTGTTAGCAACAAGGTTTAGAGAAACTGGGGGTGTGCGGATAATGTTGGTTTCATAACAAGACTTACTGTGAAGCTGGGTTACTATCACATATATATTGGTTACTTTAACTGGGAAATGAATCTCAGAGTGCCAATCTGGCAGCCCAATGGATATGCAGTTTAAAGTGTGTGTACGCTGCTTACACACACTCCCTTTGATTTTCTTTGAAAGGTCTCTTTAAAAACATAATCAACGTGTGTTTCTCACAGTAAAGCTATAATGTGCAGTTGTTAAAAGCAGGTGTTTTATAGTAGCATTCAACCTTTACTTCCATTTTTTTAAAAAATCAAACCCAATCTATTTATGAACATGACTGTTGTATGTACAATGAAGGTAATCAAGCATTTTTCTATAGCCTCAATTTCAGTCATCAAAGAACAGCAAATGGGCATCCACTTGCAAGAGTTAAAACAGAAGGAATTTTATAATTCCTTGCACACTCATATTAACAAAGTGAAATAAATAGATAAATATATACTGCTGTAATTTATAAGGCAGAAGAATGGTTTATAAATTAGCTTTGTTTGAGAACATCTGTTGTACGTTTGTACTGACTTGCACAGTTCTCCTTGCTGAATAATAGAAATAAACTAGATTTACAGTACAATGTGGCATGGGGCTGTTCAGAATTCCAGCCTCTCAGGGCATGTATGCAGTGTGTGATACTGTGCATTCGGTGCTGGATGCAGGTGCCTTTTGGGGAGTGCTATACACCCTACGTCACCCTCACATCATCCCTGCCCCACCCTATTTGTCTAGATTCTGTGCATTCTGCTGGAATGTATATAATCTGTTTTGTGCTGAGAACACACCTCTCAAATGCTTGCTGCATACATATGTACACAGAGAGCACGTTCTCAGGCGCCTTCTATTAGAGCAGATCTAATGACATTGCAAGCTAGGTATGCCACTCCCTCTCACCGTTTTTAACTTGTCTATGAATGAAATAGGGAAAATAGAAAGCAGTAAAGTCACCTCTGTATACTGATATGTATCCTCTGTATATCAGTATAGCAAGACATCAGTTTCTAGTCCCTTTTTCAAAAGTCTGCAATATATATTTGTTTGCTGCCCATCTGACTAGGTTGTCCCAGTCACTCTGGGCAGCTCCCAACAGAGTACTAAAAACGCAATAAAACATCAAACATTAAAACCTTCCCTAAACAGAGCTGCCTTCAGATGTCTTCTATAAGTCAAATAGTTGTTTATTTCCTTGACAGCTGATGGGAGGGTGTTCCACAGGGCTGGTGCGACTAGCGAGAAAGCCCCCTGCCTGGTTCCCTGTAACCTCATTTCTTCTGGCGGTACCTTCACTGCTCGATCTCAGTGTTGTGCACTTGTTTGAAAACTTGCCCACCTGTGTGCAAAGACAACACAGATATTAGCTACTGCTGTAGATGATATTGTGCAAAGTTGTGTACAACTGCAAGCTGCTGTGTACAAAGGCTTTATGTATACACAGCCTCAATTCCATTAATCCCCGCCCCTATATTTCCAGTTCTGCAGCACCATAGTCATTCAGCTCTCCATGTCTACTGAGTATACTCAGTCTTCATTGGGCAGATCTTTAAAAACCTCAGAGTTCTGCCATGTCTACTAACTGATACTTGTCTCTTGTTTGGCGTTGTTGCTGCTTTGGTTACAAAACAACCAGCATTCAGATAATTGATAAGCCTGTTGGTGTGTGTGTGTGTGTGTGTGTGTGTGTGTGTGTGTGTCTGTAATGTATTGGGGTATATATGTGTCAGAGCTGCCCGAGGTCCCAGCTCACAAAGGACCAACGCCAGTTCGTTGTTATATACAAAAGTCTTTATTGAAGTTCAGTTTCGATTTCAAAGCCACGGCACGCAGCTCTACGTCTCAAACTCTAGACCGCTGAAGCTCCGTCTGAATCTCCTCCCCCCAGACACCAGTTTAAGACTCTAGCCTTGCTCCACCTCTTCCTTTGCTCTTTCCTCCTCTGGGTCCGCCTGTCCGCTGGGGTCTTGCCCTTTCTAGACTCTTCTGACGCCGAGTCCCCTGAGTCTTCCCCCCGCCTCCGGCGGGCTTTAGGACCTGGTTCCCAATCCGGGTTTTCTGCTGTCCCACGCGCCTGTACATTCGAACTTGGCGCGCGCGCCCAGCCGGCAACCTTTCTCCTGACCGTTACACTGCTCCTGTCACTGCTTCCCCTTCGGGGAGGCTAGCTGGACCTGACTTCCCCTCCGTTCCCTCACTCTCCGATAGAGGCGTGGTAAGCCCTGACTCATCTTCTCTCCCTGCTGGAGGAGACGCTGTCCCTGATACATGGGACTCTTCCCCCCCACTACGCTCTGGTGGGGGAACTTGTCCTGATCTCCCGCTGCTGCTTTGGGAGTCCCCGCTGGCCCCTTGCTTCTGGTGCATCCCCCCTGGGACCCCCCCTTGCCCTGGCCCTCGGCACCCCCCTCTGGGAATCTTCTGATTCGCTGGAGAAGCTCATGGAATCTCTCGTGCCACTGTCATACTCCCCTACGCTGCCCTCAGATTCTTCCCCTTCGCTCTCCATTTCCTCTCTCCCCTGTGCCTCTGCTCCTGAGCCCCTGACAATATGTAACATTTATGGCATACCCTCCCACATTTCTCAGGTGAAAATAGTGACATCCTATTCCATACCCTCTAACATTTCTCTGATGAAAATAGGGACATTCTAAGGAAAAGTGGGACATTGCGGAATCAAATCAGAAACTGGGATGGCTTCTGTAAATCCAGGACTGTCCCTGAAAAATAGGGACACTTGGAGGGTCTGTTGTGGTCGGGTGTCAAAACTTCATTAGTGCATCCAGGAAGCACAAAAAACATTGTGAGGCTACAGATCAGGTCAGTTTGTATCAGAACTTGCAAATATTGGATTTCTTAAGCATCCTTAGACACAGCCCATGTTATTAGATGCCTAAACTTGCCCTCAGGGCCATATGTGACTTGCAAGTAATTCCAACACAGATTACAGTTTTTCAGGATAGAGGCACATCAAGAAAGTGTATCAGCGGCTCCTAATCAATTTCTCCATCTTCATTCATTGTGATTAGCTTGCATTAGCTTAGACATTTTCTCCTGTCAATCGGAGCAGACAATACTGGGCTAGGAAAACAATAATCTGATTCATTTTAAAGCAGTTTGGAGGTAAAATTATACTCCAGTGCAGTATTTGTTGCAAAATTGACAAACAGTAGCCATACAATATAGGCCTCCTAGAACATTGACACCTGCAAACAATGTCCCCAAATTTTAGCCATTTAATTTTCTTTCAGTACACAAAAAAGCATCTAGGACTAAAAACAACAACAACCATATTTCAAGGAAATCAACTGAACATGACATGCAAGGTGCTTTGTTTATTTCAGCTAATGGTATGTGTTGGGGTCAAAACTTTTAATCAAAAAACGACCCAGTGATACACATTTAAGTGCCCACCTAGGGTTTTCTTTTTGAAAATGAAAAAGTGCCCCGTCCACAAATATTCCAATAAATCTATTGATGTTTACCACTGGATTGTGTTTTATCTTCTCCAGTGTTAATTTATTGAGGGAGGGGGATATATATCCCACAGCCTTTACAAACAAAAACTGGTCCAGGAAAGCAGACTTCTGAAACCACCCCCTTGGTTTGGATTGGAGATATTTTACTCTCCTTTGGATTCTTTGGAATTTAGCTTGGGGTAGAAACATTTCCCCCAAGAAACCATTTGTGGCAATGTTTTGCAGGGTTATAGTTCCTCACTCTGGGAGTAGCATGGTATGGTTGACAGTAGAATCATGTCTCAGACTTCAAATTAAGGAGGTAGGAACATGGCTGAGAGAGAGAGAGAGAGAGAGAGAGAGAGAGAATATGTAGTAACAATAGGACAGGGGGGAGTGTTTTGTGGCTGTGGGGGGCGGGGGCAGAAGTGTATTTGTAGTGACTTAATAGGATTTTTGTCCATATTTCTATTTTGTATAAGCTTTGGAGCTAACCCCCTCTTGCCTCACCAAGTGATATCTGTTCGTGTGCATAAACGCAAGTAGAAATGGTCTTCCAAACTGAAAGTGCAATATTTACAACTTCATGGTAGCATACTATGTAAACATAATTTAATAATCCATTAACCTTTAAAGATTGTAAAGAACAAATTCCGTTTTGTGCATTTTTGTTTATGACCATTATTTTATCACTGAAACTGAACAAACGTTTACTGCCATCTAGTGGAAAGAGAGAAAGTGTATATTACCTCTGCAAAGTAGGTTGCTCTGCACCTGTTTGCCTTTAGCGGCCTTTTGAGCATGCTGGTCATATTCTCTATAATTGGCTAAATGAAATTTTCATTACTGAGGCTATACACTAGCAAAACTAGTCAACCTACATCCACAGAGTTGCTTTAATTTTGCTTTTATCTTTACAAAATGTGAAAGGGCTTTAAAAGATTTGCATATAAATTGTTATTATTTTTGCCCTTTTAGTTTGGCTATGATGGGTAAGGCTGCAACTAGTGCAGAACATAGCAGCTTAATTACTAATGAGCTTGAATTGCTAAGAGCATATTATCTTGCTTCTTCAAAAGCAGCCCTGACTCCCAGTGGGGAGCTTTGGACTTCAGCTTTTTCTCTGAGCCCTCCGTTGCTTGGCCCTATCTTCCAGAAGAATCCCTAGGTTCAATTATTGCAAATTCCTGCCTACTCCCTCTGAAATGAGATCAATCAGAACTCATCCAAAGAGACTCCTTATCATTCCACTCGTGTCCTTTCTGGTAATCCACTGAAGGTTGTAAGTGAAAAGGATAGTCTCATCATCCCAGGCCTCTGGATGACTCTGCTTCCAGACAGCCCCTTGGTCTCCCTTGGCAGGCTCCAGCTTAGGTCTGGACAACAAGGGAGTATTTGGGCATGACTTTGTGACTCTCCAGTATTACTGCCAGACTATCCGCTAGTCTCTCTACCTACGGACATTCCAGTCTGCCATCTGTGTGCCTGCATTGCACCATCTGTCCCTGCACCATTGACTTTCCATGTTAACTTTATACAGAATTGACTCTGAGACTCCATCTTGCCCATCTTGTCTCTCCAACCTTCAGTTTGCACTTTTTGTCCTCCATCTGTTGCTACTTGCCTTTGACCTGGCAGTGACAAAATCCATGCAAAGAGATGAGTAGGAACTTTATCCTCCGTGGCTGCTTCACAGTTATAGAATTCATTCGCCCAGGATACTGAGCAGCTATGCCAGCTCCAAGTTTCTGAAAAGCCATGGTTAAGATGGGCTCCATTCTCCTTGCCACCTTCACCACTGAGTTTTCTGCATCTGATCCCCACCACTTAGTTGTGTTCATTCATTTAAGTGAGTCTACTTAGACATCGTAAAACATAGCTGAATCCCACCCTCTGCCACTGCCTGAACACTCAGAAAGGGCAGGTGAACCAGCACTGACAGCACAGAGGAGAATCAGCAGATCCAGGAGTCTCCAGTGAACAGCAGTGGGACCCTGAAAGCTTGTGAGCCACATATGGTGCCAGGGATACTAACCTCTGAAGGAAGCCCTGCTCTGTAATGAGTAACATTCAATGGCATTAAGCTCATCCACTGCATGAAGGTGTGCCTTTAATGTTTTAATGATCTAGTAGGTGTTCTAATTAGTTGCTTTATAGTTCAAGGTTGACTTTAGTCTTTTCATTTTTTTCCCCTGATGCACCCCCAGATTAATGTAATAATGACTGTGATTCCTTTATCAGTTAATTCCATGTGATTTGTACCCTGTTTTTATTGATGGTTACACATGATTGGTACATGAGGCAGTTTATGCCAGTGTGGCTACAATGGCATTGTAAGGCCCTTCTGCAGTTCTGCTTGTCACTTAAAATCCATCACAATCAATTTGTTTCACATCCTTGTGTGCAGCTGGACAAAAGTATCTCGGTGATGTCTTTAAACACCACATATCTCTGCTGCTTAAATTAATCATCCTGAGTCTTGTTCCTTGACACTTAGAACCATATTTCCTGTGAAATAGAATACAGATAGTAAATTTTCAATGGTCCTTAATAAAGAATGTGCAGACACAGCATTAGAAGTGTATTTTGGAAGTGGGAGCTGGCATCTCACAGTTAAGGGAATATTATTGATGCCACACATGTTTCTATGGTACACAAGATTTGAATCAACTGGTAGTGTTGGCATAATCTGAAAATCATTCTCTTCTTTACATATTCATGCATAGGAACCAGCATTTGTATTTGCATTTGTGTTTGTATTTTTGTATCATTTCAAAACGCAAATAGCAACCCTGTTCCCAATGCAATACATTCCCAGTTTTGCCATAAAACAGCTGTTCTCTAACCACCATAGCCAATCATATTCATTTCTTTTTGTTTCTTCACATCCAAATTGTACTTTCAGAACAAATATATACATGATGCTACCAGTATTTGAAATACTGGTGGGACTACTTTGCTTTTCCCAATTCACGTGCTTCCGGCTCCACCTCCAACGCCCCCAAGAAATTAGTGCAAAGGTCCGAAGGGCTTTGTGTATATATTCAATTGAATGTGCTTGGAATTTTCCCCCATGATCAGAACTCAACAAATTAGCTGAGTTTTCAGGTTCTGAGCAGGGTAGTAGGGAATTTGAGACTTCACGGTGCAGGAGAGGCAAATTCAGCTTAAGTTTAGGAATAAGCTAAAGTGCTTGTCAGTATACTGAGGGAATAACTCAGATTATTTCTGAGCTAAAGGAAAGATGGTCCATGGGTGGCATGCCTAATGCTAGTTGTGGGCTGGCACTATAATTCTTCATAATGGGAAGTGGCCAGTAAATCTATGAAACAAAAGTATTCTCCTCCTCCAGGTTGTGCTATGTGTGCCATAGAGCTAGGACTCTACTTTAGTTCCACGTGCTTCTTTTTGGGGTGCTTCCTGGTGCAGGAAGTATATCCATCCTTCTCCCTTCAAAATTTTCCACAGGTTAGAACACGATGGTTGTTATTTCATTAGGAGGGGAAAGGAGAGGCTGTGTTTCTGGTAGTAGAACAATTTACACTTGCCAGGTGTTTGGAACAGAATGGCTTTGTGTCTTTTGTATTCAGGAGTTTTCATGTGGGTGGCAGGAAAAGAGGGAGATTCTTAGTATGCTTATATGACTGCCATGCAAGAAGATGAATGTAGGTATATGAAACAATGGTTTGCTCATTCATCTTGCCTTGCCAAACTGCTTATACTTTAATTGCTTTAACTCCCTAAAACACATTTTTCTTCCCATTTTAAATGCACCACATGGGTATCCCTGAGTAGTTGTTCTGTCTCCTCACAACTCAGGGGAATTATTTGCTGATGGGGCAAAATCTAACAGAGCACTCTGACAGCTGATGGTTGGAGGAGACCTGTTAACTCAAAATTGCAGGGATCTTATTAAATCTGGCCCATCTGGACCTGGTGTTCACCCTGCCCCTTTTGTGCCCTTAAAGGAATATTGGCAGTTATCAGCTCCTATGGTGAGGAGGACGGAATTAGGAGTGTTGTCTTACAAGCTGGAGGAGTTTGGCAAAGCAACATCTTCTTCCCTAGAATGTCCAGGAAGACGGGATGGTGCTCTTCTGAGTTTGAGGGGAAATTGAGATCAGAAGGCAGGACAGCAGCCATTATTGCTGACGGGTTCTGCTTATTATGTGCAAAACACTGGCCTTCTGAATCTGTGCCAACATATACTAATGCATTGACATTTCTGAACATTTCAAACAGGTTAAGAAGTATCATAGAGTCTCTCCAAAGGGTGGCTAACCTGTGGACCTCCAGATGTTGTTCAAATCCAACTTCCATTAGCCCTAGCTGGCATAGTCAATGATCTGAGATGATGGGAGTGGTAGTCAAACAGCATCTGAAAGGCCACAAGTTAGCTTATTTCCTGCCTTGTTTCTTTTAGAGCAAGGATGGGTATCATAAGGAAAGCTACCGTGAACTCAAGAATTAGCCAAGATTTTTTGCTGCCATAAACCAATTGAGTTACATGATCTGAGTGATACGCACCAGCATAATTTGTATCACTGCATGGGATCCTGAGGTACACTCCTTTGATTATATGCAGCTTTGTGTGCACCCCCTAAAAATATTGTTGCTCATAGCAGTGGCTTGGTTTGCTCATGCAATTGGCCCAGGACTGCAGTGACTCTCAGAGAACAGATTGTTTTACCACATTTGCATCTAATTTGTGGCAAAATCCTCCTTATTGCTTGACAGTGTTAATGAACAGAGTCTACAGTGCGCAAGGTGCACACATGGCTGCGTATGTGCAGTCTGTACTGGCAGGATACAAGTTGCATATTCAGGGCCTACACTTATAAGTGTGTTAGCACTGTTCACTAGTTTCTGCCAACCAGCTTAAATCTGGATGGCCTGCAGACACAAACCCGTTCCTCCTTTTCCAGAAATCGTATATAATTTGTTGCGTGAACAATCCTAATGATTTAGCTTTTCACATGTTTGACTTAGCCATGTTTTGACATATCAATCTCATTGTGGCAGTCCATCCTGCTTTACAGCATAAAAGTCTTCCCATAGTGCTTGATGGCTATGTTAATAGGATCACAGCAAGTTTCTGCAGTACTAGTCTGAGAAAACTGTATATAAAAATATGATATGACAGGTTAAAAGAGACAGAGGGGAGAGACTGACTGACTCCTCTTACTCTGATTTATTTTTAAAGGGTTTGTTCCAAAGTCAAATAACTTGTTTATATTTCCCTCAGAAGCTCTCTTGTGTATAAATTGTGTTCACTTCTAGGATCAATCAAGGGCACAGCCTGGGCATCGTAATTATGATAATTGGTAGCAGTATGCAGTTAATGACTGTGAAAGGAATAAGTTGAGTGGGGAGCAGGCAGCTTGAGGAAAGCCGTTTGAGCAGAGATGTTGGAGCACATTTTGTTGGACAGCCATTACAGTATTGTACTTGGGTCTACTTGTATAAAAGCAAGGAAAAAAACAACAAAGGTATTTCACTTTGCCTTAGTTGTTTTCGTATAATAAAAATGATGTTATGTTTTTTAATGCCAGCAGGTCTACTACAACTCCTTCAAAAGACAGATTGTTTTCTTTCTCCACATTTTAGAATTTGGTGCTAAAAGGGCTCTGGAGATGCAAACAGAAAAGTCATTACGTAACTGTAATCAGGGTTTTTTTTTAATGACATTTGCAGACAGCTGTCCTTAATTTTTATACTGGGGGGCATCCCCTTCCCCCATAGTTTAGAATACTGTTTGAACTTAGATAGTGATTGGTCATTCTAAATAAAAGGAAACAGCCCTTCACATAACTAAGGGTCATGTGAACTGGCCCTGAAGCTGCCTTATAAAGGGCCCATTCCCTCTTCTATTGGAATAAAACTATATTAAAAATTCTACTTGTGGTATAAGCAACTGCATGCTATAGATTTAAGAAATCTGAGTTGTGTATGATCAAAGGCATTGAGTTGGCTTTCAAAATGTTCAAACCTCTTTTTGTGAGTAGATCAATAAAAAAAGAGTACTACAGAAATGGTGCATAAAGATGATTCATTTCTCACCCTTTGCTAGCTTTCTGCAAAAGGCTGCAATTGAACTTCAGACTTTTCACTGAATTACTTTGCCTCGTTCTCAGTAAGAATAAAAAGATGTTTGATGGATGGTCACTGTGATCTTGAGGAAATAGCCTGTTTCCTCATCAGAAAAGCTCAGGTTTTAAAAAGAAATCATGAGATTTTGAAGTCTACAGTCAGTTCTTCTTTAATTCTTCTATTTAGAATACCTTCTGTTCTTTACTTTAAACTGAAATTCTTCCCATTGTCTGGCAAGGACATTTACAAACCAAAACTGAACAAATAACACAATCCTATGGATTTTTACTTGGCAATAAATCCAACCATGTTCACTGAGGTTTACTGCTGAGTAAGTGGGGATAGGATTGCAGTTTAAGTCAGTTTTGCTTTTTTTTCATTGGCATTTTTCTACTGCTAAGTATAGCAGAAGCATACACAAAACAAACAAAGAATATTTTGTATTCCTTATAATAAATACATTCCTCCTCTTTAAAGTACAAATCTGCATCCTTACTTTTCTAAACATAATTACTGGCGCTATGCAGGAAGCTGATAATCCATTCAATTAAAGAACAGAAGGCAAGGTACAATACAATAACTCTGTAGGGACGAGAATACAAATGATCGGACATTGGGCTAAAGAGCTGAGTTAAAGGAAATATTTGAAACTCTTTGGCCTATATTCACCCAGTTCTAAACAATAAATAAAGCACTGGAGACATCCTGACTGTAATTGGCAAGGCCAGAGGGTTCACAATTTCTTGCAAAGAGACAATGTTGTCTGTGTTTGACAAAATGTGAGGCCAAATAAGAGATTCAGTGGCTTGGCTGCAGATTTCAAAGGAGGGGAAGGGAGGGGAGGGAAGGGGGAAAGAATAAAAAATTAAAAGAATTAAAAAGCTGCATTTCATAAGCTGAATTTTGGCATTTTTGAAAATGAACTTTTGCTGTGCAGCAAACTACAAATATTGTGCTGAAACCTCCTCCCTTCTTAACAATTATCTGGCTGTTTTAGACTAATAATTAAGAGATTTACGGCCTGATCACATAATCTCATTTAGCTGCTTCAGAGCAAGCTGAGACATGCACCACTTCTAGCATAATTGTGTCCAAAGCAAAGGGGCTCAAAGGTCTTCAGCCATGACCTACTTGGCTTATAAACTTCCACTAAAGCCCCTTTGCAGCAGTATCTCAGTGTTGTGCCATTGGTGAGGTACCATTACCACTCTAATAGGCTACTCCAGGCTTCCCCAACATGGTGCCCTCTGGATGTGTTGGGTTGTAACTTCCATCATTCTTGATCCTTGGAGATACTGGCTGGGGCTGGTGTGAGTCATAGTTCAAAACATCTGGAGGGCACCATGTTGGGGAAGGCTACACTACTCTAATACCACTCTACCATTTTAATAATTTGTAAGTAGTGGAAGATGCCACCCTTTTCTGCTCAACTGGTTAGAATGAAGGATACCTGGTGGAACGGTCAAAGACTAGCACCAGACCAACAGGTATTTCTTCTTGTGCCAGCAATGGGAGCTGAAATCCAGTCCTACACTCTACTGACACTCTGCTGCAGAGCATAGGATTATGCTGTAGAACTACTTAAAACAAACACTGATATAAGTAAGCACTACTGCTCCCAACCAAGTACTATCTCTTTGTCCTGAGGCTGCAATTGATGTATAACTTTTCCCATACATATTAGCTCTAGCCAGCGCACAAGAGTCAATAGTGAGAAAGAACACCATCTATCTAGCAACACAATGCTATTCGAGCACAATGCTCTTAAGAACATAAGAAGAGCCTGCTGGATCAGGCCAAGAGCCCATCTGGTCCAGCATCCTGTTCTCGCAGTGGCCAACCAGATGCCTGTGTGAAACCCACAAGCAGGACCCAAGCAAAAGAGCAATCTCCCTTCCTGTGGCTTCCAGAAACTGGTATTCAGAAGCATGCTGCCTTCTATACTAGCCTACAGCTACATATCCACTCATATCACAGTCCTGAACCAGCTTGTCCCGCCCTCCCCTCCATGCCAGCTAATTGTTAAAGCAAAATCAATCTGGGAGAGCAAACTACGTAAGAAACTCTGATATAACTAAAGAAATTTTGTGGTGGTGATTAGAGGGCCAAGTAGAGTAGCACCTCATATTTACCTTGGAAATGAAACTTCCAATGCAAATAGCAGTAACGGGGGTCTCAATCTAGATCAGGACTACTGCAGAGGCCAAAGGGTTAAAGGATCTCCATGACAAGGTCCTCATCCAAACTGATGACCCCATATCAACAATTTGCTTTTTAGAAGCCATTCATGCAGTTGCTAATTGCAAGAATGATACTGCTTCTAAAATGTAGAAATAATTGTTTCCAGCAAGTTAGGGCATGGCACTGTATTCAGCTGAGTGTTTTACTCCCATGCAAAAACACCAGGCATTTGCAGAAAGTTTAAAAGAAGTATCGCCTCTTATAACAGCTCCCTTAATTTTCCATGCAATATTCCTAAAGTGAACAAAAAGTTTGTATGTTATGTACTTTCATTCACATTGAACATGCAGTATCTAATTACAAACATCTGGTCTGATATTTGGTTTCCTTCCTCATAACACCCACTAAGAGGTTGGATTTTGCATATGAGAAACAGTATATGTAGGAGTGGCCAAGCTGAATGACACATGGTAACTTGAGCCGAACATTTTCAAATACGAATAATGCTGGGGGGGGGGGGTGTCTATTCTTTCCTTGTTTCCTTATTACATGTTTTGCAAGCATCCAGTCAAGTGAGACATACTTAACATTTGAATCACAAAATAAAATGCCACAACCCAGATCGTTCTAAACTCATTTGCCACGGAGTCTCTTTGAGTCAGGAAGTGCTCAGTAAATTCTATTCATAATTCTCTTCTGGCAGTGAAACGTTTCCTTTCTGAAAAGGAAAAGATAAATGGCATTCGCTTTTCATTATGGATACTTTTGCAAGCAAGTCTGTGTTTGAGAGGGAAGTGGTAAGTAAAATGGATGCTGAGTAAAAGTGTGTTTCTTACTTTGGAAATTTACAAGTTTAGGAATCTCAGATGAAAGTGGTTGTGCTGTTTAAAGGATCCAGGCTATCTCAAAATGGAAAAAGTCATTATCAGTCTTTCAGTTTTTTTTACTGATGATTAACTATAATTTCCCATTGGTCTTGAAATGTAAAATAAAGCTTTCTTTTAACACAGTATTATAACCACTTTTAAGAATAGAATATAACAAATGAAACTGATTTCTTTACTGGAATTTAAAATATATCTCTCTGTTTGTGCATCTGTTGAAATAACAGCTTTACTTTAGGTTTATATCTCCCTGAATGAAACTGTTGAAGAAGGTAGTTGATGAATTTGTTTTAGTGAAATACAGTAAAATTATTTGTGTGTTTGTGTGTGTGTTTTAAATCAATTAAAAGCTGCTTTTCTAGCACTGGGAGTCTGTCACTGACACTAATAATACAACAGCCCTGACCAAAGCAAGACTCAAGGTAACAGGTAGCTATTTGATTTTTCTGCCCTTCAAAAGATTGAAGTGGGGGAGGAGAAACTATTTGTGTAATATGGTGTGGATGACCTGCAAATAGCAGGACCTCCCGGTATATCTTTTCTTATTAAAACCAGATTAACTATTTTGCTAAGCAAGTACCAGATGTGAATGTCTGTACCAGGATTCCTTGGTGTTTGTTTCCATATATTTTATGTGTTTGTTTATAACTGTCTATGTCAACAAATATATCTGCTGTGCATGTGTGTCAGGTTTGGGCCATGTTTGACATTAAGGAGGAGGGGAGAGGGGAAAAGGCCTTGGGATTGTGTCCTCATTGAGTTGTATCCACTTCCACCCATGCAACTTAGTCCATCCATTTTCACTGAGGCCCGCCCCCATGCCTGTCTAAGCCCTCCACCTGAAAAGCTGGTTCTAGGGATTAGGGAGCCTCTGGCACATGGCATGGAGGGCTCAAGGATCTAAAAACATAGGTGGTTTTACTTGTACAAGTAGTTGTGCTTGTTGCTAAGGCAGAAGCAGATGCAGATGCAAGGCAGAGGACTGTTATTGTACTTCTACATCTTTTTCATATTATCTTTTGGGGGGAATCCCACTGAGTACTATGGGAGGAAAGTGAACTATGGCAGCTTCTGGGTTGGTGTAGCTTTTTCCTGATTTGGGGGCATGTCAGAGAACTACTACTTCTTTGTCTCTCATTATTTAAATTTAAATATATTATTGAACAATAATATAAATGGCTTTTTTTCTTACCTAAGAAAGAAGGGCACAAACCAACTAAAGTGGAACACTTTAAATTTCTATAGTTTTCAATAGGTGAAGATGAAACGTCTGAGAGAGGAAGAGGTCCGCTGGGCCTCAACAGTTTGAAAAGAAAGATGCTGGCAACATAGCAATGCTAGCAGCACATTTGACTTTTCAAACAGTTGGGGGAAGGAGGGTCCCAGTGAGCCTTTCCCGTCTGCAAGGGAGAACTCTTCACCTATCAGTTACCCTCTCCCTGGTCCCCTAGGTCAATTCTTTGCCCTATGAGGAATGGGAATAGGTTAGTGAGCAGTGAAGAACAGGATGCTCAAGTAAGCAGAATCAAGGCAAGTTTCACCACCTACAATGAATCTGTGCCTTTTGGGATTCCTAGCTTGCTGAATTCCATGCCCTCTTTGATGAACAAGGTGATACCACCTCCAGCATGTCCTTCGCTGCCCTTCTTATATAGTTTTATATTCAGAGATAATTGTTTCCCACTTGTTCTCTCCATTCCTACAGGTTTTTGTAGTGCCTGTAGGGACGCGGGTGGCGCTGTGGGTAAAACCTCAGCACCTAGGACTTGCCGATCGTCAGGTTGGCGGTTCGAATCCCTGCGGCGGGGTGCGCTCCCGTTGCTCGGTCCCAGCGCCTGCCAACCTAGCAGTTCGAAAGCACCCCCAGGTGCAAGTAGATAAATAGGGACCGCTTACTAGCGGGAAGGTAAACGGTGTTTCTGTGTGCTGCGCTGGATCACCAGATGCAGCTTGTCATGCTGGCCACGTGACCCGGAAGTGTCTTCGGACAACGCTGGCCCCCGGCCTCTTAAGCGAGATGGGTGCGCAACCCCAGAGTCGGACACGACTGGCCCGTACGGGCAGGGGTACCTTTACCTTTACCTTTACTATGTCACTATATCTTAAGCTTCTGGCTGTACTGAATTATTCATGCTGTGCTTAATTTTTTTTTAAAAAAAATATATTGTTACTTCTTTTTTTAAAAAATAATTTTTATTAGCTGGCCAATCACATCAAATTAAATCACATCGCATAAATTCCAAATTACAAAGCCAAATTTTTAAATTTTGTTGGGGAAAACCTTACTTCAAGATCCATACTTCTTATCCCACATTTGTTGCAGGATCCCTGTTTGCTAGTTTATAGAGGAAAAGATATCATGCTTTGATACCAGATCTCCCCACAGTAAAGGTAAAGGTACTCCTGCCCGTATGGGCCAGTCTTGCCAGACTCTGGGGTTGGTGCGCCCATCTCACTCAAGAGGCCGGGGGCCAGCGCTGTCCGGAGACACTTCCGGGTCACGTGGCCAGCGTGGCATCGCTGCTCTGGCGAGCCAGAGCTGCACACGGAAACGCCGTTTACCTTCCCGCTAGTAAGCGGTCCCTATTTATCTACTTGCACCCGGGGGTGCTTTCGAACTCCTAGGTTGGCAGGCGCTGGGACCGAACGACGGGAGCGCACCCCGCTGCAGGGATTCGAACCGCCGACCTTTCGATCGGCAAGCCCTAGGCGCTGAGGCTTTTACCCACAGCGCCACCTGCGTCTCCCCACAGTAGTAGTACTCTAATGCAGATCAGGAAAGCATGCAGTTAAGATCTGCAGGTAGGCTTTCAGCTAACAGTGTCAGACTTGCAGTTGTATGAGCAGTTCAAAGAGCTCAGCCCTCTTCCCCTTTAATTAGCTTCAGTGGTAAATTACAGGCAATCATTATATAGCCGTTAAGTGTTCTTTGCAGAATTAATTTTCCACCCAGAGGTCTCTTGACATTTAGGAAGACGGTTTTGAAGCAAGAACTGTAAAGGGGAAATGGAGCAAATGTGGAACAATAATGCTATTGTTCACTCTAAGCTTGACGCTGTCAAGATTGCATGTGGTCAGTATTAGAGGTTTTCGTTTGTTTGCTTGCTTGCTTGCTTGCTTGCTTGCTTGCTTGCTTGCTTGCTTGTTTTTTAAAGTCTGAGTCCAATGTTTGATTCAAATAATTGGAAGCTCCTACTGGAAATACCCTTCCATCCTTTGGTTTTGAGTTTTCCCTAGGCACAGTCACCATATTCTTAAGCTGCCAAATTCTGCCTCAAATATCAGGTAGTGCAGCATACTACTTGAAAACAAATGATATATGCACACAGACCAGGCCCTAAGGGAAATCTCTGGAGAGAGAAAAATGAAAAACTCTGTGCCTTTATTGTCAATAGATGACACTTTCAATCTTGCAGTAGGACAGGAGTCCCTTCTATGCCATTTGAGAAGCTTATTCTTCTGCACTCAGTTACAACTGAATTCCCAACCAATGTTATTTGACTGACATGAACACTTAGGAGACCTAGTATATTGTTTTCTAAGAACATATATGTATGTGCAGCTTTCCATAGGAAGGGATCAAGTCATAAATGCCCATATGCTGGTATTAATATCCTGCCTTAGCTCCGCTGTAATTGTGATACACACACTTCGGCCATTGTCCTGGGGAGTTCCACTGCAACCTCCTTCACATGCACACCAGTCTTGCAGCCATATCAAGCGGTTATTGTTCCTCCTGATTCACCAGCTCCTATATCTGACACAGGTCCTGGACTGACAAATTTTCTGCACCTACTTCTTCTTAAAAGACACTTGAAAGTCTTTTCCCCTTTGCCAATATCGCTCCCTAAAGGCTGCTTGGGATTACTTTATGCTTGGTTTTTTTACTACAATAATGCTTAAATCTAATTACAATGTTAAAAGTGTCCCTGAAATCCAGGCCTTAAGTAACTTATTTTGGGTAACTAAAGGCTTTTAGACAATTGGCTCACTGGGAAGCAGGCAATATTTTTAAAATTAGGTTGAAGACTGTATGCTTCCCCAGAGAAAAGTCAATATAGTGATGTGTTTATCCTGTGCAATAATAATATTTGTCCATGTGAGAATATGTATGGGGATTTCTTGCATACCATATGGCTTATTACTATTCTCAATCCAAACAGTAACAGCTGCTGCAGTTATGTGAGATGAGTTTTCTCAAATTGGAGATATGCAAGACTAGTGGATGATGGAGCTGCTGCTGTCTATAGATTTATTCCAAATAGCATAATTGTCAGCTGGCATTCTGTCCACCATTTCTTCTTTCGAGCATTTTTTTGTTTTTGTGTGTTGGGATACATTTTTTTCTGGAATAAATAGCAAAAGGCTTGTAAAGAAAACAAGGCATTGACTGAATATTTCTGAAGAAAATAGGAAGTGGTGCCACAAACAGAAGACACATTACATTAAGTAACAAGTAGCATTGCAGCCTAATCCTATACATGTTTCCTTTTAAATAAGTCTGATTGTTTTCAGTGGGGCCTGCCCCTGGTGCATACAACTGCAGCCTTGATGTGCCATGTTTACTAGCATCATTTGACATTTAAAAGTGACAGCAGATCTACCCCTTCAGGAAAAATTCAACTTGGGGGATGGGTAGCGTGTAATGCATATATAGGGTCCTAGATTCAATCCCTGGCATCAGTAAATAATGTTGGGAAAGCTCCTAATCTGAAACTCTGGAGAGTCACAGCCAGTCAGTAGAGACCAGAAGTGATCTACAGGGCTCCAGCTTCTATCAACCCCAGCCAACATGGCCAATGGTTAGGTATGATGGGACCTGCAGTCCAGCAACATTTGGACAGCATCACATTGGCTACTTCTAGTGTAGTCAGTACTAAACTAGATGAAGCAATGGTCTAATTTGGTATAAGAATGATGAACTAAATAGCCCAGCCATTGCCAACTTGGATGTTTTGTAGTACTCCCATCAGTCCCAACCAGCATGAGCAGCTGAAAATGGGACTGATAGGATTTTCAGTCCATGACACCAGTTTGGCAAAAACTGGTATAGTCACTGTTAGCATACACCTGTGCCTGTGTAGCTAGGAATATTATTTTGTGTAATCTGGTTGCTTCTCAGCTCTTTGCGTTTTCCATTTATGTTCAAATTATAGGTATCTCTTATTTCCCAATTTCTGTCGTCACTGTTTTCCAACTTATACTCATTGGTGAGGCACTGTTTGTTGCTTCTTTCAGGCCTTAATTGGACATTTCCATAAATATTTGAATTCTGCTATCAAGCACTTGAATAGGGTGATTTATCAATGCCACTCAATTCTTTCAGCATCAAGAGAACATCCACATATTAAAGAACTGGTTTGCATACCTGGCCTTTAAATCCAAGCTTCTTTTTGGACGTGGCATTTAAACCTCTGTCATTTCAGTCCCAGTTCAGTCATCTGCACTTTCTCAATATACTAGGCAGGTGAAACATTGTATTCATTAGGACTTATCTCACTAAAGCACATTCAGAAGAGGATGGAAGGCTTATAAGGAACACTCTGTAGAAGTGCCCATTAGCAAACAAAACAAAAACAAAAAACACCCGCAAAAGTCAAATGCAGGTTTGCAGCTTGATATTTCACTGACAAGTGAAATACAATAGTTGGGGGGGTTTCTAATAGCACCATTGTGTTACGGTTCAAAGGGTCTGGCAATGCAGCTCTTGGTACTGGTGTGAAAGTCTAAAGCTCTTCCTTTTAAGTCAACAGTATGATCCATATGCTGTTCAGCAACTGACTTTAGGGCTTCTACATGCACAAATGTATACACATAACCACACCAAGACTTCCAAATTACAGAGCTTTCGTATCTCTTTTGGACGGGCTTTTTACTCTATATGCTACATCCTAAAAACCATTTACTATTCTAAAACTTGACAAATAGCTGGATGTGAGTCCACTCCAAACTGAAAGGGCATAATATTTAAATTGACAGGTGCATTTTGAGGTGATACGAACAGTGCTTGATATTTGATGGACTAATCACACATCTGGGACACTTCTTCAGCCACTGTACAAAGTCCTTTGGAAAATATTCTCAAGAGAATGGGCCACCGGTACACGGTTCATCACTTTCCCACTGCAAAAGGAATATTTTATGCTAGTAAAGAAACAAGCTAAATAGTGTAGATAGAGCCTGCTCACCTTCCTGAGCACGGCTTGGCTTCTTCAGGCAGTAGAAAACTGGAAGAAGCAAGTCAGTGTGCAAGCTGCATGAGCCAGTCAAAATCTGACTGGTCTTCTGGAATTAAAATAGTTAAGCTTCACTTGTCTTATATGGAATAGCTGCAAGAGAAATTAATCATGACAAGAACTGACAGTAACATAAATTGCAAGACAAAAACAGCTCCCAGTGCAACTAGTCAAGTGTGAGGAATATACTGAGCTTTTTCCTTTCTATTTGTCTACAGTACCGGACCCAGAATCCCCATAATTTTCATTCTAAGCATAATCCTTCAACGTTATGGTGCTTTGAGCATCCCTTGCAGCACGGTATGATTACCCCAATCAGAATCATAGATAGAGCAATCCTATGCTCACATTGTGCTGGGACCAGAGCTACACTGTCGGAGACATGCACAGAGATATGTGCTCAGTCCATAAAGGAAGGGGAGGGTTGAAACACACACAACCAGAAAATATAGTAAAGGTAAAGGGACCCCTGACCATTAGGTCCAGTTGTGACTGACTCTGGGGTTGCAGCGCTCATCTCGTTTTATTGGCCGAGGGAGCTGGCGTTTGTCCGCAGACAGCTTCCGGGTCATGTGGCCAGCCTGACTAAGCCGCTTCTGGCGAACCATAGCAGCGCACGGAAATGCTGTTTACCTTCCCGCCAGAGCGGTACCTATTTATCTACTTGCACTTTTGATGTGCTTTCGAACAGCTAGGTTGGCAGGAGCAGGGACCGAGCAACGGGAGCTCACCCTGTTGCGGGGATTCGAACCTCTGACATTCCCTTCAGCAAGTCCTAGGCTCTGTGGTTTAACCCACAGCGCCACCCGCGTCCCTGTCTTTCAGGTAGTAGTTGCAGCTTAAGAAAGTCCATATTCATACACTTTGTTTTGTGCCTGGTTTTTGTGGTGGCAACCGCCGAGTAGTGGTAAAAGATTTGAAGCATATCTTTTCACTTTTAAAAATCTGTTTTGTTTCTCATTTAACAGTTTTCTCAGCTATTATATCAAAACAAAAGGTTTCATTTTTCTTTTTTTGTTTTCCCTTGAGTTCAGTGCATAGTGATAAATTGCTCCCAGGATAAAAAAACGACTGATGATAAGGAATACGAAAACATGTTCATTATTAATCCAGACAGAAAATAATTTGACTTTTAAAAATCAGGAAGTTGGTAACTGGTTTTGTAGAATGATTACACATATGACATGATTATTTGTCTACTTAAAAGAAAGTAGATACCATTCCCCCCCATAAGAGAATTGAGGTACAGTACAGAGTTGTCTGTGACTGGACCTAACGGTCAGGGGTCCCTTAACCTTTACCTTTACTCTGCCCTACAATTGGAAAATTATATGCATTTCCACCCATTACTGTGAGAAAATGACTTTCTATTTTAAAAAATCCAATCGAGTAACATTTTCGTGTAATTATTCGCTAATATTCTGCATGATTGAATTAAGAAGGAGAGTTAAGATATTGGGAGCACAGCCAGCTGTGTGGCTACTTCAGGTGGCACTATGAGGCTGGGGGGAGGCGAGGAGGAAGGCAGGAACTGGTGTCTGAATGAGTGCAGCAAGATTTTTAAAGTGTTAAAAATGTTCACTCTAGTCTAGTGGCAGCCAGCAATGCTTGGGAGCTCAGTTTTTCTTGAGTAGTTCCCTACACCCCAGCTCCCCCTATCGATTTGGCCAACATCCCCTGCCCTGCAAATCTGGCCTCAACTACTACTCCCACCGCAAAGAAAACCCTGGCTAGCTATTAGCATGCTCACTCTGTTCTCATGACCATTTGTGCTTCCTTCCCTGTGGTATCTATCCTGTTGTGTGTGTTTTTATGAAATGCTGCACTTTGATGCATTTTCCCCTAGACCAGTGATCTGATTAGAGAAAAAGAATGGCCTGTCTGCATTTTAATCTGGTATTGTGCACATCTCCCCTCTCTGTCTCCCCACCTTCCATATGAGTTATGCTACTTTCCACCTGCATTTGGTAATGCAATTAAATGATGTTGAGTAAAGTGCATTTCAGAATCATTTTCAGATGCTCAGATTCACACATTCTCCATTACGTGAAGAGGCAGGAGTGGAGACGCACTCATTGGCCCCACCCTCTCCATCACGTCTCCGTCGCTTTACATGTATTGTGGGTGGAAGTCTGAAACAAAAATCTTGCTCTATGTATGTAGGGTACCCACATAATTTAGAACAGTCAGCATGGCTCCCTGTTCCAGACCTTTCCCAATTCCAGTGCATGTAGGGAACATGACTCCTACTGTTCCCTTCTCACATTATGGCAAATGTGTGAGTTTGAACACTAGGAGAGGGCTACAGTCTTGCTTTTAACTACCTGGTGCAACCATTCCTTCCACAAATGTAGCTCATGAGACCCCATTCATGCCAATGTAGGTATAATAGGTATGATAATAAAGGAGTATGTGTGTTTGATTTGGTAAACGTTTTGTACTTGCCATCAAAACTGGCTTCAAAGCTGGCTTAACAACATTTTTTATCCTATCATTGCTAAGTGTGGCCGAGTAGGAAAAACAATACCGCATCTGATCTTGTATTCCTCCACAGAACAACAAGAGAGTGGGTGCACTAACATTTTGTATTTCTGGTGTATCACCTTCTCTGGGGTGGAATGTTTTAGCCACATTCAGCAGCCATGTCAGAATCACTTTGCCTCTTACCTATGATGTTCAAAACCACAGAAGTAATCAGTTCAGAGTATCTTGGATACACCTCCAGCTAACCAAACTATGTAAGCCACTTTAACTAATATAGTTTCACCAGAGAAACCATAGGTCTGCATAAGAGACCTCAGAACTAGACTGGAAGAGCCTTGGTGTCTGACTGACTACACCCATATAGAAGCTTCTAAAGGGAACTGTTGGTCTGATCTCTGCTGGCAGCTCTGCACTGCTGATGACTTGGAGGGAGTACTGCACAAGCCCAACAGAATCAAGTCGCCTTAGGCGTCAATGAGGTCCTGTCAAGCCACACAGTACTGCTTTCTCTAGTCTTCCTCTTATTGTTATGGCCAGAAGATCTGCCTGAGCAGCTGTCCTGCCTCTTTGTCTCTCTTTCAGCATCCAGCCTGTGAGGATAAGGAACCACCACAGAAAACTCTCAGCTTCCTCACAAATCACAGCTCTTACATTTGCATGAGGGAACTATTATACCATTAAACTGGTTGCAGTTGGCTTCATGTCTGTTGATATGGCTTCTGTCATTAGAGCTTTAGCTGAAGCTACGTAACTCAGCTTTGCTCAGTTCTGGTGAGACTGTATGAGCCTTTGTTTAGTTCTCCCTGGCTATCTTTATAATGCTTGGGTTTATCATTAGCTTAAAAAGAGCATGGTACTAGTGGACTTGAATTGACAGGGGCATTAAATAGTTCTATTATAAAACTGGTACTTGAGTAGAAAAAGAGGCTGGCTTTTTAGCTCTTGATACAATTGTCACTACTGTGCGTAAATTAGGGTAAATTGAGACCATACATCTCAGTGAGGTCTCATGCTGGTCATTTTACCTAAAAACTAGAACACTAAGACCCATGGCATTCCAAGTCGAAGCCCCAACACTTTATGGCATATTCTTAAGAGAGGCTGGCACAAATTAGTGCACTTACCTGCATGACAAAAAAGGCCATTCTAGTTTTCCAAAACATAGTTTGGGAACTATTCTAACAATCCTGAACAACTAAATATTCCCCTATCAACCAACAGGAACATAGGGACTTGTTCCTTCTATTAAATCAGAATATTGATCCATCTAGTTCTGTATTGTCTATACTCTAAACTGACTAGCTGTGGCTCTCTGGGGTTTCAGACGGGATAGTCCCAATTTTACCTGGATAAAATGAAGATTGAACCTGGGACTTGCAGGGCAAACAGTCAACTATAGTTCTTCCTTAATCAAATATTTAATAGTCCAGTTAGGCTGTTTACAAGGTCCAGTTGCAAATGTCCAGTTGTGAGAGGAAGCTGACACAAGTCCTGTCTCCCACTCCATGCCTTTCCCAATAATGGAAAAGGGCAGAATCCCTGCATGTATCATCTTTCATGCTGTTTAGGTTTATGGAAGGTTTATGCCAGTATCAACACAGAGAAAGTTGTCAGAAGGCAATGTCTCTGGCAGTAATAGAATGCAGTTCACATTAGGAGCTGTTGCTGCTATTGGTCTGCTCTATTTAAGCTGTTATTTTAAAGGGAATGCTTAGGATCAGTTGCTGGTGTAAAAGTTCATGGAGTACAAATATTTCAGTTTAACATTATCCCCTTCAGTCTTCTTTTGCATGGAGGTACTGATAGAATGCTTGTTCCTCTTAGCCAACACAAATTATATACCAGTAATTTAATCTAAATGCAGGCATAGTAGCAGGTGTGGTCACTTGTACTGGTTCATTGAATTTGAAGTGCCCTGCCCTTGTGAGCAAGACTTTTTGGAAGTGTATGCACATGCCCAGGCCTGTAGTGTGCATAACAAGCAAAACAACTAACTTAATGAAAGCTTCATAGGTTCATGAGTCTTGAACCAGAATTTCCACTGAACTGAATTTCCACTAAAGACAACACCTATCCTTTGGTCTTTTCACTTAAGTGTTCTGACTCTCCCCTACCTCTCAAATCTAGATCAAAAATTAAACTTAGGGCTTGAGCATATTTGATGTTTAACCACTCAGTTATTATAACCAGGTGTAACAGCTTCATTTATTCAAAGAAACAACAAGCTTTCATTTAAGCAATGAGCAAAGGTATATCACCAGTGGTAACATAGACAAGCTTCCTTTGCAGTGTGTCAGCATCAAAGGGCGACTCCACACATTATTGTTGTTGTGCGGAATAACTGGTGTTACTGGTGTTTCTTGCAGAAAATATAAAGTATGAATATCATACACATAAATATGCACATGTTTCTTTAAACACCCATATACATAAATCTAGAAAATATCATTATGCCAGGGTTCTTAAATGCATATACACAGTGTTTAAATATGTATATATACATTTGTACGAAGTCTGCATTTTATGTATTACGCAGGCATTTCCTGTAGCACTCGCAGTGAAGGGCTCCTTTTGTTCATGAGAGGCATTTGATGATTCCACTGGCAGAAGTGGCGGAGAAAGGCAAAATTAGTCAATCCCCCGCCTTCCCCTGCAGGTCCTTCCATGCTGTTCCCAAGGGTTCCCCAACTTTCTGTAGCAGATTTTCAGGGGTGCAAAAAGATGCAGGTGAAAAGGGCAAATTGGCAAAAGCTGCCTTTCCCTTTTGGGCACAGGAGTGTCCTGTGAGCAGAACCTCATTAGCAGAAGGGAACTCCAGATCCAAGGATATTCAAGAAATTAAATAATCCAATATTAGCTGCCTTCCTGATGGGCTAGATGTAAACTGGAATTATCATTCTTGTGTCTTTGATATGTAGACATTAATACACAGGAATCAGGGCTAGACAGAGATAGCTAACAGGAAAGGGGGGAAATAACAATACAGCACAGCTTATTTATATTTAGAGGGAATTGCCCAAGTACCTCTGTTGGACAGAACACATTTCTAGTTGTCCTAGGGCCATGAATCATTTACATAATAACTTACATGCTCTGGATGAAACTTCAAACAGCCAAATGATCAAAGTTGGGTATGAGAGAACTGCAAAAAGTGCTAAGGATGCACTTTTTGCAACATATTATTGCACACCACTCCAATCTCTGAGTGGTGCAAGATTTCAGGCATTCCAGGTGCTTTCCCAGGGTTTGTATTTCCTTTGGAATGAGGGACAGTGGAGAATGTGGTTTCTTTATGGTATATTGCAGGCACCCCCAAACTTGGGCCTCCAGATGTTTTGGGACTACAACTCCCACCATCCCTAGCTAACAGGACCAGTGGTCAAGGATGATGGGAATTGTAGTCCCAAAACATCTGGAGGGCCGAGTTGGGGGTGCCTGGTATATGGTTTATTTTCATATAACCTGAGCCTGCAAAGGAGGAAATTTGTGCTGGATCCAGGAATTAGAAGGGCCCCGAGCACAAAGCTATCCCGCCAAACTCATAGTGTCAGGGACGCAGCGGGAGCGCAGGGAGGGGAGGTGATGGAGAGCGAGGGGGAGCAATCCGAGGGCAGCGTAGGAGAAGATGACAGTAGCCCGAGAGATTCCATGAGCCTCTCCAGCGAATCGGAAGATTCACAGAAGGGGGCGCCGATGGCCGGGGCAAGGGGGGTCCCAAGAGGGACACCCCAGAAGCAAGGGGCCAGCGGAGACTCCCAGAGCAGCAGTTGGAAATCAGGACCAGCTTCCCCACCAGAGCATAGTGGGGGGGAGGAGTCCCAGGTATCAGGGCCAGCGTATTCGCCACCAGCGAGAGAAGATGAGTCAGGGCTGACCACGCCTCCATCGGAGAGCGAGGGAACGGTCAAGAGGAGGGTTGCCGGCTGGGCGCGCGCGCCAAGTTCAAATGTACAGGCGAGCGGCACAGCAGGTAGCCCGGATAGGGAACCAGGTCCTAAAGCTCGCCGGAAGGAGGGGCAAGAATCAGGGGGGTCAGCGTCAGAAGAGTCCAGAAAGGATGAAACCCCAGCGGGCAGGAGGGCCCAGAGGAGGAAGGAGCTAAGGAAGAGGTGGAGCAAGGCTAGAGTCTTAAACTGGTGTGGAAGGGGAGGAGATTCAGACAGAACTTCGCCGGTCTAGACTTTAAGACGTAGAGCTGCACGCTGCGGCTTTGAAATGGAAACTGAACTTCAATAAAGACTTTTGTACATAACTACAGCCGGGCGTTGGTCCTTTGTGAGCTGGGACCTAGGGGCGGCTCTGACACATAGCAATTTAAATTGCTGAAGTATTTTATCTAGCCCTAAGAGAAAGCTTTAGTTTTGAATAATTAAACTTCTATAAGCATCATTTCCCATAGAGTATAAGTCAGTGACCTGCGAATAAATTATAATACAGAAAACTAAGGAGTGTGAGTTTTTTAAAAAAAGAAAAACCACAACTATCTTTTCTTGAAAGAAGGGACATTGTGCCTTCTGGAGAGATCTCTTGAGGAACAAATGGGCAATTGATCCTCAGGATCATCATCCACTTTCTTAAATTATAAAATAAAAATGATTGGAGAAAATGGATTTTTACTGCAGCCATTAAATGAAAAGATCTTATTCTAATTGTAATAGCATTTTTTTCATCTCTGCAGTCTAATCTTATTCTTACTTCAGACTAACAATGCCTTTCCCTCTGGATCTGAATTACCTTTTTCATTTGAATTAACTTTTAAAACATATGCAAATAAGAAAATATTTAATTTACAATAACTTTTGATACAACTGTTCATATGTCAGTTTAGTCACACATATGCCCTTTTCCCAGCAGTGAATGAAAACCTAATTTCATTTTTAGATGGGTAGATAGACAGACCTGAAGCAGGTTTGCATGAGGCTGGGGAGAGCTGAGCTGGCAGAGTTAACAGTGCCTGCTTCACAGTTTTCCCCACATTCTGATTTTTGCCTAGCACACACACATCATCATTTGTGATATATTGCCAGGTCAAAAATTATGAAACCAATATCATGATATGGACTTCAAACTGGCTTTGAATGATATATCGTCCAGCCTTATTCATGGTATAGCTTTCATCATAGGCAGAAGAATAATCTCCTTATCCTGGCCTTTGACACCTGAGATATGTATGTGTGTTCACAAAACATTTATTTAAAGATGGAGAATATTTAATGTGGGGAAACGAAAACAAGTAATAAAGCTCAGCTTTTAATCCACTTTTCATTCATATGACAGCCGGGCCAGATACTCCCAAACTGCCCAGACCAGTAAAAATAACCTTCATTTGTTCATATCCTGTTTTCTGTAGACACAGTTCACACATTCACTGCTAGTCATTGAGACTGAGGGATAATGTACCACCCATGCTTTTATGAAACAGGCCCTCTGGTGTCTAACATCATGCAATGCACATACATCCCAAAAGACATTATCAGTTTTAAGATTTGTAATGTCAGTAAATACACCCTTAATAATGGAGCCTACACAATGCTAGTTTAATTAAACCCTACGTAACTACCGCAAGAACTATGCTTTGACAACATAAGCAAATGGAGATAATCCACACTCAGAATATCTTATTTTATATTGCACTATTTGAAAGCAGACATGGGGCTTGCTGATTTGTCACCCCACATCGCAGTGTTGTTTTGTTTTTAATTCTAGTGGTGAAATGTATTAGATTTAACAGAGACAAATCTAAGTATCAGGATAATAGAATAAGTACCGGTAGTCTAAAACCAGAAACTATGTGCTACATACTAGCCTCTTATGAAAGTCTCCCATGATTTTGTTCCCAGAAACATTCAGCCCACCATAGAATGACTATTATTATTATTACTATTATTGCTCTCTGTGAGGTTATGTTCCAGCAAGTATCACATGTTAAATTGATTATGTAGTGTATAATTTGAAAAGAATGCATTCACCATTGGATTTACACAGTCAGTCTAAGAATGAACTCAGCAATTTCTGTCATATAAAACAGCTTCAAACCCCCACTTCCCCCCCCCCAAGTGTTTCATATTTTAATGAGTCAACTGCAGCTCCACACAACTACTAATTTCAACCCACTTGTCCAAAGGGACAGGCAAAAACATGCAATTTTACAGCAATTATAATCAGAGAAGAATGCTTAGCAGTAATGGTAGGCAGAAAAATTGACAGTCAAGAATTTAAAGCAGCATTTGCTACTTCTCCTGTTTCATATTCAATCATATAAGGCTTTGACAGTCTCCATTAAAATCTGGTTAATGGTAATTCCAGACAATAATGTCATGCTGCACAGCAACACTCCAACATAGTGACAGATTTTATGGTCTGCAAGGCCCTGTGCACAGCCCTTTTGAGGGGCCCTATTCCTTCGCCTAAATAAACGTGACTATGCAAAAATTATGGTTGTATGAAGAGTTGATAACAATAATGTTTCTGCCCTTGCACTGTGCTCCCCCATTCTCAAACAACTTGGGAACAATTCCTACTGCGGGCCAGGCAGGAAGAAAAGATGATGATGATGATAATAATGATGCCTCTGAAATGGGTTCCCCCTCCAAAAAAACAATGATGGAAAATGTGATGATGATCATAATTATGATAATAATAAAGATGATGATAATGCCTTTGTACTTCCTCAATCCAGGAAAAGGTGAAAATGATTATGCTGATGATGCCTCTGGGCTGGGCTCCCCGCCCCCCAAACACCCAGCAACTTGGGAAAAATCAAGGGGGAAAATGGTGGTGGTGGTGATATTGGTCGTTCAGCAATGGGACCTCCTCCCCCCCCCCAAAAAAAAACCCCTGGGAACCATCAGGGTAAATGTGGTGGTGGTGGTGATGTCTCTGCACCCCCCCCCATAACACCTTTCATGGGCAGCAAAGCAAAGAGAAGACAAATGAGCAGAGCACTTCTTAGCTCCCCCCTTCTTAAAAAGTCATGCCATGTGCAGCCAAAGCTGAGAAAGTGGAACGGCCTGGGCACTTCCGCCACCCCCAACATTCTCCAAGAACCAAGGGGGTGGCAACTATCCTGCTTCTTCTCTTCTGCCCATCTTTGTTCTGTAACAAAGGAGGACAGGAGTTAACATCATAGCCAACTGGAGTGGAAATGGGTGGGCCCTTCCACCTCTAGCAAGTGCCAGAAAAAGGATTATACTCTGCTTGTGTTGGGTTGGCAACCCCCAGCTTGGAAAGTTGCCTGCATGTTATGCTTCATAACTTCCTTTCTAGAAGGGCAATAGGCTTAGGGGTTTTTTGAAATGAAAGTTTAGAATGGCATGGCCACTTCTGGCATAGCCCTTGCTGTAATTATTTAAATCCCACCATTATAAATCTGGCCTTGCCTTCCTTGGACCCCAGGGATACATTGCCTGGTGTCGAACCAACTCACTTTTCACTCACAGCTCTGACTTCACTCATTGGCTAAAAACACTGACAGGTGGGAAAAGCCAGTCTGGCTTTTTTAAAATTAAAAATTAAAAAAATGCTTAGAAGGGTACCTGCACATTGTGTTTCATGACTTTATTTCTAGAAGGGCTAGAGACTAATTTTTTGAAAAAACCAAACCTCAAAGTCTGATGCCCCTGTTCAGACACACCAAAGGCAGCCTTCACGGTCACTGGGTTCACACACACACACACACACACACACACACACACACAGACCCATGGATTAGCCTCCACTGACTTTAATCAAAGAGTAGGAGAAAAGAGGAGTGAAACAATGCAACTAACTAAAATAGTAGAATTCAACAATGGCAACTCATTGTTTGCAGTCATGTTTCAAAGGTATTCTTTCAGTTAGTAATGTATACTAATAACTTGGGGGGCCCTCAGCTTCCAGAGACCCTGATTCTGTGCACAATGTGCATGCTTATAAATCTGTCACTGAACAAAATAGACTGTATACATGTGAGTGTGGGAATGTCTAGCTAAACATACTCAAACACCTACAATCTCATAAATACAGCTGCCACTAGAAAGCTTTCTTCCTCCTATGCAAAGTTTTAAAAATTTTGTTGATTGGAAAGCCTCCAGTGATGTGGGTGGTTTTTTTTCCCTGTGGCTTGTTTTTCCATGGAAATTTTCCCCCTGAAACTCTGGCAGTCCTACACTTCATCACCTGGATTTTGCCCATTTGTAGACTTGCATTTCTGCTTGTGGCTTTAATTTTACCACATTCTGTTCTATATATTTCAATGTGGTAACCACTATAGTTCTATCTGAGATGCAAAAGTCCAGCTGTTATCATAATAAAACAGAACTCATTTCGCAGATTTTGGATAACTGAAGAGGGGCAGAGCCATGGTCCTCTCCCAAATCTTGAATACAGGTTCCCAACGTACATCCAAATTTTGTCTAAGAATTGCACCAGAAGTTTGTTTGTAAAGAGCTGAGAAAAGGACTGCCTTTTAACAGACCTTGAATTTAATGAGAATGGCATGTTAATGAAATGAAGTCCATAATAGCAGTCTACAAAAGCGTTAACACTGCATTTTCAGACTCTACTCACATTGTGCAAGCATTTTATTTGGGCTTTAGGGTTAAAGTCAAATTAAGTGCAAATCCATAAATACCATTTTCATGGCATAATTACTGATTAGCATAATTATGTTCTAATGTGATTTCCTTAATTTATGTCTTAGCAGATTGGCAGAAAGTTGCTTTCTTCTCGAGCTGCTTAGAATTTGGTTCTTAGATGAGGTCATTGATCTCCAATTAAGCCAACCCCCCACCCTTGTAGCACTAATATTAATAGAGCTCTTCATCATGGAAAGGCCATCTAACTTTCTGGTAAAAGGTGGGGAGGAGGTCCTGCAGGGGTTTTCTTCCCTTTCCATCATAAAAACTGTAACAGGTATTGCTAGACATTAAATGACAGGATAAGACCACAGGGATTTTTTAAAAGTCCATTAAATGAAAATCTTTTTGATACTGTCAGGGGTGTGAACTTGAATAAAATATTGGGGGGCAAGCAAGCCCCACCCTGCATAATCAATCACATCATACAGTGCATGCACACCATTTGAATGGCAATGCCCATCAACTTTGGGGGGCAGCCCCCTTAAACATTTATCGGACGGGAAGCCTCCTAGGCTCCTAGAGGTTGGCTTTTCTGGATACTGTGATGCTGGATACTGTGATGCTACCACACCCATGGATTCAAATGTACATGACTGTTAGAATTTATCACAATGTTGGAACTAAGTCACGAATATATTTCCTTCACTTCCTGTGCTGCTCTTCCCTGCCTCTTCCTGCTGCTTCTATTGCCAGTGTCCCACGTGTCATCTCATCACAGTTTTCTCAAATGCTTTTCCTGGTGGTAGAGTTAGAGTCAGGCGTGAGCCCTCTATGGCAACATACTTTTAAACACCAAGCTATAAAGACTCCATGGCTGACTTACATCCATATTTTTATCCTCAAAGATCATGCTATATAGAGCCTTCAAACACTGCATTCTTGTCTCTGTTCAGAAGCACTTTAAGGCTAAATGGAATGAGAACATAGGACTCCCTTGTGTAAAGGGAAAATGCTATGGCAGCGAGCATGTAGCTCTGCTGGACCTCCCCACTGATAATTTGGGTATAATTATGGCAGCAATGAGTATGTGCCTGGTCAACTGGAGGCAGTTATTATTTCCTCCAGGAAACAGCCAAGTCCTACATTGCAAGTTATTATGACAGAGAAATACAAAATCACTCTGAAACATCAGGGCTGATTCCTCCTGTCCCTTTCCCATGTAATTTACAGTTGCAATCAGTTACTATCAACTTACACACAGAACTCCTTCTCACAAATGCTAAGCCAAACTATGGCTTGCAGTAGATGAACAAATGTGTTGGCTCCTGAGGAAGAGATCACAGCCACTTTGCTGCTTCCTGGTGGTTTTGCTGCTGTGCTGCACTAAGCCATGGTTTGACTTAGCATATTGCCCAAACATGGGCTTGCAATTAGCTGTCCCATACAAACCACAAACTGTAAGCCCATGGCAAAAGAACAGCAGCTTAAGGAGGAGCAAAGGAATCATGATATTCTCTACATTCACCCGCTTCCTCGTTTGCACTAAGCCATGGTTTGGCTTAGTATTAGTGCAAACCAGGCCATTATGTATACATCTGTACCTTCTGCACAAAAAGCAGTTGCCTGTCAAATGTTAAAATCAGACACATGTCATATAATATTGTGCCCAAATATCAATCTTGTAGATTGATCAGAAAATACTAATGAATAATTTTGTAGAATTTGTTGAGGCGTCTAAAAATATATTTTAATGTAATATATAATGTATATGAATGGGAACACCCTTCTGGGTTTAGTTCATCCCAGCTCCCCAGCAATATAAATAGATGCATAGATAAATAAGGATGTGACACAACTGTGCTAATACCCTTCTTCTACTTGCTCTCCTTGTACAAAGGGGATCTGATAAAAGTTGTGGGTTGACACTATGTTGCCTTTGATGGAAGGATTAGCAATAATCTCAATGGATCGAGAAGGAGTGGAGGGAACAGGTTCAACAGTTTGCTGCTTCAGAGGGAACCTGAGGACACATTCTGTCTGTGCGGGATATACACTGGTTTCCCTCCACATTCTATCACCCACATTGATTTGTTTTGTCCTCTGGGAATCTTCCCAAGAAGAACAGCTGTCTAATACCACAAAGAGGAAATATTGGAAACTATTCTGAATCTATTGAGAACCTTCATGGTCTATGATTACTTTGTTTTTCTTTCAGAGACCACAACCTGTTAACCCTTGACTCCCCAAAGTCAGTGAAGAAGTACCCTCATTAAAATAGCACACTATTAAATTACAAACTTTTGAAAAAATCCTGTCAATAATGTCTAGGAGTAGCATTCTTGAGACATAAAGTTTAAGTACCTGCGTAGAAAAAGCACTTGTCTGTATATGTGTGTTTTATCTCCAGCTCTCCCATAGGTATATCAGTAGCATTCATCCATGGTGTTTTCTATTAGAGCTGACTCTCAACTTACATTGGGGTTATGTTCCAGGGATAGCGTGTGAAGCCAAATCATGTATGGTCAAAACACATTGGGTTCAATGGCAGGGGGAATTGGCAAAGTCTTTTTTCCAGGATGCCTGCCCCCTTTCTGTCACCTCTTACTTTATTTCATTTATTTTATTTTGTCTATTGTATAAAGCTGAAAGCACACAAGTTAAATGTTGTGAGTTGAAAGGTGTGAATTACCTGTATATGTTTCAAAAGGCTGGTATAGATATGTTTTTGTGATAGCATTGAAATTTTACTGTACACAAGCTGCACACATGGAACTTAAAAAATATATTCCCACTTACTAAATCCTTAAAATAGCATATAAGCCTTAGCATTTCAGCTGGCTTTTGGTTGCTTAATCCATTTTAAATGCTAATTATATATTATTTATTCTGACATTTAGTCATTCTCAGTGCTATTCTACACTAATCTACTCAGAAGTAAACCCTATTGAGTTTTTTGAGACTTGCACTCTAGTAAGCAGCCTCAATAATGTTTTCTTTTGAATAACAGCTGATTCCAAACATGGCAGGTGAGCTTTTCATCCTTCCACTCTGCATTTGTAGACTTGAAGACAAGGGCCCAAATTTGCCCTTTTGGCACTGTCATTTTAGAGAAGCTTAAAATATATTACATGTGACCAGTCTGAGCTCAAACATCTGCCTAGAAGGGGAGAAAAATGAGGCTGGACTAAACTGCAACTAAAGAGTCCTGACATTGTAGTCAACATAGCACTAAGGTGATAATAGCATTAAGGCTTTCCTTGCCAACAGGACATTCTCCCCTTTCCCCCTGCCCACCCCATAAATCTGCTCTGAGATTCCGCCAGCCCTCAGGAGCAGGTTGGGGGAGGGAATGGGGGAGGGATGGGGACATGGAAGGAGAAGAAGGGGGAAACCCCTTGCAGTAGTGCTAATCCTCCTGCTAGCACTAAAAGTTACTTGACTACAACCCCTGGGATTTTGAATTCATTTGCACTTTATCAAAGTGGGCATTGAATCAAAGCCTTTTATCCCCCATATGCAAGAGACTATTTAAACTCTACAGTTCCATACTAGGTATGCAGGGGTGCAAACCTGTGCATGTAGACTTGGAAATAGTCTTACAGTGCCTTTGCTATGCCCCTAATAGCTTGTTGGGACCATTTATTTGTGGGATCACTCTGTGCCCACTTAACTGCTTTGATTTGTGGAACTGGTACTGTTTGTTACAGATGCCATATAATACTTGTTCCACAGCTATAAGAAATCAATACACTTCGGAACTCCCTGCCCATTGAGATCAGGCAAGTGCCCTCACTATGCTTTTTTCATGTCTGCCAAGCTGTTTTTTATTCATACTTTTTATATTTCTTGTAAACTGCTTAGAGGTGTTTCTACAATTACACAGTATATAAATTTAGCTAGATCTTTTAAAATGTCATTTGTGTCTTGCGACACTTCATTTCTGAGCCTGTGAATGAGAGGTTGCTCAGCAATGCTGAAAATGTGAGTGGGGGTGGGGAACCAAACCAAAACCCAAACAATTGCAAAAGTTATTGCCTTATGATGGGGAATTGGATCAGTTCCTACAACTTTTTGTCTGAGACCCAAGGACAGTTGTGGCTGCTTTGTGATAAGAAAGAATTATTCATGTATTCTGACTGGCAGGCGGATTGCATCCTTTTTATGTAAAACTGCTGAAAAGATAAAAAGCAAGCAATGCAAATGTTTTAGGAGCTTTGAAGCTAACAATTGATGTTGGACCAACTGTTTTCCCGCTGTAGGGCTGCCTTGTTTGTTTATTAAACTGTGTCTTCAGCAACAAGTGTTCCAAGGATGGGTTACAATTAAAAAAAACCACACCAAAACAATAAAACA
This sequence comes from Podarcis gaigeae, assembly GCF_964106915.1. NCBI lineage: Eukaryota > Metazoa > Chordata > Lepidosauria > Squamata > Lacertidae > Podarcis > Podarcis gaigeae. Next base: position 64,905,501 of record NC_139680.1, read on the forward strand.
GGAGCAGTCAACTGTTTTCAGGTGAGGTGGAGGGCTGTATTTAGGGTGAAGTCTGCATGCTGGTGGAGGGGGGGGGCAGCAATTGGTAGATTTTGGTAACATGGAAGTCATTTGGTGATAACGATGATGGGAAATATTCAGCATCAGTGGCAAGGCAACTTGGGAGAAGAGGAGCTAAAGAGAAGACTCCAGTGGGTTACTTGTAGCCCATAGACCATGGGTGTCTCACATGTGGGGTGGGGAAATCCCATGAATAATATAATGCAATACTGAAGTAGTAAATCTCTTAAGTTTTTAATCCGCTGTTTTTAGTGCACTGCAATCCTAGACACGCTTGCCTGGCAGCAAGTTCACTAAGAAGACAGTGCATAGGACTGCACTGTCAGTCACATTAGGAGCATTAAGTATAATTTCAAAAGAAATTATATCCTAACATGTTATGAAGAGATGATTAAGAAGTCCTAGTCAGAGTGTTGGTGGTTTGGGATCAGAAAATATTGAGAGACTTTGTACTGGATCTGAATTCTTTTCCCTTGTTTTATTCATAGTTGAACCCTGTTAGTTGTCTCTTCATTACCATGCCCATAACATCTTGATTCTGATTAGATTTAATTTTCACCTTACACCAGAGTGCTTAGACTACTGTGTAGCCTGGGAAAACAAGGAGACCTCATTGGAAACTGTCTGCTGTACAAAATATGAGTTGCTGAAGATATCACATATGACCAATAACTGAAAGTGGATTTTCTGGGTATATCCATGCATGAAGAAATCATTAGCTGAGCCTACAGCTGTGGTTAGTGTACTATAGCCAAAACCAGTTTGCTGTCCACAATTCTCGTGAATATTCTTCTTCTCCAAATGTTCAAATATTGTCCAGATACTGATACGTGACAGTTGGTATTTTCACTATATTTGATCAATGACTTCCAATGGTATTTAGTATTTAGTATCAGCACAGATAGTGTATCAAATCACAGTGGCTTTTAAATTTTCTGCCTACATCAGCTCATGCCAATGAAACACTGTGTGTCTGCCAGATTACATTGAAGTGGATCCTGGGCATGTCCTATGCTGCACATTGTTTTCAGATGAATTAACTGTGTGTTTCCTGACTCAGTATTCACTTTGGGCTGTACATCAGATATCCATGATGGTGGACAAGCTGTTTCATGCACCACTAGGCCTCTAAAGAAACCAGGATTTTCCACAAAATAGTTTGAATGCCACTGTTACATTTATGGGAGAATGCCATCAAACATAGCTATGTACAACTGCTAGTTAGTGAATTAAGGAGTTAAGGACCATAGAGTTGTATTTCAAGATAGACTCAGTTATGTCACACCCCCTCTCCTCTGGAGAAAAAGTGAAACTTATTTCCTGTTCCTCTCTCTCTCTCTACACCATGTAACCAACAAAGTAAGCTTGCTCCCGAACTTACAGCATGTGTTTAGAACAGTATTCTGTATTTTCTACCCAAGAGTATTTAGCCTATATTATACTTGCTGCTACATGGTAGATTGCATGATTGAGACACTGGATCTACTTACTTAACAGTGTGTGGTCTGCTCATTGCAAAAGGGTAGCTCTGTGCTAGCCCTGTGTTTTGAATCCAGACACCAGCCGATTCTTCTGTTGTTCACCCACACACGTGGGTCCACAGGGATTCATATACCGGTATTTAAATTTCAAACAACAATATATTTGATGGTTGACAGTGTTGAATGGTTGACGTTCAAAGTATTTGGTAGTTGACATGAAGTGGTATTAGGATTTACTAGCATTTGATTAATAAAATATAGTAATATTTAACAGTTGACAACCTATGAGATTTCTTATTTGAAGCTTGCCAAAACCAAAATAATCAACAGAAATCAACAAGTCTACAGCATTGACATTTTGAAACACTAACTGGTGAATTTACTTCATAGAAATACAATAATCAGCTGGAAAAACTGAAAGATTTGCAGAATTTAAAAGATTGGTGGATATTTGACTCAGTTCTTATTCTTAGGTGATGTGACTGGTATAAGTGTGGAGAAGATGGATGTGCACTAATGAGTGGGCATGAGACGACTGGGAGAATATCATTGAAAGAGAAGCTTACAAGATGAAGAATAATTATCACAGCCGATTTAAGGCAGCCAGATTTCTCTGCACACCCCAAAATGGAAGATAGTCCCCCGGCAAAAGAAATAGGTTAATCAATTTTATATTTCAGAATAATGAAAAGGAGATCTAACATTACATATTTGGTGGTTGTTTTGTGTTGCATTGTGATGTGCTGGTAGTGTAACCGCCCCACCTTAAGTTATTTTCCTTTCTCTGCTAGCTGACTGTCTATGTCAGGGGAAGCAGAAGGCTGTGCTTGAGTTCAGTGAGCTGGAACAGCATATTGATACACAGAGCAGGAATCTGCTCAAAGAGTGATGCACTTGGCAATAAGCAGCACCTTGAGTTCAGACAGAATGCACATCTGTGCCTCGTTGATAATGTAATAACCTTCATTACATCTTTGGCTGAGAGCACCTGTGCATACCCCTAAGAAGTCAGCCCAGGGCAGCCATTTTGATTGAGGTGATATTAACGGATCTCATTAAAACTGATGGCTATAGTGGTGCCCAGCAGCCCTGCTGCAGAAGGCATCTGCTGACATTTCTGTTATTGGCCTCAATTTTCAGGACTTCATCACTCAGCAATAAAAAAGTTTGCTCAATTTTGAAGTAGAGCTGCCATACATTTAAAAAGAAAGAAAGGAACTAAGATTATTTGAAATGAATTACTTACTTCTCCTCAGCTTGTCATTCTGATGCTGTCATAAACTCACAACATCATAGGCTTTAGTTATGCAAAACTATGTGATATTTTATAACACACTTAATTTTCAGATGGTGTAAGAGAATGCAATCAGGCTTGCTCTCAGACTACAATCTGAGGCTGATAACTGGCATTTATCCTTCATCACTTGTAGAGGTGAGATGATTGTTCATTGCTCTGCTACAAAAACTAGGGATATATGTTCAGTATTCAAATACATGGGTTGGATAGAGGGGATTGAGAAATATCAGCAGAGGAGGCAAGGTCAGGTAAATCTAGACAAAAGAGATCAATAATTTGCTGAAAGCTGGACTGAGGCAGATCTGACCTAGGTAGAACTGCTCAAGGCTCTCAGCCAATTAGATGGCTGAGGATCAGAAAGAAGTTGCAGTGGGGCACTGGGGAAGCCTGATATCTAGGGGAATACTCTTCCAAACTTCATCAGTAAAGGAACTATAAATTATCAAGATTCATTATTAAAATTTATTAGTCATTTCCATAAACATAAATGTGAAAATGAATGTAGGTCTTCCTAGTACTCAAAATAATGTATTAACCAATGTGAGTGTTTTTGTGCATGCGTACCCCCCCCCCTTTAGAAGAGATTATTTCTATGCTGGCTTAGAAATAGACAGTATTCAGAACATCTTTTTATGTTTGTAGAAGTCATTACAGTGGTACCCTGAGTTAAGTACTTAATTCATTCCGGAGGTCCGTTCTTAACCTGAAACTGTTCTTAACCTGAAACACCACTTTAGCTAATGGGGCCTCCTGCTGCTGCCGTGCCACTGGAGCATGATTTCTGTTCTCATCCTGAAGCAAAGTACTTAACCCGAGGGACTATTTCTGGGTTAGAGGAGTCTGTAACCTGAAGCGTATGTAACCTGAAGCATATGTAACCTGAAGCGTATGTAACCCGAGGTACCACTGTATTACAATTCCTGGACATCATAAGATCTGTCAGAAGTTGGAGGAGAATAATAGCTGGGAACACAGTTGTCCACCTACTTAGCCCAGAAATTTTGTTCTTTTATAGTTTAATATAGTTGAACTATATATATTTCCCTCCCTATACTGTATGTACTTTCCTTCACTGCTTTTAAACACCTAAAAAAAAAAAAGCTGGAAGGCTGCATCATGACTAGCTGCCCTCTAGGAGGCAGTATTAATCCTGGATTTCCTGAGTGGTGATGCATTGCTAAAGTCCAGAAAAACAGGCATTGCTAATGTCCAGAAAAACAGGCCAATACACATGCGTTAAAACTTTTATTTGCATGCATGCTGTCTGGGCCTAAAGAGAACAAATTAAGACAAAAAGGTAAAGCATCAGGCCAATAATAAAAAGTGTGCAATTATTTCAGATTTATATACCTATTCACAATATGAAAATATATGCAGTGTCTGTTTGGAAACAAGGGTTTTGGAGTTCTGACATTACAGTTTTTGAAAAAAGACTAGGCTCTCTTGTGTTACTTATTATATTATTATCTAAGTGATGTATCTGGGGAGAAAGGAAAACCTGAGATGTGAAATATTAAAGGTGACTAGATTCGTGATCTGAAAAATAGTGTGTTCGATGGACTTTGATGTTTTCACGTAAGCATGCTTTAAAAATACAATCTTGCTGTTCTTGGGCTGTGACTGGCGGCCTAGAAAACAAGAGATGCCAAAATTGATTTCTGTCCTTGGTCTGAAATATAGCGTAGGAGACAGAAACTGCTTCTAATAAACAATTCTGCATAAACATTGCCAGTGGAGTCACCTCATTGGATAAGGCCTTTGTCTATTGTGGTTGGTTGGTTGATTGATTAATATGGACTCTGTGGGGTCAGAATCTAGAAGGTCTTGGGGTGATATTTTGCGTGTCCAATGAGCTCAATAGGAGTCATGTAAGAATGTCACCTTTCAGAAGTATTCACAAGGAAGTCAATGGGATTATTTGCCTGGTTATTCACAGCCTTATATTTGTGAATGGCTGACCCCTTATTGTGCCTCATCCTTTGCTTTTAAATTGTGCATTATTGTACTCACAAACAGTGATTGATTTATGCTAATAGCATTAAAAAGCAGGATTTTTTAAAAAGTGTACATTCCTATAGGAGTGTCTTTAGATTTTTAACTTTGAATCACCACCATCTTTTGTGCATAACTATTTGCAGCATGTTTTTGTTTCTATTGATCTTATTGTATGGTCTGCAATTTATCCTCTATATACCGTACTTAGAGCAACAGAAACAAGATCTCAGTTTCAAAGCTATCCAAGAAAATGGAGAGCTGAGAAAATGGATATAACTAATAGATTTTTCACTTTGTTGAAAACCATCATGTTTCACAGATATGAACCACATGCAATACCTTATTTCTTTTACTCATTAGAGCATCCACTGACCTGTACTGATATTTATTCATTTAAACTTTGTAGACAGTCCATTTTTTCCTTCTTTACTTTGATAGAAGCAGAAACTAAAGAGTGAAGGGCATCCTCCAGAGGCACTTAAATCGTAAAGAGAAAGAGGAGCATTCTTGCTCATGTTTTACATTTATGCTCTAAGTTTGGTGGTGCGCTGTGTGAACACTTTAGATATACTCACAAATCCTGTACCATTAAACCTACATTTCACTCGGGTTTGAAGGACAAAGCTCCCAACATATCTTAGTAGCTTTGGATTGCACATAGCCATTTCACTTCCATGGATGTATGTACTGCAGAGGCACAGTGAGTTCGCTCTGGTGTAAATACATAGGGATCCTATGAGGATACTCGCTTTATGTGGGTTGTGCTTAAGTGAATCAGATGAGACTGAAGGGGCCTCTAGGTAGGAGAAGGCAATAAAGAAGCAATGACTTACCTTAACATAGACTCTTATGTTTATGCACATCCTGGATTCTGCAAGTTATTAATCTAAGAAAAATGTACCATTTAAGTTGGCTCTATCCTGTTGATATGCAGCTATGTATCAGGTAAGCCATTTTTAAATTGAGACCCTCCAAAGGTCCATATTTTCCAGGAACAGTTGCTGATTTACAGAAGCCATCCTGGTTTCTGATTTGATGCCAGAATGTCCTGCTTTTCCTTAGGACGTCCTATTTTCATTGGAGAAATGTTGGGGGGTATGTAAATTGGCTGTGTTTTCTAACCACAGCCAATGTAGACTTGAGACACTCACATCCCAATACAAAAATGCCCACAGTTAACACTTTAAAAAACAGGGATTTTGATTGGTTGCCTTGACAATGCTTTGATTTCTCTCTCCTTTTTAATAAAATGGCTCAGCAGCAAACCTTTGAGGGAGAGCAAAGGATAACCATAGGAAACTAGCATAACTCTTCATTTCCCTATGGAGTCTAGTCATAAAATTGTCTGAAAAGGGAAGAACAGTGAAAACAAATGTAGATTAATAGTTTTCTGTATGCAAGATTTTATGAGCGCTCCATTTGCCAGGGCTCCCCAGCTCAGCTGGCTGTGTATACTGGGAGAGGAGTAAGTAGACCAGCTTGCTTCATGCTCTGTTGATGAATACCAATGAGTCTGCTCATGACAGAAACAGGCATTACAATCTATGTTTGTATTATGACAAAGTTAAGGTTTGTGATTTTTGCGTGTGTGCATCTACATATTCAAAACCAGTTCAAATTCAGTGCTGTTGGACAATCATTTCTGTAAAATAGGGACTGAGCAATTGCAAACAACTTTGTTTAGTATTAATAATAATGTTTTTTCATGTTGGACAGAAGCAACAGAAAATATAAATAACTGAAATAACAACAGAAACAATAATAAATGAAATGTTTGTTTATAACTGAGATAACTATGAGGCAAGGCTGTAGCTCCATAGTAGAGCAACTGCTTTGTGTGCAGAAACTCCCAGGTTCAAAAGCCAGCATCTCCAGGTGGTGTTTGGGAATCTGAAACCCTGGACAACTGCTGCCAGTTAGTGTAGACAATACTGAGCCAGATAGACCAAGGGTCTGACTTGGTATAAGGCTGCGTTCTATGTTCCTAATGGAAAGTTACGCTGGAACTTTCAAAGCTGTCTTATTCTGATTCAAACTATTGAGCTATCAATCCCAGTATTATCTACTATGACCAGTGGTGGACCTTGGGGGCTCAAATTTTGGCGGTGCCCTGTACAATGCCAAAAATTGCCCCTCGTCTCTTGCCTTCCATTTTGCATCATAGTTGTGGCACTCCTGAGGCTCCACTCCCAGTGTGGCCACACTGCTCATGCTCCCCTAAATTTGCCTCTACTAAGACTGACAGTGGATTTCCAAGCAGTCAGATCCCTACTACCACATTTGTCAAGCAACGAAGCTGAGACCTACCTCACGAGTTGTGGTTCCTCCTCAACAGGAAACTGCAGTGGGAAACAAACTTTAATTAACACTGCTACTATAAAAACATCCTACAGGAGCATGCTTCAGAATGGTCCCAATCTGTTCAGGGGTTTCTCCCAGCCTCTGGAGCAGATCTGGAGGAGGCAGGGGACATGCAGGGAGAGAAGAGGGAGAGGGTACCTGTTGCACAGGTTAAAACCAACATCATTGGTTACAACCTTAGTCATATGAGTCACCCTGTCTCTTTCTCTTCATGTGGATCATGCCCTCCACCAAGCACACACTTTCACTCCAATCATTACCGAAATCCACATGAAGCTACTCTGACAGTTGGAATAAAACAGCAGCAAAGGTTGGAAGCCCTCTGATCAATATACAGTATATTTTAAGATAACCATTTTTTATTGTTTAGATACTCTCAGCTCCCCATCTTGCCCTGAACTCCCATCTCAGGCCTCCAAAACCTGCCAAGAACTTAAAGTGAAACAAAAAATAATTTACTTCTGGAAAATTAATCCACACTTGAATTGAGTTCAGTGCAAGCAGCTAAAAAAGAAAAAGAAAAAAACACCCTCATCTAGTATTCAAAAACCTTCATGTATAGAACAAGTAACACCCTTCCCTAATGCAGATGACTCCCCATGAAGCAGAAAAAAAGGTCCAGGATTGAGAAGTGACCAGAATACTCTGTTCCGTCAATGGTCTTTTCATAGAATTCAGCTGCACCCTTATACCCACTTACTTAAGAGAAAGTCCCATTCAACACAATTGGCTTCACACAGAAATAGAAAACAGCAGCATATCTCCAAGGACTTCTGCAATTGGAGGAGGGGAAACAGTGTCATTTCTGTTTCTCCTCCATGCCTGCCCTCCTGTTCCCAACAGCAGCAGTCTGAAAGATGCTGTTGGCTGCAGATCCGAGTGCCTTGAGGATGGGGCTTAGGGATCTCATTGCAATGGTGACACTGTGATTGACGGCCTGGTGCCCACATAACTAGCAGCCAACAGCCTCGCCCAGACAAAGTTACTGGATAGGTGGCCAGCTTCCTGTTGGAACCTGGTATTCTCTTATGTACTAGGAAAAAGCCTCTAAATGCCCCAGTGTAGTTATGAGGCTGGTCTGAGATTACCATACTTGCAGTGGATCAAGGCATGGATCTTTGCCCTGCAGCTGGAACACAACATGCCCATACTGAAGCATGATGCTGCAATCCAGCTAAGGAAATCACCCATGTAGCACTTGTTTGACATGCTGTTTCAAATTCATCAGATATACTGGCCTGAGCTGCATGTTAGTGCTTTGTACCCCTTCCCAAAAAACATATTGGGCTGTGTGAGAGAGAAAGGAATGGTGTTAAGTTTTTGTCACATAGGAAGCAAGTGGTACAATGGGCTCAAGCCACGTGCTCTTTTATGTGTCACAAATGTTATAGGCTGGCTCTAATGGTTTGACAAATACTTTGCAAAAAGAGCTGAAATCTAACTAGTTCATACCTCCTATGGCAGCTTCCAAATATGTCACCTGATTATGTGCTTAAAATTAAATTGGTATTTTCTCCATATAAGCATAAAATATTCTTTTCTGAACGAAAATCTTAAAAGGAAGTTTTGAATGTATATTCAGCTTACTTGGCCCAAGATACAGTGAGCCACTGAGAAGTAGTGTTTACCACTGTGTACCCTGGCATCAGTCTTCTTCCTTTGCAGCTGCTATTTACCAGACAGTATTTGTACTGAATGTTGCTGGCAGGAAACGTGGTCTGCTAATACTGAGAAGGACTGAGAAATTTTCACACTGAGTGCTGCTGCTGACTGCTTAGAAGTATTCAGATCAGGGATAGTTCTACAATAGCATTGTACTACAGCAAGTTCAGAAGAAGGGAATACAGTGGTATCTCAGGTTAAGAACTTAATTCGTTCTGGAGGTCCGTTCTTAATCTGAAACTGTTCTTAACCTGAAGCACCACTTTAGCTAATGAGGTCTCCAGCTGCCACTGCGCCGCCGCCGCACGATTTCTATTCTCTTCCTGAAGCAAAGTTCTTAACCCGAGGTACTATTTCTGGGTTAGCGGAGTCTGTAACCTGAAGCATCTGTAACCTGCAGTGTCTGTAACCGAGGTACCACTGTATACTCAGTGGCCTTTATTGCACTCATCCTTTAAGTGGGGTGGGTAGGACTTGTCCCTTCTGAATACATTTTTGGATGCCTATTTTAGATTTTCTGTATTGCTGATTTTATATCTCATTTCACTTTTTTGTTATTTCTGCTTGCTAGTCGCTTTGGGAACCTGAGTGCAAAACTGTGAATAATAACAACAAATATCATTTTTACTGTAAGATTAAAAATACACAAGGTTATATATTTTACTGGGTCACCTTCTTCTAGTGTAAAAATACAGTATGTGTGTTTCCAAATTATATGGAATATTTCTTCAGGACTGCAGCCTGGGCTCTCACTCCCAATTCAGACACAGAGGGTCTGAGCAGATCCATCAGACCAGTGGCACTGGAGGGAATGGTGCTGGAAACTGATGCAGGGCCCCCTGCATTATGACTCATCACTGGACCCCAGAATCAGGGACCTCTGAATCAAGATCTCTTGAGCTCCACCATACCTTTAGAGTCTGCATCCTCTGAGGAACTGGTCCCTCCATGCCAGGGACCTACATACCCCATGTCAGCCTGTCAGTGCAGGCAAGGAACCCAGAGAGAATACTCAGAGAGGAGGAGGCCTGTCCCTTTAAGGAGGGCTGTTCTGGACATAAAAGGCTTCAGTTAAACCACTGACATAGGAATTTAAAGCTTTTCTTGGTTCTGTAACCACTATCCTACTTTGCTGTCTTGTCCTATGATGTGGAATAGGCTTCTAGTCAAGCGTAGGACAATTTCACAAAAAAGTTTTCACATTTTTACACCTATCCAATATTGGTCTCTTGTTTGCTTTGATCACTGCAATAGTTACCTATATTTATCACAGAAAGAGCCAAAGGCTATTGTTTTTGGCTATGAATGTAGCACAATGTTGACACTTACTGTTGGCCTCCTGGTGTGATGATATATACACAATGTACTAAGTGCTATATTAAAAGCAAGCCAGTTGTCTAAGACTGGAATCCTGACCCTACTACCTGGAGTAAGTCCCAATGAATTCTCTAGGACGTTTGAGTAAAAATGGCTAGGATTGTGCTCTTTGTTAAGTGTGGGGGATATGTTGGAATATTTTTCTTGTGGGCCAAACTGAGGGATCCATTAGCAAAATATTATTTTGTTAAAGCAGTTTCAAGATATCTAAACTGAAAAGCACTTTTAAAAGAAAAAGAGACAGGTTCATATTTATTATTTTAATTATTGATAGGGTTATCTCCCAGTCTCCCAAATGCATTTCTTCACGATTTGCCTCATCTCCTTCACCTTCCGAGTAATAATCAGAGCTCTTAGGTGAACCTGAGATGTGCACAATAGGCAAACCTTGGGATGTAGCTTTAGTCACAGGAAGTTAGTTTGTTCCTGCTAATGATGAATCCCACTGGTAACTGAAGTGATGTATATATTTATTGAGGAGAATTCTTGAAGGGTTGTGTGCCATATAGGCTTGCCACATCATCAGTTTGATGCTTTTTGCCACTAATGTGGGAAGTAGTATGAGGAGGTGGGTATATAAACACACTGTTTTACAGTGTTTTATGTAACATTGATATTGGTGGACACAATTGCCTGTGCCGATTCTATATTTAGTTGGTTTATCAATCCCCATATTTTTTGAAGAGTTACTATACATGGTGAGCCCTGTGTGTCATTCTTAAAGGTAGGATCACAGTACTCAACTATTTCAACAAATGGGAGATTTGCCAAATGCGCTATACTCTAACAAGTATTTGTTGCCACAACACAACACAAAAGGGAGAGCTTCTTCGCAGAGCATCCAATAGTACTCTCAGAGCTACTGCTTTGTTTTTGGAGCTCGAAGAGCAGCATAGTCATGAAACAGCTGAAACAAATGAACAATAAAGTCATTTATTTATTTATTGCATAGAATAGATTCATTCTTCGTTCTGATAGCAGGATTCTAATCTTGGAGCCTAAGTACTTCTTAGCATTGTAGTTTATTTAAAAAGAAATACAGAAAGCAGAATATGGAATACTATAAATCTTTAAGTCTATGGTTGTTCACTATTGTGGAATGCTAATAAAAGTATTTTACACTGCCAATTTGAACTAGCACATAACAATAAAAGGTACTTTGTTTTAAGAACTGTAAGACAAAGAGACAAAAGTGAGGAAGGGGATTCACTTGGGAGTCATGAATGCTAAAAGGGTGTTTTCATTCTCACCTTGAATGTGTCTACATGGAAATAAATCCCACTGAGATTAATGGAACATAGTTTATAGCAAGCAGGCTTTGCATTGCAGGCTTTATAGAGAGATGGTAATCAAATATTACTTATTCAGAATTTGTCATCTTGGAGAAAAAGTATGGCAATATATTTAATTGCACATATCTTTTATAACAATCCTAACATGAGCATGATCACCTTTAGTTCATGTATCAGCCTCCCATATAGCCTTGGGCAGAAATATAAATTTGGAAGTGTTTTTTAGTATTAATTATTAAGTTGGCTTTTAATTAATGCTTGCCTTTTCTTTAACATTCATGGTCATTCAGTTTGTGGAGGGTATATAATTCTTATCATATGACAGGACTATATTCCTGATTAGATACATCTGTAGAGTGACCCTGTTCCTTGTTAAGCCCTGCTGTTGACAATAAATGAGAGGCTCTTCTAAATTGGATTTGGACATGCATATTCAAACACAAAGTGTTTCAGGGAGAATTTTGCCACTCTGAAATATTTTATGCTTCTCTTAGGCTGAAATCCTAAACACATTTACACAGGGAGTAAACCCCATTGAAAAGAGTAGCACTTACTTCCAAGTAAGCATGCATCACATTTTGGTCCTAATTGCCATTATCTATATCACCATCATTGGTAATAATCCTGAATAATAGCTGGAATAAAAGGAATAAGGAAAGAAAAGTAGTAGTATGAAAAGGATTATAGAATTAGGTAGGGTGACAAAAAACAGTCCCAACAATGGTAAATTTAGAGCTAGAATGAGCAAAAATGTCTACATTGCTAACTGTTTAGAGAATCAGCAGGACATGGGGGAGGGGGAGAGATCATTGCCAGGAAGCGAGTTAATCATAGGAAGTCCTGCCATTCTCACCATCTGCATTTGTTTGTTTGTAAGCAAGCGGTATTGAAAATGACACTTAAGATTGCCCTGGGAGGGGAAGGGGGGATGAAGAAAAGGCCAGAGGCTTCGCTGCTGCTGGGAGGCCCTGCCTTCCTTTGAAGTGAGATCCAGCGAGGCCAGAAAGGCCTTAACTCTCCCTGGAATTGTATGAAGTGTCTGAACAGCATTTCTCTCACTTTGCGTGTATTGATTTATTTTTCCCTGATCGGGACGATGTATGTGGGTTCAACGGATGACATTTATCCTTAATGTGGAGTTTATAAAATAAAGTGCCAGTTGTATTGAGGATGGTCGTTTCTAGCTGATGGGCAAATACTTTGTGAAGTACAGAATAGTGTCTGAAAAGCCGCCTTTTGAAGAGAGAGCTGTTTTCGTATTGGCACGCCATGGTAAGTAATGATGGCTTTTATATCATTTTGGGTTTGGGATATTTTAAACCTTCATGTAACGCTGATCTCCTTGCACAGATGTGTTTTCATTTATGTACACAAAGTCAATTGCAGCCACATTTTATACTGATTATGTATTTGGGATATGCAACTTCTTGATTTTTTTAATCTGATCTTTCATGCAAAATTTAGAAAGAAAACCTATACTTAGTTTACTGCTCAGCAACTCCAACTGCACTTCAGTAAATTTTAAATTGTTAGTTACATTCACTAAATGATTCACTTAGTGAACTAGGTTCTCAAGCAAATGTGTTTAGGTTCAGGGTGTAAAATATCTATAATCATGGCATAGCTCTCATATAGTTACTACAAAAAAACCCAAATAAGTTTCAGGTAATGGTACCTAAATAGTGATGAAAGAAACAAAAGTAAAGTGTTGAGAGAGAGAGTGCCAGTTTTTAACTTTGCATTAAACACTTCTCAATTAACAGGGTTGCATTATTAGGTCTTTAATACTTTTAGGTTGACATTAGTTGGACATAAGCTCTTTCTGAAATCAATTTTCTTCAAAGTAAATGTATTTAGGGTTAAGGTCCCAACCAACAAATGCTATTTAAACACTTTAACTACCGTAATACTTTCACACACACACACATATATTTTGTGTACTAACATACACACTAATATACATGCATTACATAAATACCAATATACATTATGGTGGGGTGAGGGAATATTTAATTCAAAAGTTGTTTGTTTAAAAAATGGCCAAAGGAGGAAACTACCCGTATTTAGCTTGTATTCCAAATTAAATGATGCAGCCAAACATTTGTTTGGCAGGCTTTGATGCTACATTTCCCTAATTTGGTCTGAAAGAACTGCAGGCTGTATTAAACACAATTCCCTCCCTCGGAAACTATTTCCCCATTAATTTATTTACCTAGTTGCATAGATTGACCCTGATGCAAAAGCATATGTGACTCAAAACTTAAAATACCAAATTGTTACATTGATCCTAATAAAGATGTTTATTATACCTGTATTACAGGTGACCTCCCCATTTACACAGGTTCCAGATCTGCACCACTGTGCATTGATCCGAACCCAGAAGTGACCCAAAAACGTCATTAAAAGGGGTGGGATGGGGCAGGGGCGGAACAGGATGTTTGCAGGCATTTTCAATGGTGTTTCAAATATACACAGCGTAAATTGGGGGGGGGGGTATGTTGCCTATACAGTGGTACCTCAGGTTACATACGCTTCAGGTTACAGACTCCGCTAACCCAGAAATAGTACCTCAGGTTAAGAACTTTGCTTCAGGATGAGAACAGAAATCGTGTTCCGGCGGCGCGGTAGCCCCATTAGCTAAAGTGGTGCTTCAGGTTAAGAACAGTTTCAGGTTAAGAACGGATCTTCGGAAAGAATTCAGTACTTAACCTGAGGTACCACTTCCTTTTGGTGTGTGTTGTGTTACTTCTGGGTACTAAACAGTGTTGGCTCTAGGTTACTATTGCTATGTAAAATATCACATAAATATATTAGACAGATAAAATCATAAGGCTACAGGGCAGTCATACCTTTAAGAGAACCAACCACAACATCACAAAGTTATGAATAATTTAACAGCTTGCTCATAACTCTTTCTCATACTGGATGCCACAGTAGCACTGTGTGTTTTTTCCTTTTAATCCTGGGGACAGAACTGGAAATAACTGTTTCACTTTTTAAAGAAAAATGTGGAGAGAACAGCTATTGCTTCTTTGACTCTGGAGTCCTTGACGCAGCCTGTAATCTGTTCATCACTCAAGAGACTAATATAATTGTCCACAGAATTCTTCCTGCACTCCATCTTAAGACTGTAACTTTTAAACTGCAGACATTAGAACATTAACAACATTCCCTATTTCTCCTCCTCCTCCCTTTTGTTATGTTTAACTTCCAACCTGAAGCATACTCACAACCCTGTTCTAAAGTTGTTTTTAATAAAGGTATTATTAGCATAAAGCAGTAGTGAAGAACCCTCCTGTCCTATTTAGGCCCATGAGACTGCTTTCAATGAGCCACACCCGCCCACCCAACATGTGACATCAGATTGACATGCCCTTCAACTAGCCCTGCGCCCACATGTCTCCACATACAGCATTAATCTTTGGCAGAAAGGAACCATGATAGAACATGGGGGCAGCTCACTTGAATAGGGCATAAGCGTCTAATCTGAGGGATATGCCTTAGGTGCAGGCAACACAAGTCATTGATTGCACTGTGCTCTAGCTAAACCCCATGCAGAGGCGTGGATCATTTGACACATTTCCATGTGTTCACACTTGGGAATTTCCTTGACAATTTATGTACTTTCTTCTTGTATTTGTTTGTATAGTGAAGGCCAAAAGCCCAGAATACGATTTTGCCAGGTGGGGAAAGAGTGCAGCGGATATGGAATAGAGTGCTTATTTTTGTGACATTTTCCCCTTAAAAAAGCACCTGGGAGCCAGCCAGCCTAAACGGTTGGCAGTGTTAGAATGTCTTTCATAGCCAGCTATGGAGTGACTTCGGGGGCAAAAATAAAGTTTATAAGCCATTATAAAAGATCCACTGTCCCCAGTTTATTCAGAGGAAATCTTTAAACTCTGCAATTTAAAAATAAAGACCTGCCTAAAATTGAACTTGAATAACAGTGAGTCTCGAGATGAATCAAATGCAGCATGATTTGTTCTACATAAGTTCATAAGTTCACTCTAACAGGCTGGAAAAGCCAACCGTGCTGATCAAACATGACTAATAATCACACAAGAGATTGATGGGCTTGTTTTTCTTATGGGGCATGTGAGGTAATTCCCTGACAATTAAGTTTCCATTGTACTGCCAAATAATACTAAAAGCTTTTTGCATCGTTGGCTTTCATGTAAAACTTCACAGCAAAGCAGCCAGCATTGATTCTGCAGTCTAATACTTTCTTAACTTACCTGTAGTTGCTGTCACAACCTCATGGGCATGGAGCAGCATGGATGTCTCAGATGGTTGTAGGGTAGGCATTTTCTCTAGAGGTCAATCCAGGACATTGCTGCTGCCACAGGAACCATTCTTTAAAATCAATAATTCTGAAAACAACAATTTGTTAACTTTGTGGAAATCCTGTTTCCATCAGGGACTTTCTTCAAACAGCTAGTCTTTATACAACAGCCTTTATAATACACATGAATTCACATGTTCCCTGACTGTAATGAACCACTTCAATATTTTAGTAAAACCTCTCTCTCTCTCTCTCTCTCTCTCTCTCTCACACACACACACACACACACACACAACATGTGTACATGCACAAATCAGAAACATTGTCAAAACGAAAGCATTTAAAATTAAAACATTGCCCTATCATGCAGTTTCTATGAGAGAATAGAAAGGCCTGGATATTTACTCCATTTGACTTTCTGCTACATCTGTCTGCTCTTCCAGATCTGCTGCCATCAACATGTGTGTTGCCCAAAGCCAAAGTGTGTCCCTGTGTTTGATCCAAAAATAGCAGTCACTCACTTTGATCTGCAAAGATCTTGTTTTCTTTTATAATGAAAATTTCAACAAAAACAAGGCATAGTTTTTATGGAGACCGGAGAGTATACTCTGAGGAAATCCCACATACATGGCCACACCTATTTTAATTAGTCATCAAAATTATATTTGCATATACACAGAGAGATCTGCATATACTCGAATCCTACATAACAACCTTGATTAATGTGTACATTTTACTCATCCAGATACACAGGGTAACTTTTTATTTATTTTTTGCTTGAATCCAGGGCACAGCTCATGATCCACTCTTTATTTTTATAACAAAGTTAAATTGGTTAGTCTCTGTGATAGTAGCCGGTCCATGTCACCTAGGGAGTTGTATGGGTGAGTGGGGATTTGAACCGGGTCTCCCTAATTCTCCTCAAACACTAGAATTACTACCTCACACTGGCTCATGCCCTATAATTTGCAATATGCATAAATCCTATTCAATGTTTGTGGTGTAGTAAAGTAGCAAATGTTATTCTATGCAAGTATATATAGCTACTATACCTTGGGGCAAAAAAATCCTAACTTTCTGTATTCTGAATGAGTTTGAGCAACATATCACTATTTTTTATTATTGTTCTGTGATGAAGAGCAGCATATAAGTGAAATAAATAGATCACTAAAAACATTATGACCAAGAATAGAAAAATATTTAAATACATTAAAAATAGGAAACCACAGATGGGCCTTTAAGAAAACAAGGAAGTCAAAGGTGTTCTAAAGGAGTAGAAGGAGATTACAGAAAAGCTGGATGAGTTCTTTGTATCTTCTCACTGGAAGATGTAGAACAGATGCTTGTGGCTAAATTCACTTTCTCAGGAAGGGAGTCTAAGGAAATGTGGGACATAGCAGTGATAAGAGATGGAGTTCTAAGCCTAATTAATGCACAACTTGAGAAAAGAGACAATGCACGTATTTTTGTAAACTAAGAAATATTTAATAAATATTTTTTAAAATTAATTAATTTAAAACTAACAAATCACTAGGTCCAGCTGGCATCCGCTCAAGAGTTCTTAAAGAACACAAATTAAAGTTGCTGATCTTCTAACAAAAATATGTAATTTGTCCTAATGATCAGTCATCATACTTGGAAAGTATGATCAATGTAACACCAGTTTTAAAAATAGGATCCAGGAGATATCTGTGGAATTACTGGCTGATGCTTAATATGTGTTCCAGGAAAACTGGGGGAACACATAATTAAAGATAGAATTACCAAACATATAAAATAACAATCTTGCTGATTTATTTGAGAGTGTCAGTAAATATAAGAAAAAGAGATTATCCATTAGACATATTCATTGGTAATAATAATTAGTAACTGTGATTTGGGGGGGGGGGAAGGTGGGAGAACTCATCACAAATTTTGTTTATTTATTTAGTTGTAAGTTTTGTGGCAACATGCCATATTTTATTAAACAATTCTTGTACAGTTGGAATAATATGTAAATGCACTTTAGCTGCTCTTTTGGCTGCAGTTAGCAAGACAAAATTATAGTCTTCTGATAATGCAGAAGAATTTGTCAGTGACCTTGTTATGTGATAACCACTCATTTCTGTATATATGATTTTTAGAAACTTCCATCATATATGTATATAGTCTGGTGCATTCCCTCCTGATTTCCAGCATATATCACTATCACTTGGGTATATCTCTGCCAAATGATGCAGGGTCAATTACCAACCATATAACATTGTATAAAGAAAAATTATGTTCATGCAGGGCAATTAAACTTTGTTAGTGATAAATATTTATTTCTAACTAATATTCAGAGTACCTCTGCTTCCAACAGCAGAAGTAGAATATATTGATGGTACATATTCACGATGGCTATATGTTAGCTCCTGGATCAGAGGTAACACGCTTCTGAATACCAATGAATTGTGGACAAACTGCTGAAAGAAAGCCCATTATGGCTTCTGACTCTATGCAGTGTGCAACCACTGCCTTCTGGTGTCCTCTGAGAGTTTCTCCAGCCTGACTAACCCTGAGAGGAAGGCTAATAAGTACTCCATCAGTAAAGAGCTTTGTGATCAGACAAATGGTAAAGGTAAAGGTAAAGGGACCCCTGACCATTAGGTCTAGTCGCTGATGACTCTGGGGTTGCGGTGCTCATCTCGCTTTACTGGCTGAGGGAGCCGGCGTACAGCTTCCAGGTCATGTGGCCAGCATGACTAAGCCACTTCTGGCGAACCAGAGCAGCGCATGGAAACGCCATTTACCCTCCCGCCGGAGTGGTACCTATTTATCTACTTGCACTTTAACGTGCTTTCGAGCTGCTAGGTGGGCAGGAGCTGGGACCAAGCAATGGGAGCTCACCCCGTCACGGGGATTCAAACCACCAACCTTCTGATCGGCAAGCCCTAGGCTCTGTGGTTTAGACCACAGCGCCACCTCCTTTGAGAGTTTCTCCAGCCTGACTAACCCTGAGAGGAAGGCTAATAAGTACTCCATCAGTAAGGAGCTTTGTGACCTGAAAAAATGGTACACCTGTTTAAATTGTTCCACTTAGCAGAATGACCAAATCAGACATTCAAGCTACAAAGCCATTCATCTCCATTCTGCTTGTAGACAGGATCTTAATTACTGTACTGCTTTTTTCTTTTTTCTTTTTAGTGGTTACCATTTTCAGATGAAGCTATTTTGCATCTTTACATCTCAGAGACAACGGTAGCATTTGGAAAAGGGAAAATTGAATAAGCTTTAATATAATCAGGGACTTTACTGAGGTTTGTGTGGTCTGCCACAAGTCACTGGTTCTCAGGCATCTCTGCATGAGCTGAATAATTTTTCCCTTCAAGGCACATCTTTTGAATCCCAAACCATTTGCTGAGAAGACAAATATTTCAGCCTATATGCACTTCAACAGATAAAGAGTAACCAAACGTTCACCAGGTAAATTGAAATAGAGAGAGGAGCTCATTTGACATGACCCATGTCCCCCCAGAAAACCAACCAAAAATGTTGATGAATTAAGCTTTTTCCTCCAAAATCAGTTAAAGTTCATTATTTTTTAAAAACCCTCAGGGCCATATTGCAGTAGCGCTACATTAGTAATCACTGGGTGCTATTTAAAGTCTGTTTCACTCACAGGATTAAACTGTATGGTAGAAATATTCCAAAACTTTCCCAGGACGACTGCTGTGGTAAAAGCTAGCACAAGAGTTGCATTGTATTATAGAAATACCAAGACCTGTAGCAGAGTGTTTGCTCTTTCTCCACCCTAAGCAGGTGCTCTGCGGATTTGGACATTTGTTGAGCAGATGGGGTGTCATCTTAATGGTGCATCCATTTGATGGGGTCTTAACATGAGATTCTCAGTGTCTGAAATTATATGGGCATTGAACTTAAAGTGAGTCCTTTTTCCTTGAGATAAATATCCTGTTAACTAGCTTGCCAGAGACAGAGAACTTCTATAAGAAGAACATACTTTGTTTTCATGGTTTTTTTATTATTATTCTAGACATCACACATAAAACATCTTTCACTTAAATATATTTGTTTCTACAAGGAAGTTTTGTTTTATTTTTTTAAAAAGCACGATGATTCTAGGAACTTCTTATACCTTAAATTGGTAAGGCCCCGCAGCCTGGCAGGAGGTAATCTAAATACACACATGAGTACTGGTAACTTGCAAAATAATGTTCTTTATGATGTATAACTCTTATTCTGGATTTGAATCCAGGTCAAAGATGAAGACTCCAGGCTGCATGTTCACATCTGTAGTTTCTTGACCACATATAAATTATGTGTAGAAACAGTTGTGTAGGTTACAAAAAATGTTCGTAAATTTAAGTACTCATTACATGCAGAGTTACATAACTTTCTATATTTCCCACTCTGTGCTCCAGATCTCAGCATTGGGTCACATGACATGTTTATGATTTGGGGTTGAATGTCCGAGCCATGTGCTGGCGTGCTGGGTCATGAACATGTGGATGTTGTATATGTTGTGCATGACAAAGGTGGAAGAAGGTAGGGTGGCCATACTTATATAAGCACCCACAGTCCACCCATCCTCCTTTGATCATTGGCACCCATGTACCCACCCCTTGGGACCAAGCAGGAATCTGTGTGTGGGTTTTTTAGCCATTCCACAGTGTGTCTTGCTGGACTGGTTACAGTGTGAATACTGTGTTTAAACAGGTTGATTTGCCAGGAAAATTCAGGAAAGAAACAAAGCCTGGTAAGGTCAACTAGGTGAACCTCTTAGGCACCTTTGAGAGTGATAGGAAGCTCCCAAGTCCTGCAGCTCAGAGCTAGGGGACCCAGGACAGGATATGGACTGCATTTGGAACCATCTTCTCTCATCTGCCTGGAGCTATGGGCCCCCAGGGTGATTATGAAAGTAGGTCTCCCTATTCAGCTTAATGGTGCAGTTTGGGGAAGGGCACAGGCTGACTTACATGATCACAGTGGGACATAGTCATATAGCATGTGATCATGATTTTTAACGCCTTTGTTTTTTACTTTGTGGCTTGATATTCCTTTTACGGATGCAGAGCTTATGCATCTACACTTTTTGAAAATAAGTATTCACAGCTGGTTGCACAGAACTGAATGTCCTCCATTAGTGAGGCACTTGTAGAAACATCTTGCAAATACCGGTACATGTAAGTACTGTATATACATAATACAAAAGTGGGGAAAGTCAGCATACTTGGTAGTGAGTTCTTTGCCATGTCTTTCAAAGCATGACTTCTGCATGACTCAAAAGCACATGAAAGCTACCTAAACAACTGAAATCACACAATCAGCAGACGTGTTAGAGCCTTGTAACCCTGAGAGATTTTAATTCAAAACTAGCAAAGCTGGGATCAAGTCAAGACACACAAAGGAATGGCAATATCCCAAGCATGAATACATTTTAATTGCAGAGTATATGTGAGCTAGTAACAAATCCTTGGCCCCTAGCAGCTGTAACTGAATGGATCCTGCCCTGCTGAAACATACTGTGTATGAGAATTTGTCTTCCTCTAGCTTCAGGCTGCCCCTCTGGCAACTGTCATCCACAATCATATCAATTACATAAAACCAGATTTGTCCAACCATCTTGTCTATACACTGACAGTCTAATAATGTGACCTGCTGTATTTCTCTAGCTCTATTTCTAAGGGAGCTTGAATCATCACAGCTTTGCACATACGTTCATGTACACCCACAGACTTCTTCCGTGATGTCATGCTCTACTGAAAAATGCAGTCAAAACTCGCTTCATGGCTTGCCATGTTCTGCAGTATTCATTACAGACACATTATAATGTGTAATGACTTGCACAGGTACAGCCTAAGGGAAAAACTAGTTAACTCAAATAGTGGAATACTAGCACACAACACAAGATGCTGTGTTGCTGAGTTTAATTAGTACAGTGGTGCCCCGCAAGACGAACACCTCGCAAGACAGAAAACCCGCTAGACGAAAGGGTTTTCCGTTTCGGAGGCGCTTCGCAAAACGAATTTCCCTATGGGCTTCCTTCGCAAGACGAAAGCCCACAGGGAAATCTCCGGGACAGCGGGGAAGCGCAGCGCATCTTCCCCACTGTCCTCAGACCTCCTCTGAAGGCTGGTGGTGGGGCGGAGAGACCTCCTCCTGCCGCCAGCCTTCGGATGGCTGCTCCGAAGGCTGGCGGCGGGAGGAGGTCTCTCCGCCCCACCGCCAGCCTTCGGAAGGCTGCTCCGAAGGCTGGCGGTGGGGCGGAGAGACCTCCCGCCGCCAGCCTTCGGAAGGCTGCTCTGAAGGCTGGCGGTGGGGCGGAGAGACCTTCTCCCCGCGCCAGCCTTGGGATGGCTGCTCCGAAGGCTGGCGGTGGGGCAGAGAGACCTTCTCCCTGCGCCAGCCTTCGGATGGCTGTCCTGAAGACTTGCGGTGGGAAAAACCCTCCTCCCACCGCAAGCCCCGGGAACAGAGGAGAAGCGCTGCGCGCCTTCCCCTCTGTTCCCGTACCTGTCCTGAAGGCTTGCGGTGGGGAGAAAAGCCCTTCTCCGCACCGCCAGCCTGGCAAGCGGTCTCCATAGGAACGCATTAATTGATTTTCAATGCATTCCTATGGGAAACCATGCTTCGCAAGACGAAAAACTCGCAAGAAGAAAAAACTTGCGGAACGAATTAATTTCGTCTTGCGAGGCACCACTGTATATGTAAAATTAATAGAATTGTAGTTTGAAGGGATCCCGAGGGTCATCTAATCCAACCTCCTGCAATGTGGGGGTCTCAACTACATCATACATGACAGGTGGTCATCCAATCCCTGCTTTAAACCTCAAAGGTAGGAGAGTCTACCACCTCCTGATGGAGCCCATTCCACTGTTGAACACCTCTTCCTGATATTTAGTTGGAATCTCCTTTCTTGTAACTTGAATCCATTGGTTCGGGTCTTAGCTTCCGGAGCAGGAGACAGCAAGCTTGCTCCATCTTCCATGTGACAGCCCTTTAGATAGTGGAAGATGGCTATCATATCTCCTCTCAGTCTCCTCTTTTCCAGGCTAAACATATCCAACTCCCTCAAACATTCACCCTCTTCTGCACGTGTTCCAACTTGTCAATATCCTTCTTAAATTGAGGTACCCAGAACTGGATACAGTACTCCAGATGTGGTCTGACAAAGACAGAGTAGAGTGGTACCATTACTTCCCTTGACCAGGACACTATACTTCTGTTGATGCAGCCTAGAATAGCATTCACTTTGTTTTGCTGCTGCATCACATTTTTTACTCATGTTAAACTTAGATAGATAGATAGATAGATAGATTCTTTATTGTCATTACACAAGTGCAACATTGCACAAGTGCAACGAAATTGGATGCCATCCCTTAAAAACAACAAAAGCAACACAACAACAACAACCAAACAAACCACATTCCAGCCACACCCACACCCACACCCATCAAACTCCCAGGTCACACTATCGAGTTACTGCATTTAAGAAGGCCACAGCTCTTGGATAGAAACTATTTTTCAGTCTATTTGTCCTTGACTTGATGTTTCTGTATCTCCTGCCAGAAGGCAGTAGTACAAACAGACTGTGTCCCGGGTGAAATGCATCCTGCAGGATATTGTTTGCTTTCCTAAGACAACGGGAACCGTACAGTTCTTCCAAAGATGGGAGGGGATGACCAATAATCCTTTGGGCTGTGGTTATGACCTTCTGGAGCACCTTCCTCTTCCTAGCTGTACAGCTGGAGAACCAGGCACAAATACAGTATGTGAGAATGCTCTCTATGGAGCCTCGGTAGAAGGACACCAGCAGTCTCTCACTCAGATTGTTCTTCTTTAAAAGTCTGAGGAAATAAATTCTCTGCTGGGCCTTCTTCACCAGAGCAGTGGTATTTGCGCTCCAAGTCATGCCCTGATCGATAGTCACTCCCAAAAACCTGAATTCCGCCACCCTCTCCACCCGTTCCCCGTTGATATACAAGGGCTGAATGTCCGCCTTTTTTTCCCTGTAATCCACCACCAGTTCCTTGGTCTTAGTCGTATTAAGAGCCAGATTGTTCTCTCCACACCAAGCACAAAGCCGCTCCACCTCGTCCCGATAGGCGGACTCATCCCCTCCTGAAATGAGCCCCACCACCGTAGTGTCATCAGCAAACTTGATGATTTTGTTGCTGGAATAAATGGCTGTACAATCATACGTATAGAGAGTATAGAGCAGGGGACTCAACACACAACCCTGTGGTGAGCCGGTGTTAAGGCTAAGGGCTGTGGACATATGTGACCCTACTCTAACCCTCTGAGAACGTTCTGACAAAAAGTCCAAAACCCAGAGACAGGTGGAGTTGGAGAGTCCAATCGCCTCTAGCTTGGACACCAGTCTATGGGGGAGGATAGTGTTAAAAGCAGAGCTAAAATCCACAAACAGCAGCCTCACATAACTCCCCGGCTGCTCCAGATGGAACAGAGCAGCATGGAGAGTGGTAGTGATAGCGTCTTCCGTGGATCTATT
Organism: Podarcis gaigeae; assembly: GCF_964106915.1. NCBI lineage: Eukaryota > Metazoa > Chordata > Lepidosauria > Squamata > Lacertidae > Podarcis > Podarcis gaigeae. The sequence goes on from NC_139680.1 coordinate 64,929,799, forward strand.
TGCCCTGTATGCAAACTGGTAGTTGTCAAAAGTTGATGGAAGACAGGAAATAATGTGACGGCGCACCAGTTTCTCAAAACACTTCATGATGATTGGAGTCAGTGCAACTGGTCTGTAGTCGTTCAGACTACTGATTGTGGATTTTTTAGGCAGAGGAACAATAGTTGACGACTTCAGGCAGGGTGGGACAATAGACTGGTGTAAGGACTTGTTGAAGATCTTAGTAAAGACCCTCGCCAGCTGATCCGCACAGCCCTTCAACACCTTTCCCGTGATGCCATCAGGTCCAGCAGCCTTCCTCGGATTCACCATCCTCAGTACCTGTCTCACCTCATGCTCCTCTACAGTGAATGAGGGGCCCCTATGGGCTGGTGGCTGTAATACCGGCGTCTCAGGTGGCTCCTTCTCGAAGCGAGCAAAGAAGAAGTTAAGCTCCTCCGCCAGCAAAGGGTCACCGTCGACAGCACCAACTTGTGGTCTACTAAGACCCCTATATCCTTTTCACATGTACTATTGGCAAGCCAGGTGTCCTCCACCTTATATTTGTGCAGGTGGCTTTTTCTGCTTAAGTGTAGAACCTTACACTTGTCCCTGTTGAAATTCATTTTGTTAGTTTTGGCCCAGTTCTCCAATCTGTTAAGGTCATCTTGAATCATGATTCTGTCTTCTGCAGCATTGGCTACCCCCTCTCACTTTGGTGTCATCTGCAAATTTGATGAGTAATCCCAGTGACTTAGAGCCCTATTGGATCAGACCAAAGGTCTATATAACATAGTATTCTCACTGTGGCCAAGTAGATACCTTTGGGAAGCCCCAGGATGTGAGTACAATAGCTCTGTCCTGTTTATGCTCCTCCAGCAACTGATATTCAGAGAGGTATACTTCCTCTGATACTGGACATACGGTAGTTCATAGCCCTCATGACTAGTAGTCATATATAGCCTTCTGTGAATTTGAGTAATTTGGTAGTGCAGCAGTAAATTCAGAGGTGCAGGCACTCTTCCTTCAATATCAATCTTATAGTTGAGTGTTGACAGGATTGTAGCCAAAGCAGGATCACTGAAAAACAAGGGGAAACCCAGGGTTCCAGAAAAAAAACCTAAACCTTTAGGGAGAAGAAACCCAAGCAGCAAAATAAACAAAACTTTAACCCAAACAACCTAGGGAGAAATGACCTTGCTCAGCGGCCACAGAAGGCTGAGTATATGTTGGGATAGAAAAATGGGAAGAGTGGAAATGAGTATCTTAGAGAAGGGGATAGCCTTGAACCCTGAAGATGAGCACATCTCAGTGCCATACTTATTAATCATAATTTACAGTCATACCTTGGGATAAATACGCTTCAGGATAAGTATTTTCGGGTTGCGCTCCGTGGCGACCCAGAAGTTTTGTCGCTGGCGCATGCGCAGACGGTCAAAATGACGTCACACGCATGCACGGAAGCGGCCAGATGCGCTGACGCGTCTTACGTTCTGTTCAGGATGCAAATGGGGCTTCGGAACGGATCCTGTTCACATCCTGAGGTACCATTGTATTAAATTTAAATCATGATCTGCCTCTCAAAGGAACCCAGGGCAGCATTTTGTTGCAGATTCCACTTGAAATAGATATGCATAAGATATTAAGAACAATGTGTATCATAAAATTATTATTCCAGATGTTCTTATATAAATGTTGCATCTTTTCAACCAGCTTTGTGAGCTTTACTGAGGGTCACACAGATTTGTGTACATCATGCATACAGATTTTTATCATCAGTTGGAGCTGCAGCAATAGAAAAATCAGACCTTTTGATTCATTAATATGGCAGTCAGTTCTAAATGAGAGCATATGAAATGACTGCATATTCTCCACATTGCCTGTGTTCTAAGAATATCAAATATTTACACACTATTTTGGGAACTGGTATATTTCAGATGCAAGCAATTCTCCTACATTGGTTAGGAAGCCTCTCAAATAGGAGAAGCCAATTCCAGGAAAAACATCCGCCTTGTAAACAGAAGTTTCTAGTTTAAAAAATATAGTTGCTATCCCCATTTTTGTCCTCATTTTTCATTGCACAGCACTGAGATACTGTAGCCCAGGGGTTTTCAACCTTTTGGGGTCCACGACTCCCTTGGCCAACTACATTCTTTCTGCGGCACCCCTGTGGGGCTCAGGAGCCCACTTGTGTCACCCCTTGCCTGCAGAGATGGCAGCCTCTTGCCCTTTTTCAAACACCCTCCCTTGTGAAGTGTTCCTGTAGCTTCCTCTCCCCTCTCCTTGGGAGTCCTCTGGGCAGCCGCTGCCCTGGTCTCTGAGCTGCACACCCCACCCCAAAGAGAAGTATCTCTTCACACTGCCCCACAGGAGCCTGGGACTTGACTGTCCATTCCCAACAGCAAGGGCTGGCAGACTGGCTGCCTGGACTCCCTCGCCTGCCTGCTTACTTGCTTGCTCTGAGGCTGCCTTAGTTCCTGGTAACCAGCACCCCCTGAGCAGTTCCAAAGACACCATTCGCTTGGAGAGCTTGTAGTCAGTGCTGCTGCAACGAACAGCTGTGCAAGCCTTTGGGAGGCAGAGATGCAAGAGAGCATCAGAGGAGGGAGGGAGGGAGGGAAGGAAAGAGGGACAGAGGCCAGCGTTGCCTGCAGCACCCCTGACCATCATTCAAGGCTGAAAACCACTGCTGTAGTCTAATTCAGCTAACATGTCTACTCAAAAGTAAGCGTTATTGAAATCAGCGGGCTTTAGTCTTAGAGGCAATCTTAACCCTACTTACCGGTACCTAAGTGCCATGACTTTTCCTGGGGCGAAGCCATTGAAAGGGCAAGTCAGTTGGCAGTCTAATCCTATGCATGTTTGCTGGGAAATGAATCCTACTGAGTTTAATGAGACTTGCTTCCTGTTCCCTAGTACTTACTTCTGAGAACTTACTTCTGAGAAGACTTCAATAGGACTGAACTGTTAATTCCTTTCTGATATATTTTGGACTGGGGTTTTGAGGGGAGAAATTTTAATAGTTTTAGTTTTCTGTATTATTCATGCAAAGAATAGCATATTACAAGCACAGTTAAGACGTAAAGAGCCTCAGTTGCTGCTGCTGCTGCTGCTGTTGTTGTTGTTGTTGTGTGTTTGTGATTTTACAAGAAACATGTCTAATTGCACTACAATAAGGTGGTAAGACACAAAGGTTCGGTGATCTGGGCTACATTGATTAATATAACAGCAGATCTGCCATAGGATATCATGGGATTGTGTTTTCCTTACCACTTTTCTTGAGCTTCACTCTTAAAGGTGCCTAAGAGTGCTCATCAAACCTTAACTACCGAATGACTTTCCCACACCTACATTTGAATATGTCAATTTAATCAATTTAATGACTGAAATCTGTTAAGTACACCCACCACCCAATGAGTACATAGTGGGAAGAGGGGGGGAGGCACCAAGGCCAGTCAGCTGATGGGGGGAAATGCCTACTCATTCCCAGACAGTGATCAGAAAATGCCTATATTGAAAAAAGCAGGGGTTGGCAAGGCTTACCTTGCCTGGGCCGGTTCACTGGCACAGAGCCCCCTCCGTGGGCCAGATCGCGTGAGCACTCCCACCTGCGATTTCCAGCATCTGCGCAGACGCGATTTCCTGCGCCGCGAAAGTGGGTCCCCGCACCATGCTGCGCCAGTTTAGCACAGCGCGTGGGGACTTGCCGAGCGGGCAGCTTGGTTCGGGAGTGGATCGTGGCCCAGTAAAACAACCCCTGTGGGCCGCTTGTGGCCCATGGGCCTTAGGTTGTTGACCCCTGGAATAAAGGGTGGGGGGAGTGGGTACAGATAAGCCAAAGACACTAAATGAGAGATAGCGTGGGCTTAAATAACCCTTACTCTAACCCTACCACCCAGGCATCTGTGCAAGTATATAGGCATACTTGAAGCTGAAGTTGTGGCCTTTCTCACCTAAGCATCCAAAAGGGAGCCTGCCACTGCAGCTGGTTTGGGGGCAGTGGGATGCCAGCCACAGTTCCTAAACCAGCAATGTGGAAGCTTAACTGGATGTCAGGGTTGACTGTACGTCATATAAAGCTTATATAACCAATTAAAAAAAAATTGGTGTGTGCTTAAATGCTGAAAGAATATGCCAATAACCTTTGAACAGCAACACATCAAATTAGTTTCCACCAAGCATATCATGACAAAAAGAATGTTCCATAAATTAGGTAAAAACTGCCTTCTTTAATTAAATGTGATTATTGACCCAGTACTTGCAACAGATGCAAAGTTTTGTACGTTTTGGGGGATGGGAGTGCTTTAAAAAAAGATAGCAACAGTCTACCCTTGAAGGTCAAACTTTAAAAAAAAAAACTTCCCTAGAAATGCATCTTAACAGAACTTGAAAAGCTTTTGTATTATCACTGATGCGTTTCACTGGTCGTGGAGAGAAAAATTCCTCCCGCTCATCCTTCCCCCATAATAATAATCCTTCTCTTCAGTAACTCCTCAAAATATTAATTGAGAGAATAGCTTGAAGATACGTTCTGAGGAGTGCTTAAGCCTGTATTCACTTGCCTTTCTGTCTCTTTTTTAAAAAATCGAGTAAGTTGATTGGTGAGTCCTGAAAATCCACAGTTAGTGATATAAGGCCTCTTCTCACTTTAATTACTGTTTGACAGGCACATTTACTTTCCAGCTGAGCTGTCCTAAATGGAAGCAGCTGCTTTTTAAAACTATACCCCATTCCAAATCCCTACCTTCAATATTTTTAGGACATGAAACCTGTAATTCTTCTTTGATTTATGAAAGGGAAAAATCTCTCTTTTGGTGTCATGACATTGGTCTGCACACAAGGAAAGAAGTCTCCTTCTGCTTCCTAAAGTTTGAAGGAATTAGACTGTCTGTTCATGTTCATGGTACAATATCACAAACTTTTCGTGTTGCCATACAAAGGTAGACAGACAGATACACTCTATGGATTGCTCTTGATTTTTCATTGTTGGATAGAGCAATCACTGTTGCTAGGAGCAGCAGAGCAGCGGATCAGCTGCCAGATCCAAAGCCCTATGAGTGGTGGGTATCAAATTTGTTGCAGCAGTTCCAGGCTCATACAGCTGAGGGGCCCACATCATGGGATCTAGCAGAATCACAGCCCTGTAAAACATTAATTCAGGACCTTCTGCTGGCTACAGTTGGTAGTAATCAATCTACAGTGCTTTCCATCGCCACAGAGAATACTTCTTCACTGGTGGAGGCCAGTGGACAAGAACACCCTACTATAACCTAACCCTCTCCAGCAGCAAAAATAGGGGGTTAGGATTGCTGCCTTATGCATTTGATTGTGAACAATAGATGAAGACCTAGAAATTATTAAATCACTAGAAGAAGCTAGGATTAAACCAGTTTCAGGTATAATACATGTATCAAAAAACTGATAGTTTTCAAGTGTATTCTATTCACTGTACAATCAGTTGAAAAAGTTGCTCTTGGAAATATGGCAGTAAAAACCTCACATAACTGCAAATAAATTCAAATTCAAATACCGGTAGTTCCTGCTGTTTTTTTCATAACCCCCCCCCCAGGGCATTTATTTTCTTAACAATTTTTTGCAACAGGAAAATACTAGTTTCCATTTGGAATTTCTATACCAAGTTACTGTATTTTGTTATTGGCAAACAGTCCACATTTGTCCTCGGGAAGACGGTCATTTATTTCTTCTTCACATTAAACAAGGCAAGAAGGGAAACAGAGGCCCAGATGATTAATCCTAATCCAGAAACAGATGTAACTGGCAGACAATTAGATTAGAAATATTGAACTACTGTCTAGTGCTGAAGTTGTGTTATTAATATGTTAAATGTGTTGGCAGTAACCAGTAAATCTTTGTGGCTTAGTGAAGTGGAATTTAAGACAAATAGATAAATTGAAGCAGAACAATAATTATAAATAATTTGTTTTGATTTTTTTCTTGTTCAGGCTGGTGCAGTTTCCTCTGTTTAGACTGGCATATGTAGGCTGCAATTCTATGCACTTTAATATGGGAATTTAACCGAGTCAGCATGCATAGGATTGCACTATTAGATTAGTACATGAAGATTGTGGCACTTTGAAGTTAACTTTGTCCTTGTTTTGTAGATCTTTACTATCTCCCCGGGAAAATGTATCCACTTGAGTGAAAGGAGGCACAAAAAATGGGAATGGAATTTTATCAGCTATTGCATTTATTTTCTGATATGTCCTTGCTGCCATTTCTCCTCCTATCTGTCTCTGGCTTTTTTTCATTATTTATTATTTAATTTGTATTTTGTCCACCACTTTTCTGCAAACAAGAAGCTTTCCATATTCATTTTGTGCTGTTATGAGTTATCTACTCGTTTGTCATCAATGTGGTTACTCTTGAATATGCCATATGGTCTTCAGCAGAACTAACTTCTGAATAAGTGTGTTTTTAAGATTACTCTTTTATTGCAAGCAGTACTTTGTTGGGAACCTGTCATGAAGACTCAATGCAAGATACATGGGAGAGCTTGGAGGGTTATAAAAACCAGCTATAAAGAGGAAGGTGGTGGTGCTTGTAGCCCACCAAGACTTGGGAAAACAGAACTAGAGAAAACAGAAACTATGTTTAAGACATTGGGATTAAAACTCAGGTTTGATTTTTGCTTAGAAAGTTGTTGTGTAGTAATGGGAGTGGCTTTTAAGTGCTCTTACTGCATAAGTCATGTATTATCAGAGGTCCACAGGACATGAGGCTATTGTTGTGAACATGTGTGCAGGACAAAAGGATATGATCCTTTCCTTTTTCCTTCTGACTCAGAAAGATTGATACAGTCCTAGGGGTCTATGTTTAGAGTTGGCTGAATATTGTGAGATGACGGCATTTTGTTTCTGGCACACCTTCTCTTTCTGATCTGTAGATTTAAAGTGAGCATAGGTTTGCAGTGTGCTTTTGGTTAGCAGTTGACTTTTGTTGTTTGTGAAATGGAATGGTTTAAAATATGTATATGTATGCACACACAAAAAGTTCTTCTTGGGTAACTGCTTTCCACAGATGGAATACAAGCTGCTCATTTTTGTGTTTGGGCTGAAGGCTTCTTAGCCTTTGATATGTGTTACATGGTATAAAATGGCATGTAGTATGTTTCTAAGTACTGTAATTCCAGCATCTCTAATAGAACTGATAAGTAATTTCTCTTAATTATGTTTAATACTATCTGTGTTTAATGCTGTTTTTTCATTGGCAACTTGTTCATTCATGGTTTTGTTTGTCATTATGGTTTGTATTTTTGTGTCTTTATATTCCAAACCGCCCTATGCTCCTCAGATGAAATGGTATAGAAATTTAATAAATCACCACCGTGCAAATCCTATAATAAATGCAAATACCAATGAGTATTCATGTAATCCATAGAATAGACTGTTGGACTACTTCCTGGTAGATCTAGTTTCAGTTCCTTCTTCTGCAGTAATTTTACTGCTTAGCTCAAACAAGTCACTTTCAACGTGTGAAAGAAGAGTGATAGTACCAAGCCTCCTCTGCAGAAATGAGCTTTGTATACATGCATTCAATGAGTTGTGAATTAGGATTTTTAGTGCCGGCAATAGTACTTTTTGGCAGATGTATCCAGTACCGTATTTTTCGCTCTATAACACGCACCTGACCATAACACGCACATCGTTTTTAGAGGAGGAAAACAAGGGAAAAAACATTCTGAATGAAACAGTGGATGTATCATTTTTGTGCTTCATGCTGTGGCCACAGACATGTGATCTGATGGTGAATTTGGGGTGACCCAATGCAAAAATCCTGAGAATTCCTGTGCATCCATGGTTTGTAACCACGTTTTTGCACCATTGCAGCCCCAGGCAACAGTGGGTGCGTGATTTTGGGGGGCAGGCTGTAGCCATGGACATGCTATGTGCTCTGATGGTGAATTTGGGCTGACCCAATGCAAAGATCCTGAGGATCCATGTGGATCCATGGTTTTTAACCACATTTTTGCACCATTGCAGCCCCAGGCAACAGTGGGTGCGTGATTTTGGGGGGGCAGGCTGTAGCCATGGACATGCTATGTGATCTGATGGTGAATTTGGGGTGACCCAATGCCAAAATCCTGAGAATTCCTGTGCATCCATGGTTTGTAACCACGTTTTTGCACCATTGCAGCCCCAGGCAACAGTGGGTGCGTGATTTTTGGGGGGCAGGCTGTAGCCATGGACATGCTATGTGATCTGATGGTGAATTTGGGGTGACCCAATGCCAAAATCCTGAGAATTCCTGTGCATCCATGGTTTGTAACCACGTTTTTGCACCATTGCAGCCCCAGGCAACAGTGGGTGCGTGATTTTTGGGGGGCAGGCTGTAGCCATGGACATGCTATGTGATCTGATGGTGAATTTGGGGTGACCCAATGCAAAGATCCTGAGGATCCATGCTTTGTAACCACATTTTAAGTGGGGAGCGAAGGAAAAACAAAGAAGGGACATTAGAGGGGTGTGCAGAGAAGCAGCTGGCTAAGAATGCAGGAGAGGGATTTAAGGGGAGGGAGGAAAGAAAAGCAAAAGTTTCCCCCCACCCAAGCCAGCCATCTCTCTCTCTCTCTCTCTCTCTCTCTCTCTCTCTCTCCCTCTCTCTCCCTCCCTCCCTCCCCCCTCTCCCTCCCCCTCCCCCCTCTCTCTCCCTTCCCCCCTCTCTCTCCCTCTCCCCCAGCAGCAACGGAGCTTGCCTGGAGGGGAGGGGCTTTCCCTGCTCTTTGTTCCGTTTCAGCAAACACAGCAACGAAACAGAGGAGGCTGGGCAGTAAGACCCTGAGGCAGAATGCAGGAAAGCAGCCGCTTCCTCTTTTCAGGTTTCGCTTCTCCGTGCAGCGTGCAGCGCCGCGATTTGATTTTTGCATGATTTTTCGGCTCCAGGGACCACACATTCGCTCTATAACACGCACAGACATTTCCCCTTCCTTTTTAGAAGAAAAAATCTGCGTGTTATAGAAGGAAAAATACGGTAACTTAATACACAGGTATTAAAAACTGAGTGTCACCCGCCCCAGAGAATCAAGCTATAGACATCTAAGACTTCAATGGAGAATAGCTGGGCAGTAGTTAATATCCACAAGTGTAGCTCGGTAACTATATGCATTTATTTGGTGTGAAGGAATTAGTTTGTGGTTTGGGTTATTTAGCTAACATGCACACCATACGCACAAGAAGGAGCTAGGCATAGGAGGAAATTAGGAGGGGGAGGTCGGGTTCAGCACAACTCTGGGAGGCAAACTAGCCTTCTCTTTCTCTGGGCTCACTTTGCAGAGTAGGCTTCAGACAATCAAAGCTGGGCAGGGAGTACCAGAGGCTGGTTTCTTAAACAGACGGATACAGGAAACAGCAAACAAATCTCAAAGCACAGCCTCACTTAAAGGTAGCAGATGTGGAGGATGCCATGTGTAGGGAAAGTACCTCTGGAAGACAGGACAGGAACAAGATATACCTTTCCTGGACCTGTTAGCCAATCCTGAAGAATTGGAACTGGGGCATGTTGAAACTGGGTCAGGAAGGGAAAATAGAAATGCAGCAGGCAAAAGGAGGCCCAGAAATGTTTATTATTATTATTATTATTATTTATTTATTTCACAAGATTTATACTCTACTTGAGATTGTATATTAAAAATAATCAAAGTGGTTTACAAAAAGATAAAACAATAAATAGCTGTATAGATTGATACAATATATATTTGATTTTTAGTGCCACACATATAATACTGAAATATTCCGTTATATCAGTTTAAAATCCTACGGAATAAATGTATAAGTGTTTCCCTCATAGATATTACACTTCTTGAGTTCCAAAGGAAGCCAAACATAATTCAGGAATGCCACATTGACCATATTTACAGACAGAAATATCTGGATTTTCTGCTTGATGAACTGCCCCTTTTGTGAAACTTTTGTGAACTGTAAGCCTTTCTAGCTTGCAGAAATCAGCATTGTGTGAACATAGCAAACTGTATATGCCTAAGTGGAAAGAGTTTAATGCAGATTCTTTGGACAGGTATAAGCAAACTCAGCCCTCCAGAGGTTTGGGGATTACAACTTCCATTATCCCTAGCTAATAGGACCAGTGGTTAGGGATGATGGGAGTTGTAGTCCCAAAACATTTGGAGGGCCGAGTTTGCCTATGCCTGCTTTGGACTAATGCTTTACTTTGGTCTATTCTTTAAGGTAAACTACATAAAGTGCCCAGCTCCAGTTAAGAGTGCATATCAATGACATCAAAACAACAATCACCACAGGAAAGCAAGATGCTTCTCTTCTATTTTTGTTTTCAAGTGTAGTTCTCTTTTTGTTTTTTAGTGTAGCTCTCTTTTGCCCATAATAGCTATATACTCCTGTGTATAGCAGAACACTCCTGATATAAGCGTTCAACTTTCTTTCTGATTGTCCTGTGTTTTGGCAAGTACTCTACAGCCAGCCTGAAAGTTGCCAGAAGCAGAAAGGTTTTCCATGCTGAGCATGCTTCAGCAAGTCTGGGCTAGATACTGTCTGGCAAAGATGCTTGTATTATGATGACCCCCTTCCTGTTATTTGGGATCCAGCCTGTTTACCTGACTCATCTGCAGGGTGGAGTGGCCGCGTGCTGTCTCAAGGGGCTTCTAAGCACTCAGTGTAGTGTGTATGCTGATAGAGATTCCCTGGTGCTTGTCATGTAGTAAATTACTGAGTTTTGAATTACAGTTATGTTTTCTGGGTGCAGTGTTGGAACTACCACAAAGAGGGGCCCTAGGCTTGATAATATTGATAGAATGGTGACTAATATGTTTCTCCCACAGTACATGCTTCTGACATGCTTCTGACCACTGCTTAGTCATGCAAAGCTTTGTGTTGTACATTTGCACAGTGGCAGTTTTGCTGCCTCAGTCTTGTGCAGAGTTACATAGCCACACTATTACAGGATGATGGCTGATAGGATGAGGATGGTGCTGGTGCAAGGTAACATAGAGGCTCGTCATACATATATCCTCCAAAAAGCATAGGACCGCACTTTAAGTGTCAGAGGGAAGAAATGCTTAAGTGAGGGAAACAATAAATGTACAGGGTTGGAGAAATTGTGTTCTGTTTAGTACTGAATTAGAGAACAACACATGTCACTCCACACCATGCACTTGCTTCCTCACTTGTGTGCATAGTATCATTTATGAATGGCATGTCCATGTACAATTTTTGGCTTTTGTCTGCATTATACATGTGAGTGGCTGCTTTTAAAAGACTGCCCAGAGTATAAAACATTTAAGAGTGTTAGCAGCAATGGAAGGACCAGATCAGCAAGGAAAGAACAGTGGGTATATTTTGCTCATGTAAAAGAACTCACAGTGCTATTCCTTGTAATTCTGTGAAGTTCACTGTATATCTGAAACATCAGCTTTAGAAAGTGCAAACTTCCTGATTAGATTAAGTGTTTGTTTAGTGCCAACGCCTACTGATGACCATTTAATTGAAATGCAAATGGTAGAACTATGTGTAAACATCCAGATATTTTGAGTCTCGGGTGGGAGTTGAGACAGGAAGTAGAGACTGACCATACGCACAGTAGTTTAGCATAATGTGTCTGAATTCTGTCTAATTTCAAACCATAAGCTAAAAAATCCCTCTCCCATGTAGCCTGGGAGATATTTTATTTATAAAGAACTGTTTGCTTCCATAAACAACTGTTTTTAAAAATTGCATAATAGATCATCACACTCCCCCTTCCTAAGGCATTTGTGTGGCTATAATTCACCAGAAAGGGATTTCAGTTTATGCATCTGACAGAGTGGGTGTGAATCCATGAACGTTTATGCCATGATAATGTTGTTAGTCTTAAAAGTGCCACAGGACTGTTGTTTTTTTCCTGTAAGAGACTGACATGGCTGCCCCTCCAGAAAAAGGGAGAGAAAAAGAAGTGAATAAAATGTTGCTATCGTTAGGCTGTTATCCTAAGCATAATTGCTTGGAAGCCAAATAAACATGGTTAGGAATTGGGGTGTTTGGCTTGTTTGCTTCACTTGTGTAATTTCTGAAGCCCTCTGTATTATAAAGTAGCTGTGTTTAACAATAGTTTCTTTTCTTCCTCCCTCTGAAAGTTTTCAGAAAGGGTTCTTCAACCACCACCACCTTTGTTGGTTCTGTTGGCTCATTCACAAAATCCACTATGAGTTTTCTTGAACATGTTGTTATTGTTGTTGGCATCTATCTGTCTTGGGAGACAATGGAAGAGTTCACCTTCAGGGGTAAAGTCAAACTGTTGGACAGTTGCAAAGCCTGCTGTGGCTGTAAGGACCGAAGCCACTGTGGTACCTCGGGTTACAAACACTTCGGGTTACAAACACTTCAGGTTACAGACTCCTCTGACCCAGAAGTAGTACCTTGGGTTAAGAACTTTACTTCAGGATAAGAACAGAAGTTGCACAGAAGCGGCGGGAGGTCCCATTAGCTAAAGGGGTACCTCACATTAAGAACAGTTTCAGGTTAAGAACGGACATCCGGAATGAATTAAGTTCTTAACCAGAGGTCCCACTGTATTCATAGAATTGCAGAGTTGGAAGTAATCACAAGGGTCATCTAGTCCAACACCCTGCCATGCAGGAATGTTTTGCCCAACTTGGGTCTTGAACCCACAACCTTGAGATGAAGAGTCCCATGCACTATTGACTGAGCTGTATTCAGTCTATATTGTCCCAGGGTAAATGCTTAAGGAAATGCACATTAAGAGGGAAATTAATTAATCATGGGAGAGAAGACACATTCTTTGATGTAGTTGGGCCCCAGAAATATTTGTCTTTCAAATAGCTTCTGTGAACAGGCATGTACATGAGTATAGTGTTTTGCTTGTGGCGAATGAGTACTGAGGGGTTTTTATATTTATTTATTACATTTATATACCACCTTTTCCTCAACGGAGCTCAAGGTGGTGTATATGGTTTTCTGTTCCTCATATCCTCACAACAACCCTGTGTTACATGACTTCAGAACACAAGAACTAAAGCTGGGTGAACAATATCTTCCCAGTTGTTAATACTGGATCATGGTAATGTGGTGACTTTTCTGTTAGCGACATATACTGTCAATTCATATACTGTATGTACCTAAAACCTTATTGTTTGAGTCCTGGTTGAACAATTCAAGCTGGAAAAGTCACCTTCCCAAGGAATGAATAAAACTTCTGAATGTATATGAATAGTAATTACTGACTTAGACATATTACCTATATGTAGATTTGTGTCATCATGTTGTGAGTCCCCTCTCCAGGCTACCATTCTGCATTCCCAGCTCCCGTAGGAGAAACCGTAGTAACGCATATGATGGTGGGTGCTAGTCCATTATAGTAAGTAGTAGAAGCAGATGTCACAAATGAGATGGGGGATGACTTAGTCTTAACATAAAACATCTGTGTGCGTGCTCTACTTTGTGCCACTTCTCAGGCCTTATGCAGACATTCCTACATTAGGGGAATGTGCATATCATTATAATGTTGGCTGATTCTCTCTCTCTTCCCCCCCCCCCCCGCTTACATGTGCATGGCACATGTGCATAGTGACCCCCCCACAGCATGTTTAGGCTTCACTTATATGTGATTAGAGCCTACGTGCATTGGCATCTACATACAAATGTAAATATACACACATGCTTTCCAGTGCACAGAAGTCAGGTGTGCTGGTGGAGGCAGAGCCAGCTGCTATGAGCTTGATAGCACTACTATCAAAAACATATGCATAAGCTACTCATTGCATTTAGGCACGCAACTAAAATGTTTCAAGTACAACTTTAGTGTGCATACATGTTCGCATGTATCACACATATGATGATGATGATGATGATACAGCCACAAACATCAGGAAGTTGTGATTCGCAGTACAGCTTTACCTCTGATCAAAGTATAAAATTACCTTTATTGTGCAGCAGTAAAAAAAATTGCTCCAAAAACACGCACTATTATTTCTCAAGGAGACTTGCTAGTTTGCTGGGATGCTGAAACGTGAGACACCCTGCTACAGAATGTGCCTGTGTAAAGAAACCGAGCCAATATCATGGTGGGCACACAGAAAAAAAGTGCAAGGCTTTCAGCCTAAGTTTCAAGAGCTTGTTTTTCTGACAGAGGTGGATGGAAATTTAGGCTGCCAGACTCAAGTGAAAGGGTTCCTAAAAGGAGGAGGAAAGGAAACCTTAAAGAGGGCATTCCTGAAATCCTTGCGGGAAGCTGGGTTGACTTAAACATTAACCCTGTTGAGTGGCGAGTGTGTTAAGTGCGTGTCTGCGTGGTGCGACTGGAGAACTTGGGCCAGTCGGCCAGAACCTTCAGCGAGGCTGCTCTTTCAACAGGCGATTTGTTCGCCTGTCTGGGGCTCATTGCCATGCGAAGGGGCTGACATCAGAGCACCTTTTGTTGCTAAAAGCTCTTTTCTCTGGAGAGAGACAGAGAGAGCAGTCATGTGGAGATGGGAGAGCCCATGTAGAGGGAAAGGGGGGAGGCAGAGACTTAGAGTTACCTACGAACTGAAAACTCAGCGCTGGCTCCTGATTTGAGGAGGGGGAACCTTACCGAAAGACTTCCTTTGGTGCCAGATGTATTTTGTGCCTGTGGGAAGCGATTCCCTCTCCCCAAAGAGGCGACCGCGACTCTCTGGAGCACCCCTGCGCGAGGGAAAGGTGGTCACGGCCAGCTTTGCTTTGCCACCCTGTTGCTCACCGCTCCAAGCAGGCAAAGTTTGTGCGGGGCATGGCAGTTTCTAGACGTGCCAAGAGTTGAGCCCGGGAAGGAGCTGCAGGAGGGAAGCGTCGGCCGCCTCCTCTGCTCTCTTCTGGGGCTGGAGCCTGGCGGGAAGGCGAAGGCAGAGGCGACATGATGGAGTAGCCGGGCGGCGGCGGGTCTGGCTTGAGCGCAGGGCTTGAGCCGGCGGCGGGGCGTGAGGCAGGCGGCGTCGCCCTTGGCTAGAGTCTCGGTCCGGTGGGGAGCGCGCCTTGAGCTTTGCTTTCCGAGGAGGCGACTATGGAGGAGGAACAAGCCGCCGGCGCCGAACCCCAGGAGGACAGCAGCATGCCCGAGAGTTTCTCCAGACTCTGGACGGATGTCATGGGGATACTGGTGAGTGACTGGTTTGGGTGGATTGGGAGAAGTGGAGAGGGAGCTCGAAAGCTAACCAGCCTTGGCTGTGAGGCTGGTGGCTTTGACATCTCCTGAAAGTCATTCTTGGGACGACTCAGTGCAAAAGTTCCTCTTTTGCGGAGCAAAACTTAAGAAAGGAATCCACGGGTTGTTTACGGAGAAGGATCCAATGGGGTTTCTTGAGCCTGTGCTAAGTCGTGAGCCCTTTACGACCCAAATTGCCTCCCCTCCCCTTTGAATAGCACCTGTTGTAAAAAGTTAGTCAGATGAAATCAACATTACATTACAAGCACCTGCTTTACTATTCTGCTCCCTGTTGGTTTGCTTGTCCCGGCTATTCTTTAGGCTTAGGTCTCTATTTGTTGGAAGAATTGAATGTTGAGGTGGTGCTGTTTTTGGCTTTTTGGACGATCGCTTTCATCTCAGCCTAATCACGGTTTCTGAATATGATTATGAGCAATGTGCCTGCTTATAATCAGTCAGGTATCCTTGGGGATTTAATTTCAGTGGTAAAAGTGTAATTTCCACCAGTGAATTTTGCATACCTATCAAATAGATACTGTATTGCATGATTGAACCTCCTTTTCCAAGCTGATGTGTAAATTCTGCTACTTTTTTCTCTGCCTCTTAATGTATGATGTATTGAGGAGAACCTGTGGTTTGTTAAACTTGTGCAGTTTCAACTTTGCCTGAACCAATATTTTTAACTGTGACTTTGGATTTCACACACTTTTTTTAAGAGAGAGAACTGTAGAGTGATTTATCAGGTCTTCTATGGAATATGCATGCAAAGAATTAAATACTTTCTAATACTCCTTTCATGTTGCTGATTCTCTTCCTCCCTCCCCTGAGGTTCAATAATTCAATAGCTACGGCGGATCAAAAATGTTCAGCTACACCATACATGCCCTGAATTTAATTAGTTCAACTACTTTAACCACACCAGTTGCGGAATGGGGCTAGACCTGACTAATGGAAAACTTAACTCTTTCAGTATTTTTAAAGTGTTTATTGGCAGACAAGCAAAAGGAGAGTAGAACTGTTGTGATTGAAACTGTTTACTGACAGTTAACTGTAAGAAAAATAATAAGAAAAAGAACAATAATTAGATCCCCCCCCCGTGTTTCAAACTGTTAGAGTAGTATTTAGCCTTGTGACCTCAGGCTAATTAAATTATATGCATTCCTAGGTATTATTATTTATTGCTTATAACCCCCTTGTCCTCAAAAGGAAGAGTGGTTAACAATAGACATAAAATAAAACAATAAAAATAGTGTAAACAACACATTAAAAATGAATTAAGCAGTATGATACAATTATCACAATCCAAAGCAGTCAACAGCACAATAAAATATATCAACAGAACCACCCTTCTCATGCTCTGAAGGCTAATAAAAATAAGTTGATGCTCAAATGGGTATAGCAATCTGAATATGCACTAGAAGAGAGTTCCACAAGTGAGTTGCTGCTGCTGAGCACTTACTGAACGAAGGCATTACTAGCAGAGCCTCTCCAGCGCATTGTAAAAGCCCACGTTGGGTGGTACTGAGTGAGATACTTCCTCAAGCTCGGAGGCCCTGAATCATTTAGATTTATATTCAAGTACTGTACCAATACCTGGAATTGTGCCCAATAGCTTACAGAACAGCCAGTGCAGTGCAGTGCAGCACCTGCAAGATTGGTGTTAGGGAATTCCACTTTGCTGCCTCAGATAGGAAATGGGCAGCAATATTATGTGCCAACCGCATCTTCAGTACTTTCTTCAAGGACAACCCCACTTACAGCAAAATACAGGAATCCAATTTTGAGGTTATCAGAACATGGACCAGTCACCACTGGTCCACTGGCTTTGGGCTCTCATATTTCAGTGGTGCGCTGTGCAATGCTAAAATTCAGTGGTCCCCCTCCTGCCTGCTCAGTTCTACAGCATTGTTTTAGCGCCCCCTGCAGGGTGGTGCCCAGTGCGACCACACTGGACACGCTACCTTAAAACCGCCTCTGCCTAGACCTCTGTAACCAAGTTATTTAACAGTGTATCTTGGGCATCAGTTGAAGCTAGGCGTTAGTTAGCACTACTTGCCACTGTGGCCGCCTGAGCATCCAGTGTTGTATCCAGGAGAACTCCCAAACTATCTCCACATGATTGTCTGAAGATTTGGGAAGAATGAATCTGTTCTGCTGAAAAGTTTTAGGTAGAATAAATAGCTCCAGAAAATGTCACAGGTTTTACAGAAGTGAGAGTTTCTGTTCTATGTATCTGAACTTGATTTGCCTTTATTTCACTTTACAGTTGTCATAGATTTCAAAGGTTCTTGTTGTTATTAGTAGTTTTTTTTTGTAAAACTGTGTGTGCTATATACAGTAATCTCAACAAGCAAGTAACTCAGAATGATCTCCTTTATGCTCAGTATCAACCTTTGTTACAAAGTTCATACCCTCAATAGGCCTCCATTTCCATCTCTCCCCCCCACAAATGTATTAATATTACGTACTTATTATTTTTATACCCCACCTTTCTTCATCAGTGGAACTGAAAGTGGTGTACATGGGATTCTCAGGTGATCTCCCATCCAGGTACTGATCAGACTTGCTTAGTTTCAGTGAGGTGTTGGCCTCCATGTTTCTTCAGATCATGGTCTAGCACTCAAAAAAAGGAGACCCAGATAATAGGGGAAAGGAGAAGGGGAGGAAGGAGGAAGGAAAGAAGGTAAAAAAAACCCCTAAAAAATAGAGGCAAGCCAGGGATAAGGAGAGAAACAAGGGACACTGGTACCAGGCACTGTTGCTTGAGGCAGGTGGGGACAAGCTGCAATCAATGCATTAATTCCTTACATTCCACATTATTAATACATGTATTCATTCATATGTTGAACTACGACAACAGCAATGGGATTTATTTCCTCTGCTTTTTATTGTTTTTTTTTTAAAAATTAAAATAGTTGACTATGGATGAGGTTACACGGAGTGCATTTTCTGGCAAATTTTGGTACTGTGGGAGATGTACAAGGTGAGACAAACAGAGTTAAACTGGGTGTCTGGAGAAAGTTAATGTAGCAGAGAAAACACCAACCTTAGTTTTGCCAGTTTCATAGTGCAGTTGCCGGGGCAAAATGAGTCATTATAGCTGGTAATTCAGTGTGAAGATTCAGTGATGTAGAGTGTTTCAGCTTTAAAATGATGGAATAGCTAAACATCTCCTTTGCCTGCACTTTTATCACTTTAGAAACAAATAAAGAGAGAAGTCTTTATGCTCATGTCTGTGGGAGCATCTGTAGGGGCATAAGGAGTGGTAGGAAAGTGCTCTTCTTATTCAGCAGGTATTATGGGTTAGGGGAGCTTTGACTTTGACAGACATTTACTATGAGAGGGTCAGCAGTAAAAGAGAACTTTGCAAAGATCTCATTTGGAAGCCTACATTTTTTCAGGAAATTGTTGTGGATCAAATCTTCCCTTGGTTTTGGTCTATGCAAAAACTTTTACCAGGCATATTTTGAATATTACATTTTTAAAAAATCCTAGGATACAATAGGAGATGCTGATTATGGTATTATGTTAAATTGCAGTTATGAAAGCTGGCAGTGGAAATAGAGCCAATACAGTTCTTCACTGATTTCAGTCAGATTTCCCCCCCTGTAGTAACAATAATGGGAATAATAATGAGATAATTTTTTTGCTCTGGGTGTCATGAAGGTTGTGCATTTATGACAGTTTAAAAACATTTGCTTACTACAGATGAAATATATGCAGGAATGAGAGTCAGCATTTGGATTTGCTGAACTGGAAATGACTGTCCTGTTGCTTGTCCTAGCTAATTAACCTCAAGAAATATTTCAGTACTAGTCATTGCATTAGAATGTAAGCATGTAAGAGTAGTTTTCCTGGTTATTAATTGGGTCGATAGAGAATTAATTGTTTTTTTAAAAAAACCATCCTGCTGTAGTGTTCTACTAATCTTCCATACATGCGTACTCTCTGTGTGTAGACTTTATAGCAGAGCTTTCCAAACCTTTCATGTTGGTGGCACACTTTTTAGACATGCATCATTTCGTGGCACAGTCAGTTTTGCATCATTTCGCGGCTCAGTAATTCAGTTTTACTAGCAAACCAGAGGCTAAACAAACCCCTTTCCAGCTCCGGGAGCAATGTGGGGAGCGTTCGCGCGACACACCTACACACTGCAGCTGACACCCGAACGTGTTGCGACACACAGTTTTGAAAGCTTTGCTTTATAGTATACGCTTACGCATTTTTTGCTCTCAGTGTTGTAACTCGTTTAGTGCAAGTTGTAGTTATGAAGTTTAATCTTTGTAGGGAATCTGAAATGTATCCTACTTTGCATTGATCTTTTGATCAGAATAAATTATATATGTTCAAAGAAGCCAGTGGGGTTTCTGTTTCATAACAAAACTAAAATTAGAATTACATTTCTCTGGTGCAACTGTAATTTTACGAATTCCTATTACAGCAATAGGAATAACCCAGCTAACATTCTTTTCAGTGTGATATGTGCAGCAGAACTTTCTAGATGATTATTCCTGTTTTTTATAAGTAATACTGAAAAGTGTTGGACAAGAAATTCTGCTTATGATATATATATGATATTTAGAAAAAATTTCTGTAAGAATTTCTTTCTGATGCTAGATATCTTTATTTGGATGGATTTGTGAATAATATACTATTTAAGTATATGTATATATAATATTTACGAGCCTTAATTGGAAAATACAATTTTATTTTATTTCTTAAGAAGAACGTTTTGGGATAGTCTGCTTTAGGCTTGCAAAACTATGCTAAGTGAATAAAAAGCATAAGTTCATTATGGTTTAGTTGGCTATTGCTAGCAGTATGTAAACAGAACAGTTTCTCTGTATTGAGGTGAATAATGCCAGCTTACATATGCATCAGGAATATTAACTATTGGCACACATAACTTTGTCATATGTTGTAGCATTCCTACCCACATTTTTTTAACAGTCAGCAGTGTTGTGTTAGAAACTAGGATAGGAGCCATGTGGCTTCCAGGACCTAGGTTGTGGACGCCAAAACAAAAGGTCTAGGCACCATTTTTTTTTGCAGCCCTGCAGGGGGGAAAGAAAGCTGCCAGGCAAATCAGGGGTCTACAGGGTAGCATGGCAGCAAAGAGGTGTCTTTTGCTACCGCCATACCCCGCCAAACACATTCACCCGGCAGCAAAAAAAAAATAATACACATCTTTTGCTCCTTCGCTGCTGGGCAATTCAGGTGGGGGTAGCATGGCAGCAAATGATGCATGTCTTTTGCTGCCGCTGTGCCCAGCAGACCAGCTGACTGTAGCCAGGCAGGTGAAAATGCTAGGCACCAAGGGGGGTCCCTGAACATCTCCAGGCAAAATGCGACTGGCGCCCAGCTAATTTCGTATGCTGGCAGTTAGATTGAGGTTTTGTCCCACATCTCCCCAAAAGTTAGCTTTTTATAAAAGCTGGATGATTGCTGGAAGACACCCTTGTATAGATCCAGGAAGATACCTGGGAGATGAGTGTTGTTTTTTCTTAAAGCAAATCCATAGCTAAGCAAAATCTTCAGTAGAATTCACATTAGCTACACCCAAACCAAAATTAATTTAATCTTGATCCTGCTGCAGAACCCTTTCCTCACTGTCTTTAGTTTGGAGAAGCATTAAGCTCTCAGTCTATAACCACAGGTGATGGTTATAGAGGTGCTGGTAATTCTCCAGTAGTTTGACCTTACCCATAAAGGTGCACTGTCCTATTGTCTCCTAAGACAGTTCAAACATAGGGATTTTAAACAATTGATTAACACCCAGAGAGCTGTATGTGGCATTTGTATTCCACTGTTCCTGACAGACTTCCTTGTGTTTCCCAAAAGGCCAGTCATGAGGTTTAAGAGACCTCCAGAACTGCATGTGATGTGGGGAGGTGTACAGCTGAGGGCTGTGTGCCTCTATCAAAGTGCATTCCACACATGCACACGAGTCTTCAGATCACTACTGTTTACTATACACAATTCCCAGCTTAATGCAGTTTATTCAAGTAAAGTACATAGAAAAACAATTGGGACTTTGGGAATTCTAGATTTAAAACAAGAATATAAGCCAATTAAAAACTTAAGTGTAGGCTAGATATTTATGGTTGGGGTTCAAGTTGTGCAGGTATGAATTTTTCCTTCCGTTGTTAAGCTTACTACATTTTCCCTTGTTTTCTTAAATGTTGAATTCACTCACACTAACCTAGCTGTACAGTTAAGCATTTCATTCAACTGTGGAGAATAAAATAAACATTGCAGCTGAAACCGCCACCCCACCCCCCTTGGTCCTGTGTGAGCATTTCCTCTCTTTTGCCTTTTGTAGGAACATATGAATAACCTTGCTGGATCAAACCAAACACACATGGTTGTGCTCTCCAGTAACTGGTAAGAGACACTTTCTCAAATTGGCAGAAGCTGAAGGAGAAAGAGTATGCAGGAGACAGTGTGAGCACCTCTTAACACTTATTTCCAAGACTGTCTTAATCTCTTTCTAGGGCCCAACAGCTGAATGAGATAATATTTGATACAAGCCTTTTCCTTCCATAACGCAAATGTTTCAACCAAACATCTTTCTTTCAACAGAGCTCAATCATTTAATATAAAAGTCTGATTTGCTTTTTGTGACGCCCCTTTTGAATGGCTTTGCATCAGAGAGCCAGGTATGTTCTGCTTTAAAAAACAAACAAACCAATCTCATGAGTGCAGGTGTTTTTGTAGAGTCTTACTTGGCTGTAAAACAATCTGGCTGTTAAGAATGTATTAGTATCTATGGTTTAAATTGTTGTTTTTCATGTCAAAGAAAAGTAAATGACATTTTTTGAATTCTACAAGGGGAATTAGGAAAAGAAAGATGTTATATTCCAGCAACTCATCAGATTTTTCTGTCACACAATTGAAATTAAAGACATACCCAGTGGCAGTTAGTGCCTCCAGAAAGTGGAAGCCCACCGAGTCCATCCTAGTCCAGCCGTTCCCTTACAGCCAACAAAACTCCACCTCCCTGACCCTTCCATTTCCATCCATGATAACTAAATTGAACCTCCATGTTCAGAGTTTTATACCTTTCACTACTTTATCATGGGATGAATACGATGATGTCTTTATGCCATTTGTAAGCTTTCTGCGGGACGCGGATGGCACTGTGGGTTAAACCACAGAGCCTAGGACTTGCCGATCAGAAGGTCGGTGGTTCGAATCCCCGCGATGGGGTGAGCTCCCGTTGCTTGGTCCCTGCTCCTGCCAACCTAGCAGCTTGAAAGCACGTCAAAGTGCAAGTAGATAAATAGGTACCGCTCCGGCGGGAAGGTAAACGGCATTTCCGTGCGTTGCTCTGGTTCGCCAGAGCTGGCCGCATGACCCGGAAGCTGAATATCAAAATAAACATACTAGTAAACAAAGGCAGGTTTTAGTATCTAGGCTTAAAAACAATAGATAATTATCACTATCATATAAAAACAGAAGAAACTTGGGGTGGTTAAAAGTGAAGAGATTTATGAAAGCAACATTCATTGTAATAAAATTACAATAAATTCTGCAATAAAATAATGGTAATAAATTTAAATATTTATTAAAACTTAATTATTCCTTTCAGTTATGATCTCATCTGGTGAGTGTTGACTGGATTATAGCTAAAGTTGTCCAATGTTTCTGATTATTTTTTTCCTGCCCCCTCCCCAAACTTTCACACTTGCTAGTTTCCCTGTTTGCTTGGTTCTTTGCTTTCATTTTTTAAAAAAAACTTCATAAAGTTGGAGGCTGTCACAGAAAAGGCCTTGAGAGCCAGTGTGGTGTAGTAGTTAAGAGTGGTAGACTCGTAATCTGGTGAACTGGGTTCGAGTCTCCGCTCCTCCACATGCAGCTGCTGGGTGACCTTGGGCCAGTCACATTTCTCTGAAGTCTCTCAGCCCCACTCACCTCACAGAGTGTTTTGTTGTGGGGGAGGAAGGGAAAGGAGAATGTTAGCCGCTTTGAGACTCCTTAGGATAGTGATAAAGCGGGATATCAAATCCAAACTCCTCTTGTTGTTGTTGTTGTTATGGATCTCCATCAATCTTCCCTAACCAAAGGATGCTAAGAAGCTGTCCAAAGTATGTCACAATTCATATAACAAGTCGGAGGATAACTGGCAAAGGTGCAACAAAGGTGGGATGCAGTTCTGGTTAAATGATGGCAAAGTATAACAGGGTGGGAGTGGGGTAAATTGGATTTAAAGTATATCATCCTTAAACAAAATACCATTCACTATTTGTAAGGAGTAGGATGGCTAATGCACATGTAGGTGTTTCCTGATATAAGTACATCTCCCATTTAATGTCAGAGGAGCCAAAAATTGTTTCCATGCCTTAGAAGCAGCTGGGCCTTATGAAGATTTTAACACACCATGACAAAAGTGTCTTTGTTCATAGGGAAAGAACTTTTTTTTTTAAAAAAAAAAGTCTTTGAGGCCTTACCAGTAATGGAACATTTTTTAAAATGGTAGAAATGGAATGAAGCACATTTCATTTTGAATAAAGTATATTTAAATTGTTTTTCTTTAATGTTAAATACCTCTACTAAAATTAAAAAGGGACGCGGGTCGCGCTGTGGGTTAAACCTCAGCGCCTAGGAGTTGCCAATCGCATGGTTGGCAGTTCAAATCCCCGTGGCGGGGTGAGCTCCCATCGTTCGGTCCCAGCTCCTGCCCACCTAGCAGTTCGAAAGCACCCATAAGTGCAAGTAGATAAATAGGTAGGTACCGCTGTATAGCGGGAAGGTAAACGGCGTTTCCATGTGCTGCTCTGGTGCCGGTTCACCGGAGCAGCTTCGTCACGCTGGCCACGTGACCCGGAAGTGTCTGCGGACAGCGCTGGCTCCCGGCCTCTAGAGTGAGATGAGCACACAACCCTAGAGTCTGTCAAGACTGGCCCGTACGGGCAGGGGTACCTTTACCTTTTTACCTTAAAATCAAAAGCACAAGTTGTGCTTCCAGAATATTTGGTGCTTAGTACAAATGTGTGTATGTGTCTTAATTTTCTTGGATTAAGAGAAGCATTTTTCTTTTGCCCTGTTTAGAATTATTGATTCAACAACTCAAGGAGAGGTTCAAAATGTGATCTTATTTTCAGTCTTATTGGAAACTGATACTTTATTTAAGAAAGTATTTCTTGTAATTGTATTATTGTTGGATAAATTAATAGAAATCATGAGAGACTTTATAGTACTATTTCACAGAGGAAACACCATGAATACATAAAAAATATTTTTTCCAAGTTGGGTGTGACAGGAAAATAGGATCCTTGTTTGATGTTCTGGGTGCCAAGTTAAAAACTTGAGATTTAGTAAAATGCTAAAAAATCATGTTTATAAGAGTTTGTTTGAAATGCAGTTCAAATACTGGTTCTGAATGTTCTTGATAGCCTGTATTGGCTACAGACAATTTCACTTGGTTCACTTTTCTTTCATGTCTGATTACCACAAAATGTACCTGTATTTGAGATCCTTACACTTCTGATAATTTAGGATAACATCGCATATAAAACAGGTAACAGAAGCATAGTGTCCAGATCAAGGAAAACAATGGTTCTGCTCTGTGCTATCCAGGCCACATCTAGTGCTGGACATTTAAAGACGGATATTGTTAAACTGAAACATGTCCTGAGGAATATGATCAAAATGGTGGGGGGTATGGTTGGAAACCAAGGCCTATCCTATGAGGAGCTATTGAAAGAGTTGGTTTTACTGAGCCTTTATAAAAGAAGAGTAAGGGAAGACATGATAGTAATCTTCAAATATCTGAAGGGCTGTCACATAGAAGATAGACCAGATTTATTTTCTGTTGCTCTGGAAAAACAGTGGGTGGAAATGGCAGGGAAGCAGGTTTCAGGTAAGTGTTTGGAGAAACTTGGGCAGGGGGCAGACTGCTTCAGTAGGTGGTGGGCACTCCTTTGCTGGATGTATTTAAGTGGAAGCTAGATAACTATCTGTCAAGGCTGCTGTTGTTGCTTCCTGCACTGTAGATCTTGCACAACAGGAGATTGGACTAGATAGCTTCCAATATCTCTTTAAACTTTGATTTTGTGGTTAATTCATTATACAAAGGGCTATTGTTTAAAACACTAAAGGATAAAAATTCTAAAAATAAAAAACTCCACAGCAGATCCCTCAGCTGTGGTGTAAGTCTGCTTTGCAGTTTGACAAATGTACATGCATCCAGCACTGCTTCAGCTGTTACTCTTTTTTCTTCACCAATGCTTAAGGCAGGTTGCCTGTCCTTCACTGAACATTTGTAAAGTGTCATGTAAAATGCTTATACATATTTACATTCGTCTCTTAGCTTGGAAATAAAAAGAAGCTTTTTAAATTATGCAGTACTACTCTGGAAATTGAGTGGTGAAGGCTTCTTGGTGACCTGTTGGATGCCATCAATCAGTGCTTTCCATGACCAGCTTCTGCTGCAAACTTGCAGAATTTATTACTATTTTTTAAAACTTCCGGGAAGAGGAAAGGTAGTTTGCTGTGAATGCAGTAATAATGCTTGTAGATCAGCCCCAGTATGCTAATTGCATTTATTTATGAAAATTCTATACTGCCCTTTGATGTCAGTTTTCAGGGCAGTTTACAGATAAAAATATGAATGCAAAAAATAAATTAAAACATCAAAAACAGTAGTTAAAATTAGCAATAAGTACTTTGAAAAGCCTTTTTTTAAAGCATAGGAAGGGGGGAAATGACATGTAGGAGAACCCTGTGTTGCAGCTTATCACTGTTATCAGCACTGCTCCTCCTGGAACTAGAGCAGCACAGGTGTGGAAAGCAGCGACAGCATTGGCTCCTCCCAAGTGGCCCAGGACATCTTCTATACATTTTTGCGTAATGGGAATGAGCCAAATTATGAAGGCAGTGTGAAAAGGCGCCATTACAGTAGTATAAATGTGTGCGCACATGTGCACACGCAGTCAGAAATGTTCAAGTGACATAGTAAGCTTCTCAGATGATCAAGATTTAAAGATTTTCACTAATCTCGACTCACAACAGAGAAATCTATTTATGGCTCAGTGCACATCTGCGACTATGAGTAGCTTAAGAGATATCAGGACTGAGATTCAAATATGTGTGCTTTCCAAAACATCTGCTGTCATGATGTGGATTAGTGCATACTTTAAACGCTTATGTATGTGCTTGGTGAGTAGCATCTATTAGGCCCTGTTTTTGTATTGACCCAGGATGCCTCCTCAGCCTTTGCTTATTCTCTTATCCAAACCGCTGTAGACGTGTCATGTTTTCTCACTTTCATAACTCAATCCATGGGGTGAAAAACTGGAAACTATCTACAGTACATTTCCCCTTTGGAGCCTAATATTAGTCAGGACCTGGTAGTGCTACATGATATGGGTGAAAGGTTGTATTAAGAAAGATTGCAGTACAAGGCAAAGCGATTGAGGGAGGCGCTGTGGTCCATCACCCTAGTACCCAGTGTTATATGGATCTCATGGCCTATCTAGTTCTCGACTGCTGCTATAGATTTAAAGCCTCAGGCAAACCAGGGCCATGTGCAATGCTGTGCTGATTGCTTTTTTACATTTTTTAAAAAACGCAGCATGTTTTTCTGCTGGTGGGTAGAGTGAGATATTAAATTCTATTTACTTGAGAAAAAGCCGGCTGTTTAGCCTCATCAACAGGCACTTTGGCCATGATGAAGCAATATGGGCATATAAGATCATAAAGGAATAAAAATTCCAGATCCAAGAGTGGAAAGGCTTATAAACTGGCAAGACATAAAGCTTTTATTAGCCCGCTGATATCCCTAATTGATATAAACATGAAGCTCAGCACAGGCCCCAGTACTTAGAAGATATGCATCTAAATAATATTTAAATGGATATTCACAATTTAAAGCCCACAGGAGGGTGATTGTACTTGTTTTAATTAAATGAGCTGAACCCCCCTGGATAACGGTGCATTATTCCTCCCAAATAGAATAGTGTTTGTGCATAATATTTTTTTCTGCTTGGCTGGGACAGTAAAAAGCCAAATGCTAGTACTGTACTGAGATCCACGAGATTTGACCTTGTATCACTGGTATTTTTGTATATTGTTATCTCTGCTTATGTGACCTTCTGGCAGCTGATCCAAGGAACAGACACCTTACCCACTTGGTGTGCAATTTCTGTTGGGGAAGTGCAATGCTGCTGTCTGCTCAGCTGTAAGCCCAAACTATTGCAAGCCCAGGCTGTTGATTGATCTGCAATCAGGTGGGAATTGAACAGTGTTATGGTCACCACACTGTCGCTGAGAGGGAGGCAGCTGCTACCAGGAAAGTGTGTCTTCATGACAGACAGGTTTCATTGAAACCACAGCTGTCTGTCTTGTCTATGAGGAGAAAGGGAAATAAAGAGCTTCACAGGCAGGAAGTGCTTACAGGACATGGAAGTCCAGAGGAAGATGGACCGGTGAAAACTGGACAACTTTTATCTGGTCCCTGGTAAGACCCTGGAGGGCTAGTAAGTGATACTGGAGTAATTTTACAGAGAAGCTGTGAGGTTTCAGAAAGCCTCTCCCTGGGAGAGCAATAAGGGCAAGAGGTGTATGAGAGAGAATGGAGGGTAGAGTCAATAGGGAGTAGAGAAATGCGAGGTCAAGAGGAGAAGAGAACAGAGAGACAAAGGCTATCCCATGGGCGTTCTACCCCATACTTGCTGACTTGGGGCAGGCCAAGGACACCAGCAGCCTAATTATTATTTATATCCTATATTTTCCACTGAATTCGGTCTAGACAGAAACGACATCTGGGTGGATAATCAGAGAAGCCTGTGAAGCTAGGATTGGAGACAGCTGTCATCACTGAGTACAAATTCAATACCCCCACCTATCAGAAAGCAGGTTGAGCTTCTGCCTGTCCCAGAGCCAGAGAACCCACTTACCTGGGATCCTGAAGTTCCTCTACAACTCTCCCTTCCCTGAGAGTAATGCTGCTAATATGATAACTTACCAGATTCTGAAACCAGTGCTGGAACTTGAGGGAAACAAACAAACACAGTAAAGCAGTGGTGCTGTGAACTCCTGCCCCCAGACCCTTTCATATATATTCTTTATTGGTTGGTTGACTATAATAAACACTTGATTGGTTAAGCGATTGAACAAGACTATTGTGTGATGTAATGTGGCCTAGTTGCTATTGGGCTATAAACCTCAATATATCTGCCTTCTTAACTCCTAAGGCCCTCAGAGAGCAACAGAAAAAAATTAATTGATTTACCAGTCATAGTTACACTTTTGTGAATTATTCTAACAACTCCTCGTACTCGTGTTATTAAAATGCGGCCTTTTTGTCTCTGTACTTCCAGAATTGTATAGCCCCTTTGACTTTGTAAGCTGAAAAACTAAACAGAATGTCATTGTTTATATCCTTAGGCAGTAACACCCAATTTTGTAGCAGTTAAGGATTTCCACAGGAACTCTTTCTGGAAGTGGGTGGATTGCAGCTAGCATAGCTGTAATGCACAATTCTTGTTTGTGTACCCTTTCTGTTCTGCTAATAAGAAATTTTATGTGATTTGGATAATGGGCGTTTTCGGAAGCTGTGTTTCATGACGTTGGTAGTTACGGGAACATATTTCTGCCATAGTCAGTTTGACTGACTTGGGCCAGAGCCTTACCTACAACATGGAGTTGTTGTTAGATTGAAAAGAGTGGGATAAAAATATGATAAATCTGTTTTCTGATTTAAAAAATGACTGTTAAAAAAAAGATAAATCTGTTTTCTGATTTAAAAAATGACTGTAAAAACCAGTATATCTTACTGGAACCTGAGGTCATTGGGATTAGGCTGGGTAGCAAGTATTTTTGCACCCTGTGTTGTAAATATCTGTCTTCATCTGCAAAGTGCATAACACCAGTGGACACAAACTACTGTAGCGTTAAAGCAAGTTAGGAGTGTACAGTACAGTTTGAGGGAATTATTTAGATATGTCTGTTTTCTGTAGTTGCACACTAATCATAATACTTCCCAGTACAGTACCTGTTTAGACAAATACATTTTTTTAAAGCAGCACAATCCCAGAAACCAGTCTTAATCAGTTCAACAGAGCTTGCACCCAGGTAAGTGGGGTCAGGCATTTAACCTGTGTTCTCAATATGCTTAGCATAGATCTTGATAACCAGGACAACAAATTTGTGTAGTGCTGCACCAAAGGGGGAGAAAAATTAAATTGTCTCCTTTGATGGAGAAAACCATTAGCTACAACCTGTAGGTGGGAATTCTAATAATGCCCAGAATTGGCAGAAATGTCATCAGTTCATTTATCTTAATGAACATCACTGCACCTCCCCCCCCCCCAAAAAAGAAACCCCTGTAGTAGTTTGGTGAGATATCAAGATTGCTGAACCTTCCACTCGACCATAATATAATTAAAACACTTGACGTTTTCATACGAATGTTCTTAAAAGTTTTTTTAATCATTTTTGTTCATGATTGGAGATAACTGTTTTAGTTTTATAGGCAGGTTGAATATGAGAGATTCTGTATAATGCCTCTGTTACACTGTAGAATGTATGAAACTATAATAGGGATTTATCTAAGGAATGGATCCATGTGGTCCTCAGCAGTTTACATTTCCAATCAGGTGGGGAGTGGGCCCATGAAGGATTCATTGCCTTTGAAGACTCCCATTAGTACAATGGTACATTAGTACACAAAATAGCTGCTGTGGGGGCTCAGTTTGTCACAAGTAACTTGCCAGTGAACTCTGATCGGCCCCAGTCACCATAGCCAATGGTCAGGGATGATGGGAATTGTAGCCCAGCAACTTCTAGAGGGCCCCATCACTGTTTATGAAAAATGGGATATTGGTATGTGTTTTTCTAAAGTGGGGGTGGTTTTTTTTAATGTCTGAACGTATTCATATGATATGTTCTAACCCAGCTGCTCCTAAACTTGTGAAGCACAGGAATTGGTGAGCAGATGGAACAGCTGATAGAAGCAAACAGGCATTCAGGCTATGCCTAAGTTTTCCAGATGTTTTTCTTTTTTTAAAAAAAAGAATCTTCTAGAATTTTGCACTATATCTTACTTCAGAAAGCACACTTCCTATTTTCTTTTTTATTATAATTTTGGTATAGTGATTCTAGGCTTGCCTCTTGGTAGAAAAGTTGCTCTGGGGCTTTCATATCCTTTTATTTTGCTGCTGTACATAGCTCATTGGTACAGAAGACACACAGTTATCGAGGCTGTTGAATATCTCTTGAGATGAACATGTGCAACCACTAAAATTAAACAACTGTGTTGCTTTTTGTAGCTGATCATGTTAAAGCATGGTTTTTCTAAATGCTTCATATGGTACTGGAATTGTGATTTATTGTATTTGTGTTTCTGTATTTATGCAGATGAGAAACTTGAGTGTTCATAGTATAATATGAAAGAACTAAAACAAATGTAGCTCAACATTTATGTAGGGCTGTTTTCTAAGCTTCAGATTAAGCTGACTATCAATATTTCTATTTAAGGATATTCTGTAAAATTTAAACCTTTTGGTATTATGTATGGAGTCATAGAAGTGGAGATGAAGGCTGGGAGTGTTCAGTGCAAAAAGGAGCAACATGAGTAATGCGTGTATTTTCATACTGTGCAGTTTAATCACCAGGCAGTTTACGTTACAGTGGTACCTCTAGTTATGAACTTAATTCATTCTGGAGGTCCGTTCTTAACCTGAAACTGTTCTTAACTAGAAGTGTGCTTTTGCTAATGTGGCCTCTTGCTGCCGCTGTGCCACCGGCACACGATTTCCATTCTCATCCTGGGGCAAAGTTCTCAACTCGAGGTAACTCTTCCAGGTTAGCAGAGTTTGTAACCTGAAGTGTTTGCAACCAGAGGCATTTGTAACTTGAGGTTCCACTGTATAGCCTTTCAAGATCAACAAGCCAAATGCAACTACTGCAGACTTTCACAAAAGCACTGCTGACAATTAAGTGAGAATATAAAATGTAACTTGTACGTTTAGGCAGTACATTGGCATGTGGCAAACACTAACTATTCCAGTAAGAGAACATAAAGAAGGCACTATCAAGGGAGAGTAGAAATGGCTGTGGAGCCTGCAGAGCCCAGACTTTGATATGAGCTTCAGAGGCACATAAGACTTGCCTTAAGGAAGAGGTGAGCTTTACAAGCCTCAATATTATTATTTTTACATGAAGTATAATTGGAGCCAGAGATAAGGAATTCCAGCATCCTTTTGTGATCCCAAGAATACCCTACCTGCTCCTCAAAATAGTTACCGGTTAGCAGTGTTGGGTGGCACATGGTGATAGGGAAAGAGGAAGGTCTGTTCCTTTCTCCCCTTTCTTTCTGGTGACCTGGCATTCTGCATAGCCATCACTCCTCTTGCTGCCACTGGCCAGGAAGTATTTAATGGGTGCAGGGCATTTGGAGGAATCAAGAAGCTGATGGGCTAAGGGTGCTGCATGTATTTTAAAGAAAGTAATATACAGCAACTTATATACTTCTTTTTCATTATGTATACATAGACATAAACAATTCAAAGGAAAATGGAAAGGATAATGCTATTATTGGTAAAATTTATGTTATTAATAATATCCTGTTTCCTGATTGTCTTGGAAAATAAGACAAGTTATTGTTTGGCCAAGCCAGTGAGCTTGCCAGTGGGTGTGAGCTTGCCATCTCTAATGGAGAACAATGAGGACAAGTTAGAAGGTATGAATGCTAACTGAGACAAGTGTAGATTTTTGTGTAGTTTAAATTTATCCTACAATAGCTTCTGTGTTGGGTATGTTAAACATGGTCTCTCCAATTGTCCAAGTTCAGCTCTGCTAGAAAAGGTTTCTGACTTTGGAAAGGTCTGTGCAGATTATTGTCGGAGAGACGAAACTTTACTACAGTACCGTATATAAATTATATCCAGGTGTTTTCAGTGTAGCAATTAGAAAGAAATCTGTATCTTATTTACCGAGTCTTAGATCTTACCATTCCTGTTTGCATTTCTTATGCTATCCAAACCAAACGTATGTTAGTGCAGTGTAAGATCATATTCCACATAATTTTTCATGACTGGCTTTCTTATTCAGGCTGAAGTCTTAAAGATAAACTGCTAATATTTGCAATGGCTTTCCACACAGTGACTCTTGTGTCTCGAGTTAGCTCAAATGGTGTCTTTCTATCAATTTATTTATTTATCTATCTATGTATAGTCAGGGCTTAGCATGCAAAGCTTTTTACAGGAGGAACATCCTTTCTGTATTTTCTAGTTCCTCTATTATGAGAAAAGCATGTCTTTCCAGCCAAGTCCACTATTTCAATGTATTATCTGTATCTTGGGACAAATGCTAGCATCGACTCTTTAGCACAGGCTTCCTCAAACTTGGCCCTCCAGATGTTTTGAGACTACAGCTCCCATCATCCCTGACCACTGGTCCTGCTAGCTAGGGATCATGGGAGTTGTAGGCCATAAACATCTGGAGGGCCGAGTTTGAGAAAGCCTGCTTTAGCAGAAGCAAAAACAGATGAAACACTCTTCATCCAAAAATGGATGCAGAGTTGTATAGAAAGGAATATGAACTATCCAAATACAATATAAAATATAACAAGAAATGCAGTACAATTAAGAGGAATAAAACCTTTCAATTAGCTAAAAATACCATAATCTAAAATGACTGGACAAACAAAGGTTTTTACCTGGTGCCAAAAAGCATACCTCCCTCAAGAGGGCATTCCGCAGTTGGGGCACCACCACAGAGAACACTGTGTAATGCAATTCTCCTAAAGATGGGCACACTGAGAATGGCCTCCTGACAATCTTAATACACAGGCAGGTTGATACAGGAGATATTTTGCTGATGGCCCACTGGCTAATCTGTATGCATGGAAGGCTAACATTTCCCTCTTCCTTACATTGGCCCAACAAAGCAGCAATAATGCACAAGTTCAAATGGCATGTAAGAATATCTCAGAACTGGTACTTGATGCACTCTAGCTTTAGATTTACTAAAAATATAATAATCCCTCTCTTAGAAGCAGTCTTATGATGTATAGCAGCCCTCCTCAACATCTATCCTGCCAAGAGGCAGGTTGCCCTTATCATGCTAATTATTTTTCCGCATCTAGAGATCAGATTAAAGCACTGAGGTGCCCCCACTATACATCAGATTCCCACCTTTGCCCATTTGTCAATATGTTCATGTAAACTCTAATAGATTCTAAGGCTTGCTGATTATTGATGATTGTCCATAGCACAGGGCTCTTCCACAAATGTTCTTAAGTTAGGTGGGGCTTAAAAAACAAAAAAATCTGAGCCGAAGACTCTTTCTTGGCAAAGCTTATTTCATTTACTTAATGCAAGATGCCTGACAAAACGCTACTTCCTATTATCTTTAACATCAAGTACAAATGATGTTGCCAGTACATTCATCAGGCTGGTGTGTGGTGACCAATAAATCTAGCTCAGTAAGTACCAGATCATTATGACTTGTCTTTGTTATTCACTCCATTAACATCAATCATGATGGTTGCTTCTGGTATTCACATGGTCCCAGACTAATTCTCTAGGAATTCAATAGCAATCCATCATTTATGCTGTATGGTATTATGTTGCAAAAAATCTGAAGCATTTATAAGAAGGGAATATTCCAGTGCAAATGACAATCTCAAAAGGAGTGTTGAACACCTGCTGTTCTGAAGTGCTATAAGTTCTTTACTTTTACTAGGTGTTTGCTGCTTCTCTCTTAAAATAGGATTTTTTCTTTCAGCTGGCTGTTTCCTCTATACTGAGCCTTGCATTCTGTGAACATGCTGTGAAACAGTATGTAGTAGCAGACAGCACATTTATTAGTTTTTATTAAAATTTTAACTTATTTGATTCAAGAGTTGGATCAATTATGCAATATGTCTTCTGGAAGAAGTTTCTGCCAGTGAAGCAGCTCTCGTTTAGCGTTTGCCAACCTGATGCCCTCCAGACATTTTGGACTACAGCTCCCTATTAGCCTCAGCTACCATAGTCGTTGTAATCCTATATACCTAGAGGGCACCAGGTTGGCAAAGGTTAAATTATAGAATAAATTTCCAATGCAGCAGAGCTGATATTGGCAAAAGCTCATGTTAACAAGTGTACATATCTCCCAGGCCTGGAAACTAGGTATTGTTAGTGCTGTTATTTGTGTTTATATGTATACTGGAGGTAATTTTATAGATAGCTTTTAAAAAGATTTTAAAATGTATTAGTCACCTTCTTTAAACCTGCATTGGTTGTTTTCAATGTCAGTTTATACATAAATTTACAGTTAATTGTACATTGTTCTTCCAACAGATCAGTAGGTATTGCTTATGATTTCTGATGTTGTCTGATATATAGGGCCTTTTCAATAATCATTGGTGGCTATTTACTGAATTTTTTAATTTTTTAATATATTTTTATGGCTTTTAAATGCATTGTTGCTAGGTTTTTAAAATAGGCCTTTAACTTAATTACAGATTTTCAAAATAAAGGCCTGATTCATTGATTAAACGTATGTGATAAACATGGCTGGATCAACCCATTTGAATTATAAATAAAATCTGGTGTATCTACAAGCAGCATTAGCTATGACTCATAAACAATAGAGCAGACAGAAAATTAAAGTAAGTTAAGCTTCTTGTTGTTCATGTTGGCATTGTTATATTGTTTGAACTGTGGCAGTTCCAAGTGAACAAGTGATAAGGTTACTGTTGGGTAAACAGGTTAAAAATAATAATCCTTGTTTGGAATTTAATCTGCCAGACCTACAGGCTCAGAAGTTTTTTTAATCAGCTTGCCAGGTACTTTGCATGCAAGTGATTGATCTTTGGCTGAAGTACTGGATAAATCAGAGGTTCCAGTTACTTTCACGTTGTGGGTCTGGCAGCTCTTGGCTCATGCAAGGATTCACAAATACAGTTCTTTATGGCTGGTTTCAAACTTCTTGATCTAGTCAAGAATCTAATTCCCCAAAGGTGGTCTGTTATAGTTATAAGTTATATAGATTGAAATTTCCTAGGAAAATAGTGGTGAGTTGTGGATTGTTTGAGAGTGATGGAGGAGCTGCCTTTATTTTTCAGAGTTAATTCTGCAACCTACAGCTGTTTATTCAAGTGTACTTCTCTACCTATTATTCTTTGAATATGCCTAAGTAACTTGAATGGGGGTTGCAGGTAAATTTATGTACAGCTTGCCTTTTCGTAATTTAAATGCAAAATGGTAAAATAACATCTAGAAATGGAAGCTTTGGAAGGTTAAAATAAAACAGATTGGCCTGTAAAGAATGATAATGATTAGCTGTGGATAGGGAACTGGCTTTCTTGGTCTAATAACAAACTCATGCAATTCAAGCTATGTAAAACAAAGTTGTGAATGATTTTGTTTACCTTACGAAAGCTGTGGACCACATGCTATTTATGATACTATGAGGTGGGTAGCAGCTCATAGGAGCCAATTAAATAGCACTGTCTTGCTTCTATCTTATCTATCTCTTGCTACTTCTTCCGTAGTGCTGCCATTTCTGGAGAAATTTTGAAATATGTTGAGTCCCCTGATTGAAGCTTTGAGAGGGGTAAGACTATAGCACTTAAAGTCACGGCAATAGGTCAACACAGAACTTGGCAGACCAGCAAGCTGGCAGCAGCAAAATGCACAGAAGGATAGTCCAGTGTCAGGATCTGGGGATAGTGCATAGTGATTTCCAATAGACTAAGCCGTACAAGCAACATTTTATGATAATCATATGGTTTGCCCTTGAGTCTGATAATTTTCTTTATTTCTGTAATTATTTCTTAATTAAATTTCTACCTCTCCGTTCCTCCCAAAGGAGCCCAGGATGGCAAACACCAAAGTGGTAAAACAACACGAATGAAATTATCTGCAGGAAAGTGTATGTTTTAGGCTCACCTCTCCACAGCTTAGACTTCAGTTAACGGGGCATTGAATTTCTTCTACAGCAAGTAGTCAGGCAAAACTAGCAAGCACTCAGGCAAAACTGGTGTGTCTCTTGTTGCAACTGGGAGTGGCATGGTGGCAAAAATAGGATGCCCAAAACTAAGGAAAAGAGGTCATTGGTATCCAAGAGTGTTAGCAAGGAAACACTTGAGGGACAGGAGTAGAGCTGTCTTGCTGCTAGATAGTCCAGAAACAATATATATATCCAATTATCAGGATCCTTGATGCCCCAGGCACTCCGTTAGCACACCAGAAGTTTCCAGAGTCCTGGACCATAACATTCAACTATTTTAAACCTACATTTGGAATTGCTTAATGTAACTGTAGAGCATGGGAAATAACTTTTCTGATAGCAGGTACAAGTCTAGTCTTAAGCCATTTAAAAAAACCAAAAACCCTCCTACCCAGTTAAACAATCATACTTAGTGTTGCTTTAGTAATTCACTGGCATGCTTACGTTCTGTCTCATTTTATTTCAGTGCTTTCCAACAACATGATTTGAACACTGGTTTGACAGGAGATTTTTGTTGATAAAGTGATGGCATTGTGCAAATAAAAGTGGCTTTCTCAAATGCTTTAGAAAGTATATCCTCAACACATATCCTATGGATTTAATATTGACAGAGCAGTACAGCAGTAAATCTTTTGTGGATTAATTTGAAATTGGTATTTCCAGTTTCATTTATCTTTATAGAACAGGTAAAAATAAGTTCTGAAGGAAAATATGCACTGGCTCAGTCAATTAACTTTCAGGTTCTATTACGTTTGCTAATCTTCTGGTATATTGACAGACTACCTTTGTGTTGTTTATAGGTATAACCTGTATGCTAATATAAATATAAAGACTTTATTATCTGTTCTGGCTTTTAAACACTGCTTATGAAGTTTCTGGATGGCTTTTAAGGTTTGACATCATTCACTTGCTTAAATGCAAATATGTTTGCCTGGGAAGACGCTTGAATATTGGGGAAACGTTATTGTCTACAGAAACAGTTCTTTAAAAGTAGTAGTCGCTATAATTCTTCAAGAGCTTTTTACATCAAGATGACAAACTTCACATTGCACTTAAAATAGTTTATTCATGTCCAATGAAAATGGTTTAATAATAACCATTCCTTTCTTATTTTTTCTATAGGATGGATCATTGGGCAACATTGATGACCTGGCTGAGCAATATGCAGATTATTATAATACCTGCTTTACTGATGTATGTGAGAGGATGGAAGAGCTTCGCAAACGCAGGGTTTCCCAAGACCTTGATGTGGTAAGTGGATAAGTAATAGTGTCCACTGATACTTGCATTAATAGTGCAAGCTAATACTCATTTTAAGAGCTCAGGAATGTTTAGCCTTGTGTCTAGGAAAATGGTATTCAATATCAGTTTTGCATTGTGTTGAATACACAGTTACAATCTTTGTTAAGTAGAAATCCATGCATTTAATAATATTCTGGAAGGGCTGGGGAGGGGGACTTACTTTAAATTATACTTTAACCCAGTCTTCCCCCAACCTGTTGTCCCCTAGATGTTTTACACTGATCTCCTAAGCAATTTTTTTCTGCGCCCCTACTCCTTTCAAGAGCTCACTGATTTTGATGGAGGCAACAAAAAGAAAAAAAGAAACTAGATTGGGGTGGATGAATAATTCTGAACCTTTATGCCTAGCCCAGCACCCTGATGGGGATGTATATTGATCTGATGATCAAGGAAGCGCCAATCATCTAATGAGTGGAGTGGGTGATTTGCATCTCCATCAGCTGAGGTTCATCGCTTGATGATATCTGATGACCTTGGTGCACACTGAACTGGGTGGAAAGGATTAAATTTATCCAGCTAGCTCACTTCCCTGAGGGCAACTCACCAGTCATCACATTTTATTGCCCGGGGATAACACCCCTTTCCTCAGCTGTTCCACATGGATCTACTGAGGAAGGGGATGATGTGTGTTATGTCCATGTGCATTTGTAGTGAGGTCACACCCACTGCCAGCATGAGGCTTCCAGTGGTTTGGCTGAGGGTGAATGGGCCCTTGGGCCAAAAAAGGTTAGCCACACTGCTCTAAAGCATATTAGGTTAAGAAGCTGCTCAGTTCAAATCTAACGATGGTGCTAGCTAAACTCGCAGGGATGTTCAACTAGTAGATCGTGATCTACCAGTAGATCCCTGCCTGATCCTGGTAGATCACGGGATCCTTATTGTGTACAAAAAGTTGTGGGGGGGGGAAGCTAAAAAACTCTGTGCAATCCTCCTCCCGAAAAAGCTCAACAACTCCGGGCAATCCACCCATCCCCCTCCACGCACGCCACACTCCTCCACCCTTCAATGACAATGGGTAGATCACTGCCACTTTTTTAATACTGGGAGTAGATCACAGTCTCTTGGGAGCTGGACATGCCTGAATTGCTAAAGAAAGGGCCATAGCTCAGTGGTAGATAATATGCTTGGGACACAGAAGGTCCCAGCGTCAATTCCAAGCATCTGAAAGTAGGACTTTGAGAGATCCTTGTCTCAAACTCTTAAGAGCTGCTTCCAGTCAGCTTATACTGAACTAGAAGAACCAGTCTGTGACTCTATATATGGCAGCTTCCTGTGTTACCTAGTTGTTGTGGTTGTTGGGCAGGAAGATAAGTGTTGAAGCCATGCTTATCAAAGTCACAGTGCTGGTTGATGTGTGTTTGTGATTTCAAAAGCCACATGGGGTTAAAGCACATAGCATGACTTAACTCTTCTAAATTGAATATCTTAATTATTTTTTGCGGCTGTGCAAGAGAGTACACCATTGTTGTGAGTCATGAGGCATATGACAGTCTTTTATTGTTCTTTGAGTCACTACATTATTTGTCATTATCTGGTTACACAAATTTACTTTCAGAGATTGACACAATAAAAAATGCAAGATGCGTGCAAGCCGGGCTGACCTTAGCTATTTTCTCCTCTTAGACAAACTAAATTCTTTGTTGCCTCTCACACAATAGTGAGGATTGTGCCAACTCTTTGGGAAAATGTACGACTAAGTCAGTCATGTCTTATACATGATGGAGGGAGACTGTGGCTCAGCAGGGCACATGTGATTCTCGACACACGTGTTCTAGGCTGCACAGTTCTGACCAGCTAAGCATCATAGGGTTGAAAAGTCTAGGAAGGACCCCTTTCTAAAACAAACACCTTTCCATGCTGCATAATACCACTTCTCCATTGATTTAGTCCTGGTATTCTGTAAATGTGGTACGGAGCTAGGGCTCAGTTTCACTGTCCAAGCTGTGATGATCAATCTCGCTTTACTAATCAGTGGTGGTCTTGGGGGAGATCTCTTCTCTCTTTTTGGTGGCCTATTAGGATGAAAGGCTCAGTGGTCCTTGTGAGATGTGGAGTGAGCTGCATCTTCCACGGGCCACCAGGGCTTTCATCCTGATATGCAAAATGCCAGGGAATCAGAAAGAGGAGCCATTCCTCCCCATCTCCTTCTCCTAATGTAGTGCTGCTGCTGCTGCTGCTGCTGCTGCTGCTGCTGCTGCTCCTGCTCCTCACACCACCAGTGGCTGTTGTTGTTTAGTCGTTTAGGCGTATCCGACTCTTCGTGACCCCATGGACCAGAGCATGCCAGGAACTCCTGTCTTCCACTACCTCCCCACGGTTTGGTTAAACTCATGCTGGTAGCTTCGAGAACACTGTCCAACCATCTCGTCCTCTGTCGTCCCCTTCTCCTTGTGCCCAGTTAATCTTTAAGGAGAGGATCTTTTGAGGAGAAAGGGCTTGGCGGCTGCTGCTGCTTCTTTTGAAAGTCTGATTGGTTCAGAAAATAAGCCATTTCCCTGTGCCCCCAGAAATAACCCTGCTCATTTCCAAGCCAGTACAACACAAGACAAGTAGGAGGAAGCTTGCCTATCTACAATTGTTTGTATTGTTCTAGAGTTGTCTGGGGCATGCTGTCACTTGGGAAGTTTCATTTGAATTTCTGGTGCTCTGTTTTTGGCAAGGACTAATAGTGCTCCATTTGCAAGTTCACACAGGGAACCATGCTGTCCCGGCCCAAAGCATGTAAAAGAAATAATTGCTTTTGACTTGGCAGATGCCTCTTCCTGCACAAGGCGAGAGCGTGCCCTCAGAAACTTTTATGTGGTTACAAAGGCCTTACGTGGACATATTCTCACTTCACAAAGGGCACTACCAAGACTAGAACTGACATAAAAAAACTTAACATGGAATTATTTTCCCTTGGCTGCTGTCTCTTCCTTTATGAGTTTCCCCGCAATCTTGGATTTCTGCTCAGTCCCTGTAGTAATTGTGGAAAACCCAGGGAATTTTTTTTTAAAAAATGCAGGTTTCCTCTTTTTTGCCACTTGCATGTGGCTCTTGGCACACGTGTTCCAGGCTGCACAAATCTGACCAGGGGCTTTTCAAGGATTTAATTTCATTTCTTCTATTACCAAGACATTGACAAAACAAGGAATGAATGGTTTGATCCTTGCTAGACAAGGAAGTAGGCAAGTGATGAGACCTGGTCTGAACACACACAATTCAACAACTTTGCTGAAGCCAAGTATGTTTGAATTTTGGTCAATGTCTGGATGCTTTTCTGCCTGGGGACCTATGTAACCTACCTTAAACTTCATGGAAGAAAGGCAAGATATAAATTGAATTAATAATGAATGGTAA
Source organism: Podarcis gaigeae (assembly GCF_964106915.1). Lineage (NCBI taxonomy): Eukaryota > Metazoa > Chordata > Lepidosauria > Squamata > Lacertidae > Podarcis > Podarcis gaigeae. The sequence goes on from NC_139680.1 coordinate 64,970,503, forward strand.
TAGTAGTTCATATATTTTGTTAACTTGATATTGGTAGAACAAATCCCAAGTTTATAGTAGCCTGCTAGAGATACGGCTCTCTATATTCACTGCCATGGCTATGATTCTTCACAGGGTTGCCTCCAAATAAATCCCTACTTCAAGAAGACCCATTGAAATTAATAAACATGAGTTGTTCATGCCCATTAATTTAAATTGGTCTACTCTAAGTAGGACTAATGTTGAATACATCCCATATGCTCAATTTTCTTTAATCCAAGATTTCTGTCTTCTGCATAGAATATCCAAAGTATTTCCAATTGTTACTGTGGCTAAACTGCTTTATAAACCTATTTCATACTTTATTCAAAACACTGAGATCTTTTGTTAATTTTAGGTTTGTTAACATCCTTAATTTTCACATCAAGGCTGTTCAACAATTGCCCAAGGAAAGTGTTTTAAGCTCCAGTGTTAAATTATAGGTTAACACTGAAATATACCCCATACAGCATTTAAGAACTCATAATGTGCAAAGTTCAGAACCTCTTTCATGACAGGGTAGATTGAATGGGATAGTGGAGCAGTTCCACAGTACCATTTTATCCTCCAAACTGCAGGACATTGACTAATTCAGATAACAACTGAGAGTAATGAAATCTTTTGCCAGCCACTCAGGAATTTTGGAAGGCAGCTTCTGGCAGTTTCTTTGCCAGTTAATGAAGCATAGTTTATAGGAGGAGAACTCCCTTCCATTTAAACAGATGGGCCTAATTTGGCGCTCATCATTACACAGCTGACAAAGGTGGTTTGGAAAAAGTCATGTGTGTTGGATTAGTTCACATCAAAGGTGTGGAACTATAAGGTGTGTTAAAAAGACACGAGTAAATGCAAGTCTGAACTGCAGATGATTTTGTGGCTCATCCTTGCAAGAGGAAAGGATGAAAAGTGGTTTGAGAGGAAGGACATCTGGCATATTTCCATACACACAGTGGTGTGCTTTAAATAATTAAATACATTTGCCCTGTTCATGGCGATCTGTGACTATTACTGCAATATTCTAAAACGGTTTCTGCACCCTGTCCCCATCACTGAATCTCACAATTCCTCAACATCATTCTCTGTGTTCACTCAATCTACCTGGTTTTATGGTTTGTCTAACCCCAGTGGAGAAAACTTCTTCATTCCTCAATCTCTTCCAACAGTCATAAGGGCCAGCTTCCCTGCTTGGGGGCCAGTTGACCTCTTCCTCAACCATGGCTCCATAAAATCCATCACTGAACTTTTCCTGGCAGGGCTCTTTGCCTTTGAAACTTGCGTAACAGACAGTAAGTAGCTCTGTCGCCATACTTCAGGGATGGAAATCCTGTGGTACTGGAGTACAGCTCCCATCAGTCCCAGACAGCATGACCAATGGTTATAATCACACTTCTAATTTTACTTCAGTGAAATTGTAGATACTAATAATTTATAACAAAAGTCATTGATTTTAAAAGCTGGAATCTTGCTTGAATACTACGCTGGTCTGTGGAACAATTCAGAATTAATGATCACCCAGGAGTCCTCTACATGTTCAAAAGTTTGGCGTGTTCATGTGGTAGTTTTGCAATCACAAATATATAGTGAGCTGTTGAGCCTGTAAATAGGATGTCATTGATGGAATTTAGCCGGACATCTGCTTAAAATAATGTTTTGGCCAGCAAATTGACATTGTGAAGATGACACCTTGTTAGTGATCCTGTCTGTTTCCCTTCTAAATTTGGAACTGCATCCATGCACTTCACTGTCAAAAGAGTTTGTACTGCTATCATCAGAGCACTGAGGAGGAAATATAGCTGTGAAAGAGCAAGTTGTGCTGTGCTGTCTCATCCATCACTGCCAATGGCCAACTAGCATCTGATTCCACAATGTTTTATTGTGGTTACAGATAACACAAGGCAGAATCTCTACAGCATAGACATTACCGTACAGTTTATGTTAGTGGCAGTGACAGTTCTGCACAAATTATATGCTTTGTAGGAAATGAGATCTGGGTATAATTGTGGTTATCATAATTATGGCCCCAATCCTATGACTCAAGACTGTTAGCAAATAGTCCTAATAGATGATATACCAGGACATAAAGACATTGTGATATTAGGGCTGCTGTTGTAAATATTATACACTTGTTTGGTAGGAGGTATACCAGCACACATGGTTCATTAGTAGATGCTAGTCTTCTTCAGAATGTATCATCCATATACAAAAAAAAACCCACAAAGAAAAAAAGTATTCCAAAATGTGATATGCAGAATATATGCTGAAATACAAAAGCAAAAAACCATAGTTTAGTATGCTTCTGTCATGACATTCTGAGGCTGCTGCCAAATATATTTGCTCACAAATAGAGTAGAAACCTCACATGCCACTGTCTTTCAAGAAACTTTGTATTGAAACAAGGTAATGACTCCCTCTAAGATAGGTTTGTGCATTTGTTAACTAAGGCTGTAATCCTATACATGTTTGCCTGAGTGTCAGCCATACTTACTTATGGGCTTGCTTCTGAATAGACATGCTTTGCATTATTCTGTTAGTATTTTAATCCAGCTTTTACCAACCTGGTGCCCTACAGATGTTTTGAAGTACTACTCTTACCAGCCCAAGACAGTCCCAGTTTTACTCCAAAAGTTAATGGAAGACACCAGGCTGGTGAAGGCTGGTTAAGTCACTATATTGGCACCAGCAGTATCTTACAAATGTGTTTTATGCATTTAAAATGTCAGCCCCACACCTTGCTTACTATTGTGTGTTTTAGGCATTGGATGATATGCTAATCCATTTGAAGAATGCTGCTTCAAAGAAGTCCATGAAGATCATATGTAGTTCTAGTACATTTACAGTATTGGGGCCATGAAGAAAGCATATGGATAGTAATTAAGTGCAGGTTCCACAGTGGATTTACAACCCACTATGAAATATTTCTGAACATCTGGATGGGTTTTCAGTTATGGTTTTTAAAAGCAAAAATATGTTGTTCTCCAGCATGCATACACACACCAATCTGCAGAGGACAGTTGGTTTAAAACTGAACTCAAAGAGATTTTATCTGCTCCACATACCCATTGTGGTTTCAGTTATGGTGCCATACCATTTACAGTGTTTGATCTCTTCATGGTTTGTCATTTTTCAGTATTATGCAAGGTCTTAATTACTGCAAAATAGCTTGTAAACAAAGAATTCTGTGATCATTTGCTTTATAATATTTGTGTGTGTGTGTGTGTGTTTAAAAGGCATCACTTGGGACAGGAATGCCCAAAATGAGTTGTTGTTGTTGTTGTTGTTGTTGTTGTTTTTAAAAAAGGCCCATAGAAAATGTGCTCCTCTAGGTCCTTCTTTACATACATATGTAAAACAATTCCCTCCACTTTTTCCTTTTGGGTCCCTGGTAGCTCTGCCACTGTGCCCTCTGGCCTGGTGGCCTGTTGCTTAACTCCAGATTGGTTCATAGTAAGGTACACTCATTCATAACTTGATCAAAGATGGGTGGGGGGAGCTAACACAGAGGTGGATTTAGGGGAGCATGACTGGTTTGCCTGCATTGTGCACTGAGCTGAGACGGCGCTACAGGGGATGCGACAACAATGACTTAGAACAGAAGGCAGAGGGAATTTTCATGTCACACAGGGCACCACTGAAATTTGGCTAACATGTATTATTTGAGCGGCCAAGTGAGCAGGGTTGACTTAACCCAGTTGTGCCCCCTCCGAGTTCTTGGTTGAGCATCAACACAAGCTAGAGGACAGGAAGGTATCCCACCCAGCAGCCTCTTTGACTGTGTTGGAAGAGCTGGTCTCAGAGGTGGGATTGGTAAATCCTAAAATGTTGTGTCATGGGATTTCAGCAGTCACACTGAGGTTGCCTTGAATGAATCGGCTTAGAACTTCATGTCTCGGTGTGTCATTGTCCTCATACACTGGGCAAGGCATATCCTCATTGCAGTCTTTGCCTCAGCATAAGAAGGATGGTCTGCAAGTAGGGATAGCGCAATAACCCTGATCAGAATGTTTCCTGCTGAGGTTAGGTGTGGCATGAACTGTTTCCACCTATATTGCCTGCCCCATGAGATTTATGGTACCTCAGAGATTCATGAATACTGTGGGGGATTTTCCAATGGCTAGAGCTGGAGAATGGAACTTACTGGGGAATGGGAACGTGTGTCATGCTGTTGACACTGTTGCTTCTGAATTACCTCTTCAGTGCTGGGGACGAGATAATTATTGGAAGAGGGACAGGTGGAGTGTAACCCTTCTATTTCTCCTTGATCTTTCAGTGGCTTTTGATACCATTTGTCATGGTATTCTACTGGACCCAACTCTATGTGTTGGGAGTATGAGACCCTGTGTTACATTTTCCCCAGTCCTACCTACGGGCCTAGTTTCCTAAAATGGCATTGGGTAACTGTAATTTGGTCCTGTGGGTGGTCCAGGGTTCGTTCTTTTATGCAGGGTTCTTTAACATCTTTATGAAGCCATTGGGAATAGTTGGGGGTGTGTGTCACCATTATGTGGATAATCCAGATCTCTAATTTACATCATGAACCAGGTGTGGAATTGCAGGTCCTGGACCAGGCATAGGCAAACTTGGCCCACCAGATGTTTTGGGACTACAACTCCAATGATCCCCAGCTAACAGGACCAGTGGTCAGGGATGATGGGAATTGTAGTCCCAAAACATCTGGAGGGCCGAGTTTGCCTATGCCTGACCTGGACAGTACTTGAATTTGGTGGTGGGCTGGATGAGAGCCTAGATTTAGTAAGAGGATGGATAGGAGCCACTAATATTTTACAGCACGACACTGAATTAAAGGCAACAAGACTGTTCCTCAAGTTTTTCACAGCCCTGCACCATAGTGGTTAGTAGTTAACAAAGCTTATAAATATATTGACCTCAGATTGTCCATGCCAAAAGAGACAGGAGGGTATTGCAGTACGCAGCATAATGATGAGGATTTGCCTGTTACAGAGCTCTTTAAAGAAATAGGGAGAATTGGGGGATAGCCCTGTTTATGCATGTATGCATTCATGCAAAAACAATGGAAAAATTAAATGGAATGCTACCCAGACAAGTATTATCTTATCTCGTGGTTTTTTGCTGAAGAAATGACACACTTTGAATTAAGGCATCAAAATCTTGAAGGTGGTGTCAGAACTGTCAGAATGTTGTTGAAGTATACATTTCTTTGAACATTGCTATGGAAAAGGGAATGCAAAGAATAAATTTTTGGTTGCTCTATTTTTTTCATTCTTTTTCATTCTTTTTAAAGAATGCTTTCTTTTAATAATTAATTTGAAATATTTTCTGAGCAGGGCACAAATGAGATATATATATAAAATCATTATCACATTGAATTTGTTAATGCCATACTAACTGTTTTACTGTCCTCTTGTAAAATGTTTAATGAATCCATATCAGCAATTTACTCAAACATTTATTACTGGATACAACTGCTTTTAAGCCCTAAATCTAAGTATTAGTCAAGCAGTATTGTCACAGTTTAAACACAAAACTACAAAATATTGCTGTGTAGTCGCTTCATGAATTAATTTTCTACGAGGAAAGCAGTTGTGCACTGGAGCCAGTGTTCGAAACTCCCATTGTTCTAGGCACATTTTGCGACAGGGAATTTCATTAGTGTGAGCAGTTTCTGAGCTCTGGGCGCAGTATTGCGCCTGATTTCAGATTAAAACCACAGAGTGGAAGGAAAGGAGGACCTTTTTCTGCCTCCCCACTTCCAGCCACTCTCTGAAGACTGGAGAAGAGACCCTCTTAATAATATTAGGGGGGTGATCAAGGGAGGGACTAGACCATGTGTAAAATGAACATAATATTTTAGCTGCAGTTCATTCATTTTCAGCTTTGCATTCTTGTTAGTAAAGAAGCACGCCTATACATTCCATTGTTGCGCCTGTAACCTAGGTTTAAGGTGCTATTTAGCTCCTAGCTTTCATATCTCAGTTTCTAACACTGACTGGAGGGGAAATTAGTTAGCAGAATTTTGTGTTTAATCCTCTTCCTGGTCTCAGCAATTCCCTAATGCCATAGGGTTTCCAGCAAGCAAGGTCATTACACTGAAGATCCAATCAAGGTGCATGTGATCTCTGACCAAAATACACTGAAAATTACCAGTAGAAAATGAAGATAAACTGTTTCTAGGAAGTTTCAGACTTTGCTTTGTTTGATGGTTTTTGATAAGTCCTCAGCAAGATTGTTTTGTCTCTGAGGTGACAAAAAGCCGCCCATTTACATGTCCTTTTAGGGCTGTAGCACAAATGTTTCCATCACTGAGGTTTAAAGTTACATAGAATTGGTTCAGGAAAGTGTATGTCACATAGACAATGTGGCTAAATGAAAGAGTTGTTTTATTCATCATATCATTTTTTGTCATTTCTTCTTTGTTTTTGTAGAATGTACTAAATTCGTTTTTCAAATGTTGACTAAAACACTCAACTATTCTGTGAACTAAGAAGCAGATGATTCTGTGGTGTTTGCTTCCCCCCACCTTCCCAGCTGCAAATATAATTTCCAGCAGCCACTGGACTTGCAATCCTGAGAGCCCATTTAAGGACATGCAAAGACTTGTGAACCTTCTGTGGGCATTTTAACTCATTGTTTTCTTTTTAACAGCAGCTCCCCAGGCTCCTATGAGTTCCAAAAGCATTTTGTCTAATAGTTTGAGTGTCTGCTGTTCGGTGGTAGGTGTGGGAATTCAGAGTCTCACTGTGTGTACCCTAACTTTAGAAACCATTGCTTTTTTAAGTTTAGCTGAGAAATGAAAGACACTTCAGTTATTCCTTTAAAAAGAAAGAAAGATATATTCAAATCGTTTCCCATAGTTTCTTTTCTGCCTCTTGGCATTTACCTTTCAAAGTTTTTTCTGAGTTTTCCCAAATAGATCTTTCAGTATTAAACACCTTTACTTGAAAGGCAGTGAGGGAACCGCCAGAAGACCCTTGGAGGTAACTAACCACAGATTGTCTAGGTTTGGAAATAATGACAAATTACAGTTACCTGAAAATGGAGGAATAATAATAATAATAATAATAATAATAATAATAATTATTATTATTTATTTCTTGTACTCTGCTCATTTGACTCAGTTGCCCCAGCCACTCTGTGCAGCTTCCAACAGAATGTAAAAGAACACAACAAAACATCAGGCATTAAAAGCTTCCTGATACAGGGTTGCCTTCACATGTCTGTGGAGAGTCGTATAATTGTTTTTGACATCTAAAGGGAGGGTGTTCTATAGGATGGGTGCCCCTACCAGGAAGGCCCTCTGCCTGGTTCCCTGTAACTTCACTTCTTGCAATGAGGAAACTGCCAGAAGGCCCTTGGAGCTGAATGGGCTGAACGATGAGGGTTGAGATGCACATTATGCTAAATTTCCAAGGACAGAACCCACTGCAGCCCTCCAAATGTTGTTGGAGTACAGCTTCCATCAGCCTTGATCATTGGCAGGGGCGTCTTACCCATAGAGGCTAAAGGTACAGGGCGCCAAGTTCTGGAGGGCGCCAGGGAAGAGGAGGAGGCTGGACACGGCACCTCCCAGCATCAGCTCACTGCCCCCTCCTACCTCCGCCATATCGCACCAAAGCAGCGCCACGCGCGGAGCCTCCGTCTGCCGTGGCCACCACAGCACGAAGCGGCCAGCTGAGCCGGGAGGTGTTGCGGCCAGCCTCTGCCTCTTCCCCGTCGGAGGAGCCACCTTCTAATCGCTGCTTGCCTCCTCCTGCCCCGCCAGCAGTACCGTCCTCCCTAAAAAAAGTGGACAACTCTGGGAAACGGGGGGGGGGGGGAGCGCTGGAGGGAGCATTGCACCACGGCGCCAGATATGCTTAAAATGGCCCTGATCATTGGCCATGTTGGTTGGAGCTGATGGGAAATGGAGTCCGACTCGTATCAAAATTCCCATTTTCTCTGCTAAATTGTCATTTCCCATTCTATGGGAAAATAGTAAAGGGTCCTATAAGTAGGCCAATCTATAGCATGTTACTCAGAACTAAGTCCCCTTGAATTCAGTGGGCTTAAGACAGTAAGCTTAAGACTGAACACTAGTGTGTTTGTGGAAAAGGTAAAATTTGAACTCTCGGGTACCAACTACACCAGCTACCCAGTTAAAGTAATGATGCTTAAATTTTCCACTCTAAAGTTTATAAATATTTTTTACCTGAAATTTTGCTGATTAGAAATAAAATGAGGAAAACCTTTACTTCATTTTATTTGTGCTTTCTGTATGAACACAAATTATACAAGCGTTTTTTGGGAGAAATTATGTGTTGGCAAAATGTGCTGCTTTTCGTGGGGTTTTTCCTCCTCCATTTGTTACCTGCAAAACTGTTAATTTTCCAAGAAAATTAAAGACAAAGATGCAACAGAAACATAGCATTGGCTCACCAATCTTCCTTACTCAGCAAGAGACAGCTAGATTGCATCTGTTTGGCCTTTGCTGACTACTGGTTTCAGAGAGCCCAGATCACATAAATCTGGTGTTTCTGTCTTCATCACCTATTATATGGGTGATGGCCAGCATTGGTTGTCAGCAAAATAATGCCATTTAAAGTAGGCCTGGATATACAAAACTGATTGTTAGCACCTCTCTTTTGAGTAAGCTTTTTTCAATTTTTAAAATTTTCATAGAAGCACAAGTAGGAATGAATGTTGTTTAAGTGATTTCAGTGTAAATAATTGTGGAGATTGCTGTTCACAGAGCCTGATGTGAAACTTCTTTGAAATGTGCTAATTCATCAGACCTTGCTCTCTTGTCAGTCTGCATTTTATCAGCATCGCTGCTTGTATGTAGGGGGAGACAAAAAGAATGGATTGCCACTGTGGCTTTTAAAACACATCAGCCAGGACAGATGAATACCTATTGTTAGGTGTTGTAGTGTCCATATTTCTTTTGGTTCAGTGCTGTTTCTCCTCGCAACAGGATGCAGAGGTCATATTGCAAGTTGAAAGGTCTAATTATGGCTGACCACAATTACGTCACTTTGGATATAATCTTAGTAGAAAAGGTAGCTGAAGCACGTTACAAATAAAGACAATGAATTAAGAAGGTATTGGAATAAATTTAGATTTAACATAGATGTATCTGTATAGTGCTAGATTACAATGTTTCAGAAAGATGGTTTAATTTATTTGAGGAAGTGCAGTGGCAACTGATACAATATTCTACTCTGTTCTCGAGATTTTACTTCTGAGTGTGAAAATGCCTTTTGAGAAACCATAGTGAATCCTATCAGAGTATTGTGAGTACTTTGTTTTATTTGCAACCACCATGTCAAAAGCTAGGGTAGCATGTTTCTTTCTCAGTTTTGGGGTAATTGGGTTGGTTTAAGGACAGCCCTGCTCTTAAGAATTTAATTATTGGCTTGATGCCTTGGTCCTAAAATGCATCAAAAAAAGCATTCTCTCCAACAGCAGGTGACCATTTTTTCTCCACCCACCCAGTCCCTCCCAGAATCAGAAGATTTGGGTGGCTGTTAAGTTTGGGGATTGACTTACATCCTGAACTAAGTCAATGGTTGATGCCTTTGGTTGTAAGATAATATGATTGCTCAAAGTAAATTAACCAGTGAACAGATGCCAGATTAATTTTTGTTACTACTTCTGACTCTGCTCTCTATTTCTTTTTGGGGTGTGCGTGTGAGAGAGCTTGGAAGGGGTGGCCTAGAGCAAAAAAAAATATTAAATGGACTTTGGTTTGTATGTTTTGTTAGGTATGCCAAATGCTTGGCAAAGCATTATATCAAACATTATTGCAGATTGGAAGACCGCAGGATACAGAGAGGTAGTTATATAACTGATAAGGATCCTCCTTCCTGGACAGCAATCGATAATTCTTAGAATACTGAATATGTGACATACATTAATTTTGCCAGCCAAAATTACTTCTTCTTTTTTAAAAAAGTTTTTCTTGGCCCACTCAGGAAATATATATGGTAGAGCATTCTACTATTTTAACCCTATTATAAACAGATACATCTGTTTATCTGTTTTTACTAGAGAGCCTGGCTGTGCAATCCCATACATGTCCACTTAGAAGTAAGCTCTATTGAGCTCAGTGGGGCTTCCTCCAAGGGATTACTGTACATAAGATAACCCCCCCCCCTTTTAGACTCAGTGGTATTTCCCCCCAAGTTATCTGCTATTAGATTGCATTTAAAGTATCAAGGATGTGTGTGTGCATTCTTATGCACTGGATAACCCCAACACACTTCAGTCATGATGTTCTCTACAAAGCCAATATTTTTTAGGTGGGTGGGGCAACAGCGATTAATAACTTTCTTTGTCATTTCTAGCAGATGACAGAGAAGGCATGCCAACCTGCCTGTTTTTTAAGAACCTGTGGTGCTTGTACCTATTCTTTGTCTAGGATATAGCCATTGTTTTTAGCTGTTGTTATATATGGGAAATTTAAAAATTGTTTGTATATGTTGAATTGTTTTATTGTTTTTGTTTTTACTATAAAATTGCTTCAGCCTATTTTATGGGATATTCATGACTGACTGAATGAATTGGGGTCCATGGCAAGGGGATTCACGGAAGGCTTTTCTCTGTAGCAACTCCATGCCCATAGCATGACCACCCCTCTAAGGTGTGTCTCTCTTCAACTGTTTTCTTTTTGCCCGGAGGTGAAAATGCACCTCTGTCCAGGCCTTCAGGGTGGGGTGTATTAAGTACCAAGAATGCCTGCTTTGTTGTTTTACTGTGTTGTGATTTTACGATGAACTATACTGATGATGAAATACTTTGTTTTAGCTTTTTATTGTTACATTTGTTAGCAACTGAGATATGAAAGCTGGGAGCGAAATGGCACCTTAAACCTAGGTTATAGGCACAACAACAGAATGCCTAGGCGTGCTTTTTTAATAACAAGAATGCAAAGCTGAAAATGAATAAACTGCAGCTAAAATATTATATTATGTATTCTCTAACCTCCTGGGACCTTCAGGTGAAGGGTGAATTATAAATGACATAAACAAATGAACAAACATATTCTGGAATGCTTTGACTTTGGCAGACAACACAGTGTGAAACTGAATATATAAAAAAATCTATGTCCCCTTTCACCCAGATGCTTTTATCTAACAGATAATACCAACTTAAGTCTTTGTTCTCCCACCCAATATTTGCTGCTGCTAACAGCTTCAGCAGACCAAAGAGCAAGGCTAGAAAGGAGCGTGATGTGTCTGAATTTATATCAGGGGACATACCTCATGCTGAGAGAAAGAAACTTTGTCTTCTGCTGTTGCCTTTGAATCAGGTTAGTACTTGGGGATGGGAGGGAGTGGGACTGGATGCCAGAGAAGAGGCAGTCTTTGTTTTTCTTCCTAGGCTGTATTTGTTGGAGGACTATACTGTAGTTTGCAGGAAGCTAGCATTATATTGGCACTAGAGCTGTAAACTTCAGATACTAAGAGAAAACTAACACCATACATGCAGTAGGTCTGTGCATGTTTTCTTAAAGTAACCCCTGTTTTCACTGGTATTTACTGTCACTTAGTAGGTTTGCATAAGATGACAGCCTCAGCTTAATAGGTGATCCCCAGCTGCAGAAGGAATAGGCAAGAAAGGGGCAGGAAGGAAACAGGACAATGAGAGAAAGCAAAGTGAAGTTGAAAACAAAATTGATAGTCTGCCCCCAGGACTCTTGCTACTGTAATGTGGAAGCACAAGCACAGTGCTACTCAAATTTCCTAACACTATTAAAATAATGATAAAAGCAGAAGAAATTCATGAAGGGATGAGTTGCAAAACTAGAATAAAGAAAGTAGCATTCTAAAGGCAAGTGCAGCACTTGGGTTTCAGTGAACACAAAATGCTATGCTGATTTCCATCTACAAGATTTGAGATGACAGAAAGGGTTAGTCAAAAAATGGAGCATTCAGCAGTGTTGTTGAAACAGAAGACGTGCAAGGAAAGCAGATCCATTTACCAACAAGCAAGCAAGGCCATGCAGTGTTTTAACATTTTTATAGCAGATATCTTGCAAAGCCACCAGAGAGTTTTAGAGTGGGAGTGATTAACTTGAGATAACTCCACATATTTTGGTATCCCAACTAGTCATAGCGTCTGAATTCTATGCAAAGAATTCAAGGCTTTGTCAGAGATGCAGGTAGCAAATGAATTACAAGACTTTGTCCTTGGAGTTATAAAACACACACTATCGTGTTTTCACAAGCTAGCAGTATCTCATGGATGACAAAAGAATACGGCTGATAACAGGAAAACCCAAATAATGAGGCTTGGAATGTGAAATCAGTTTAATTATGTTAAATGAATTTTTATGACTGCAGTATTTCCTCCAAAATAATTTAATTCAGATTCTTGTGATGTAGGCATGATCTTTTGGGAGAGGTCTGGTTGGGTGGGTAGGAGGTGCTCAAATTGCCTGAATTGCTCTGGTGTCTTGACTTTATGCAGATGAATGCCATTGAAATGGGGACCTTTTAAGCCTATGCAGATCTGTGCGAGGATCATACCATTTTTCTTTCTTTTTTGCTACTACTTTTGAAATTTCTAAGCTTAAAATATTTGCTTATACATTAAAGAAGCATACTTTGACTATCTACAATTTCTGAAATAACGGGGGTTAGAAAAATGGAAAGTAGCCATTCTGAAACTGAGTGGATTTTCTAGTCTGTGTAGGTGAATGTCAGTGAATCTTTGTGAATGTCAGTGTGGCAGAGACCTGAAGCTAGCATGCCTGTTACTTTTAAGATTCCCATACCCTTGGCTAGAATAGTTAGAAGCCCTCTGTGCCAACTCCCTTTTAACATGTGGCGGACAGGGGATTTTCACCTTATTGATGGCTAACTAGGAAATTGTGTTTTTCTTCCTGTGGTTTGCACTTGTTTCCAGTCAGCTCACCACTTATGACCTTACTGATTCAGGTAGCATAAAACAAAACAAAAAATCTATGCTTTAATAAACTTAATTAATTTGAAATGTGAGAGTTGACTGGGTACTATTTTATTCAGGGGATATAGTTTCCTTCATGCTGCCCAAATAACGTGAGATACACTAATGTAAGTTAATGGGAAGTTTGAGATGAAGATGAGTTGATGCTTGACCTGTACAGACTGCAAACGTAGCTGACAGTCCTCTATTCCTGGGTCAGTAAGATACTTATGAATAAAAGTTTCATGTTACCAAAGGTGCTTGGGTGTCATTGTCATTTGTTATCCTACAGGTAGGATTCATGTCTGTTGCAATGTGCCAAATCAGAAAAAAGTTAAAACACATCTGCAGGCATTTACTATTAGGAAAGAGCATGCAGTTAATTATATAGGAGGAAGTTAGGATGTTTTGCATTCTAACACAAGTTATAGTCCTATGAGTTATAAAGCACCTTTTCTTGTCCAGCATGCCTCCACCCCACAAAATGTAGGTAACTGTTCTGAAATCTATTGTTCCTCAAAACTGTTCCCAATAGTAGGTAACTACTATTGTCTTTTTCAATTCTGACATGTTCAGCCTCAAAAGATAACAAGATCAATGTGACTTCACTCTGGTAGGAGGGAGGGATGATACCCTACTGAGATCACAGAGGCTTTATCTATGTGTGGTGGCTATTGTAGGCCAGAAAGAATTCTTTATTTTTTGCTACAGCAAAACTCTGTGGGGAAAATACCTTTGAGAAGCTGTGAAGTAGTGATAAGCTATGTAGCAGAATACAGATTATCTCCAGTTATTTGATTACAGTAAGACCGCAATTTGTGTGCATTGAACTTGTGCGCATTCAGCTTTATGTGCTTGGCAATATTAAAAAAAAATCAGAAAGGGGGCAGTTGTCTGGGTAAAAAGATTTTGGCAATCCCACCCATCATTGAACCCAGTGTGTCTGGGCTATACTCAGTTTGGGCTTTAGGCACAATCCTCACTTTTTTCTGCTGTTGTTTTTATTGAAAAAGAAGCTGCGCTAGCACTGACTGCTAAGCCAAAGTGTGTGGCTTATTTAAACCAACGTCCAGTCTTATGACACCCACCCACCCACACTAACAGAGCCACACACCTCAATAGAATAGACTACAACTCTGAGCAGGCCCAGCCAGCATGGCCAATGGTTGAGAATGATGGGGAACTTCAGTCCAAAACATCTGGAGGGTTCCCCGTTGGCTGCCCTGGTTTAAAGAAGACATACACGTTAATCACATTTAAACAAACCTCACACGTTGGCTATGGGCGAATGTGGCCAGTAGTGGAGAGAGAGAATATAATGACAATCCCTCCCTGTAAGCTCATATTCTAATAGATGGGAAAATGAGGAAATAGGGAGACTTCATTTTTATATTTCACTGAAATATAAAATGACTTATTTACTGCCCAGTTCTTCCAGGACAAAATCAGTTTCACAGCTCCTCTTAAACTCACATTTTAAAGACATTTGTTTCTTTCTGTCATTATGGTTGATCTTCAGGGAAAAAATCACAGTCCCAACAGCTGGATGACAAGACTGTCTAGTTGTAAAAGTTGCTAATTGCACGTTTTGAAGCATTTGCTTTTTTAATTTATACCTGCAGACTTGCTTGTAGGCATGAGTTGTCATTTTGGTACAGCTACCGCTGCTAAATTTTGTAAACAAAGATTAACCATTTTGTGTGTTGTTGTTATTCTTCATTCTTTGCTTCAAGCCATTAACAGTTCACCAACAGGAATGCATGTAGTAGGCTTATATATATCTCCCCCATGCAGCATTGCAGTGTTAAGTCTGATTTAGGTAACTCTGAAGATGCAGCTCTCAGAAATTCTAGACATTGCAGAGAACAGTAGATAGTGCTGTCAGCTCCAGGATTTAGAGCGATGACTTCTGTTCTCCTAAACCAATAAATATATTTTTGTTGTTGTTCCTATGGAAAATGTATGCTTCTTTTTAGAAAGGGCTCCCAAGAGCATCTAACAAATCATAAAATGAAATGAAAACACTATGATATATAAATATAATAGCAATCATGAAAGAAAGAAATGCAAATTTTGGGAAGTATCATTGTCAAAGTCAAAATAGATACATGGTAATGCTGTGGGAGAGAAATAGTGCTGATACTCCCATGGGTGCAAAACTATGGGTACTGCTGAGAGTGAAAAGTAAAGTTACTTTGGTCTACAACTGCCATCCTCCTTGAGCATTGACTATGCTGCCTGGGGCAAATTGAACAACATATTGAGAGCCACAGTTTACCCATTTGTGGTCTGAAAGTTATTAAGAGATCTGCACTTGGCAACGCTGAATACAGGTTCAAAATTAAGAGCATCTAACAAACTCCTCCTTTAAGCACCATCCAAAGTGGATGCCAGATTTTTGTGTACACACTAAGCTGGGCCTTTTTAGTGGTAGCCACAGAGCTCTGGCATGCCCCTCCTGTGGCTTTTTAATTTCAGTCCTGTGTTGATGTACTTTCACAGGGAGTGATTAATTGTCTTGTTGTGTTCTACAATACTGTGTTGTACACCACTTTTGGTGTGGGTGTACAGATAGAAAATAAATAATAAATACAGTGAAGTTACAGATAGGTAGCCGTGTTGGTCTGCCATAGTCAAAACAAAAAAAAAATCCTTCCAGTAGCACCTTAAAGACCAACTAAGTCAGTTCTTGGTATGAGCTTTCGTGTGCATGCACACTTCTTCAGATACGAATATCTGAAGAAGTGTGCATGCACACGAAAGCTCATACCAAGAACTGACTTAGTTGGTCTTTAAGGTGCTACTGGAAGGAATTTTTTTTGTTTTAAATACAGTGAACTGTTTCAATAAGTGTGGGTAGTAATCAGTGGCGTACAGTGAAATTTTTCATAGGGAACCAGTTAGGACCAGAGGCGCTAGCTTGTGGGGGGGGGGTCGAAGGCATGCCTGTGAAGTCCTGACATTGCACATGAGCATCGTGCCTCCTTCCCTAAGCTGGGCAGAAGCTTCCCGGGTTTGGGAAGGAAGGCACCAGGGAAACATTTAGGAGACTAGCCGAGTCCTCTTAGTCCAATAACCTCATACGGGTGGTAGTAATGTGAGAGTCAGCACTGGAATGTATTCTCATCTCTCCACTTAGCTGCTTAAGTGTGTTCTCAGCTTTTGCTACTTAGTAATCCTTAGTAGAGGAAATAAGGAAAGCACACATAGTAGTAGAACAGTGTAGGAAGAAACTGGAATAGTCCATTCCACTTGATGTTTAATCCTTATGGCAATTGGCAGTAATTTGTATTTCCTCCTCTTCTAGGAATAATTGAGGAATAATAGAAAATTCCTATCATTCTACATCACCTTCTTTTGGTCATGTTTCTTTCCAAGAACTGTGATATGCTTTTCTCTCTTCTTTTGCTTTTTTAGAAAAAAACCCACTTAGGGATTCTATACAAGATTGTACATGAATCTTTCAGAGAAATTTCCCTCCAAGGTTTCTCTCTCTCCAAAAAACAGTGTTTATATAGGCCACCCAATAACATCTCTGAATGACTCACTAAAATGCAATATTAAAACACAACAACAACAACAACAATTGGTTAGAGAAAACTAGTTTCAAATCATGGCAGAAAATATTTAACATGTATGTAGCAAATTCCAATTCAGAACTTAAAAATCGTAGGTCTTAAAAAACTTCCCATGTAACTGAAGTAACTATAAAGACGCTGTCAGGTGAGTCTGAGAAGGGTATTTCACAACTGGGGTGCTATCACTTTGCCTGGTAGTCATCCTTCTCATTTCACTTGGCTCAAGTAAGGCTTTTAAAGGGGGTTTTGGAATAGAGAATTAGCACACAAAAGATGCTCATTAATGCTCTGGTTCTCATACTCAAGTTTTTAAGTGGCAAACAGCTTCCCTGAACACAAGAAATGTTTTTCTCTCTGGAAACACCCAAGTGTGATCAGCTGGAGTGCTTGTTTAAAATATATTCTGGATACCAGTGTTCTAAACAATTTGTTGATTTTATCTGTCCACATTGTTAAACAATTAGAATTGTTTGTTGAGATGTGAGAGCAAAGCATTTTGTTCATTGTTTTCCCCTTGACCTTCTTGTTGTTTCTTTTGGTCAGGGATTATTATTTTTAATCTGTTTCCCCAAACACACCAAGTGGATTTAAATCAACCAGTGGTAGAGCTCAGAGTAACTCAGCAGGCTGGAGGGGAATGAGGAATGTTTAAAAGAATAAGGCAAATAGGAGCATGCTAAAGTGTTGTCAAAGAGCTGAGCTATGATGTTGCACAAGCAAATGTTGGTTGTCTATGGGGTGAAAAGGTTGTGTCTGATTCAGTCCTATAGGTCTGAGTTAGGCTGTCTGAAATCTCCTCTTCTCTTCTTGGATGCCTTTATAAGTCAGTAAAAAGCCTTAGTAAGAAGAACTTTTCATTCCAGAGAAATCTTGTTTTTGTCCTAGTGGTGACAACAAATGTTCATTTTTGAAAAAAATAATAATAAAAACATAGCCACACAGTTTGGAGTCTTGTGGGGAGCATAAAAAAACTTGGGGGCAGATCTAAGCAGTGCTATTTTTCCAGGAAAAAGATATGCTGGAACTCATCATGAACAGATCCTTTGTTCTCTTATACAGAAATGGCAATGTTGCCCACCTGAGAGGTGCCGGAAGTCAGTTCTGGCGAGTTCTGGCTGAAAAAAGCTCTGGCTCTAGGTCACATGCTAGCCCAAGTTTATGGAAGCTATTGAGAACTAGCTGCATTTGTGTGTGTGGTGGGCAAACTTTCAATTAGGACAAAGCTCAAACTCTTCAGACACTTACTTTACATGCAGTTTTATTCCACAGTATTGCTTCTTGGCTGGAATCTCATACTGAGTTTATTGTTTGGCCTATTTTTTTTATTTTTACCACAGAAACTCAGATTCCTATTTATTTTATTTTACCAGATTTATTTATTTTTCATGAAATAATACAAAGTATTCCATTCATCCTACCAGTCTCCCTAGAATTGATGCGCTACTTTACTCTTTTAAGTGCTAAGAATGAATATCTTTATTCCTGGGCCACCCAATGAGTCCTTAACTTTCCTGTCTTATCAGGCATAGCACCCCATATATCAGGGGTGCCCAAACTTTTTTTCAAAGAGGGCCAGATTTGATGAAGTGAGCATGTATGAGGCCAACCAAAGTTGTTGAGCTTTTTTTTAGGATTTTACCCCAGGACATATACTGCCACGGGGGTCGGATTAGGATTAGGCCCCCGAAACGGACTTAGGACATACCTGCCATATATAAATGTGCCTGCTGTTTCTTCACTCCAGATAATAATAGTGAAGGGATTTTTTTACTGACTTGAGGTTCCACTGTATCTTGTAGTGTCTACAACACAGTACCTGTAATGCTTATGAGCCATTAAGAAAATATTTAGGCTAATGTTTCTTCAAAGGGAAATGTGAATCATTTATAATAAAACTCAGTTTTAACCATTCTTCTGCAACCTTTTTTTCTTTTGTCCGCCTCAGAGCCTCCTGCCCCATTTCATGTTCTGTATAACAAAAATGTTTTCATTTAGAATACATCATACAAACTCTGGCAGTTACATGCAAGAGTAATGGAGCAGAAAATTTCCCATGTCCTGCTATAATGGCTGAAAAGGACAGCTTGGCGGATTGCAAATGGAAACTTAAAAATACATTCCTTGCTAAACAGAAATATTGGAAAATCAGTGATCTGATTAATTTCTCTCAAATGCCTATATGTTCAATTTTGGTGGCCACAGTATAATGCCTTGTTGTTGGTGCATCTGTTTTTATTACTGAGACATGCCTAAGAACTAGTTCTGTGACACTGAACGCCTGTAGAAAACCTATGGCTCACCTGCAGGGATTTCTGTGGTAGTCTTCATCCTTAGCGCAAACTAGGCTGTGAGCAGAGAAAGGATAGCCCGTGTCACACTCACACTAAAATATGCTTTTTAATAGATATTTGTTTGAGACCTCAGTCTATCTTCAGATATGGAGTTGCCACTCAGTTTTGCTAGAATTTGCAGAGACTCCTGTCACATGAGCTGAATTTAATTGATAAATCAAAACAGCACCATGTATTCGTCTGTTGTTACGATGCTTATTAACTAAGATTGGATACCATTTCCACTTCCTAGGGATCTAGGATTTCTCTAACTGTAGCCTATTTATTTTCATAGGCTGGTTCCTTGTGAAGCATCTCATATCACCAGTTTCACTATCAGCATGCAATGGGAGCAAAGAACACCCAACAGTGTTGTGTTTGTAGGCAGGTAGTGGATGCATGTCCACTCCGCCAGCAGCCTTTTGCACTTCCAGTGCTGCATCTGTGCATCTGAAACCTCTATTGATGGTGCAATGTGTCCTGAATGACAGGGGGAAAGGCTCAATGCCCAGAACATATTCCCACAGGCACGACTGTTTGAGTGACCTCTGTTCTATAGACATGGCATTCCTCTGCCCATCAAACCAAGATGCTGCTGCTGGAATAAGATCTCAGTGGAGATGTCAGCTTCATTCTAGAAAAAAAAGATCACCACTGACACAAACAAATGTGCTGAGTATTTTCTCAGTCTAGTGTCGCTTCAGGCTTTCTGAGTGATGACTGTCACCTAACTGCAGGTGATGGCTTCTCAGCATCCCCAGGCTTACACATGGTGGTGGCAGAGGCAGAGCGGATCTAAATGACCAACAAATTGGCATTAAATTTCAAGTAAAACTTCCTAGTATCTTTGGAAGCCTGGCAAAAGTGAAAGTGTATCCCCTTGAATTCGTTTGGCTGGTAGGTATCGAAAAGGAAAAGGCAGGCTTCCTCAACCTCGGCCCTCCAGATGTTTTAGACTACAGTTCCCATCATCCCTGACCACTGATCCTGCTAGCTAGGGATCATGGTAGTTGTAGGCCAAAAACATCCGGGGGGCCAAGGCTGAGGAAGCCTGGGAAAGGAATATGCTAAAGAGAGTTGGGGTGAGGGCTGTGTTCTCACCCCAATTATCTTTGGCATGTTCTTCTTCCTGTTGCTCTCCTATGCCTTCAGCTTGACTGAAGACTGTGTGTACATCCATTCAAGGTGTGACAGGGGCCTGTTCAATCTAGCACATTTCCGCACCAAGAGAAAAGTGTGTTGGGTCCTTATCCAAAAGATGTTTGCAGATGTCGCAGCCTCGACAGCGCACTCTGAGGAAGCTCTGCAGGGACTCATCAACCATTTTGCTCAAGCCTGCAAGGAAACCAGCCTTACCATCAGCCTGATGAAGACCAACATCCTGGGTCAGGACATTGCCAGCACCCCACACATCAGCATTAGTGATCACACATTTGAAGTGGTAGACAATTTTGTCTACCTGGGTTCCACTATAACCAGCAACCTCTCAATCAGCGCTAAGCTGGACTAGCGTATTAGCAAGACAGCTATGAAGAAGGCTCACCTCTCCAAAAGGGTTTGGGAGAATGTGATGTTCATGTCAATACCAAGATGACGGTCTACCAGGCTTGCATGTTGAGCATGCTGCTTTACGGAAGTGAGCCATGGGCAACTTAGATCTGCTTCCACATCTTCCACATGTGCTGCACCAGGAAGATTTTGGGTATCATATGGCAGGACAGAGTTGCAAACAAGGATGTGCTGTCTATTTCAGCTTGGTCATGTCCACAGAATGGAAGATGGCAGATGGAAGGTGGCTTCAGGCACTAGGCCTATTGGCAAACCAACATTGCATTACAAAGATGTCTGGGCAACATTAACTCCACCATGTGGGAATCCCTTGCAGACAACCGCAGGGCCTGGAGACATCAATGACTAGAGGAGGAATGACCACTGGGAGGAGTGCAGGGAGAAGAAATGCCATGGCGCACCTGTAGCAGGACAGCAGGTCACCTTCATCTGTCCCAGCTGCTACAAAACATGTTTCTCCTGTATTGGTCTCTACAGCCACACAGCAAGTGCTCAAAGAGACACTTTCCATTGTCTCCTGAGACAGACAGCCAAAAGGAGCTTTATAGTCTTGTGATAGTTTGAGATTATCTTTCTTTGATCTCAGAGTACTAGCACTAATGTGATTCTGGGCTTTGGAATCTGTGCCTTTGACCAGCAGCCCCTATGGTATAGGGAAGGAAGCACCCAGTTGGAGGGCAGTAGGCAAAAATATATAGGAATAAATATATTCATTTACTTATATGTCCACAAGCATTTCATAAGTTTATTTCACAATAAGCCCGTCTTCTGTGAGCTGTTCTATTTCAATCACATTTCAAACAGTCTATAGCTCTATGAAGCTATAAATATTCTTTAAACTGAGATTTTCCTAGATTAATATCCCTAGGTTGCACACACAAAAATTGCTTCAAGGACTGTATTTTTCTGTATTAGATATAAATGGAGAACTCTTGATAGCATGTATGCGAGGTTAAGCACTGCTGAGGGCAAGATTGCTGTGTTTGGCTGCCTTCAAATCTCCATTTCACCATGAATCTTGCAAGCTAGCCTTGGGTAACTCACTGACCGTGCTCAGCTGTCGTGTTAAAGTAAACCATAGCCTCAAATTGGCTTGTTTCAAACAAATCAAAGTTCAGCTGACAGGAGAAGCTGTGGTTTTCAGAACTAGAACCCAAAGCTTCCGAGTCCTCCTCATGGCCACTCTAGGGAAGATGAATTGTTTGTGCCAGAAGCTCACCTAGGCTTATTCATGTCATGCTTAAGCTATTGCTTAGCCACAGGCATAGCTAACTTGGTGCCCTCCAGTTGTTGTTGAACTAAAACTCCCTCACCATTGGCCTCGTGAATTGTGATTTAACAACATCTGGAAGACAACATGTTGGCTACCACTAGTTTGATATTGGGTTTGTTGCTGGGTTTCTTTTTCTTTTTTTTGTATTTTTGTTTTAGATCTTATGACTTATGTGGAAATTGTTTAATTTGGTCATGTTCCTTTTTGATATTTTATTTATTGTTTATGACTACTTTTGTTATGTTTGTAGTTACGCATTGTTTCATGTTGTAAGCCACCTTGAGCATGGCATTAATCATGGAAAGGCAGCATACAAATAAAAATATGTCTGTATGTATTATATGACTTGCAAATATTATCCCTTTATCTTGCCAAACCTGACTGCCATTGCTTTGGGTGAAATCTTAAGTCCCACCTAGTCCCTATTCAGTTCAGTAGGACTTACTTCTGAGTAGATGTAGTTAGGATTGTGCTGTAAATTCATATGTTTGAAGCTGTAATTTTAAATGTACTTAATAAATGTGAGTGATCAGAGTTGTACCTGAACCTATGATGCAAATTGAAATCTTGAAGTGTGAGAAATAACCCCTTATTAAATATATTTACATGCTTCTTGTTAAGGCTTGCTAAAGTCGATCTGCTTGCTAGCTCACATGCTTTGTTGTCATACAATCCGTATACTGCATGATGCTCTCCAAAGTAACTCAAAACTTTGTTGATTCCTGCAGCAGAAGGAAAGGATATTGCTCAATAAAATAAGTAAACAGACATTACATGCAGTTCGACTTATTTGACTTTTTTTTTACAGCAGCCAGAATATTGTCTGCTTGTTTCTTCAGCTAATCAAATAAATGTTTAAACGTTTACATCTCTTTTAGCAGGGAAGATTCAAGGCTTCTTTTAGCTGTAGTTTTTGCAATGAAGGAAATTAGGAAGTCCACGTTTTTTGCACTCGAGACGGAAAGTTTACTTCAAAGCTTTGCCAAATTTGTAAAATATTTGAGAGGTCTGATTATCTACACTAGCTCTCAGAAGCTTTGGCCAGAAGCTAGTCCTTTGTTTATACATTAATTTTATATCATCATGTGAAGTTTTATGTTCGTTCAGAAAATACATGCCTGGTGCTTACCTGCAGATCCGAAGCGTCCTGATTCAAAATATAAACAAAACTGGCTGTAATTAGAATCTGAGTCCTCCAGAATGTCTTTGAATATTTGCCAAAGAAATGCTAGTTGTGTGAAATTCTAACTGAAGATACTTATGCTCCCTCAAAAGTTCCAAGGAACAGGGTGGCTTTTTAGATGCAGAGACGAGAGAGATTGCTCACAGCATAAACAAGAGTAAAGAGAGACAGAGTAGAATCTGGATTTTGTTAACACAGGATGCAGCTGGTACTTTTCCCTAGGATAATTTGAGGTGGGGGGAGGACTCTCTCCACCTTCCTTTGACAATGGAATCTACTGTGCAGTGTAAATCTTACTCGTTTATAGTCAGCTTGGGTAACCAAAGTATCCCTTAAAAGAGATGAAAGGAAAACATGAATTTACAAAGATCATATCTAGGGTAAAGCACTTACAGCACAAACCTTTTCTTTTAAATACCAAATAAACACAGCAAAGCCAAATATTTGCTTCTCACAAGCCAGAGAACAAATTTACTTCTTATATATAGCAGCTTCTGCTGTCTCTTTGCGTGCAGTTTGTGGGTGAGGTGGCGGATAAAATGTTCCCTCTCTCTTCATTACTATGGCAGAACTTGGCCTGAATGAACCATTTTCTCCTTAGGTACGCTGTCGCTTCCTTCCGTTTCGGGCTTCTTGTCATGGGGAGAACCTTGCAGTGATCCGGTTGCCATTCCAGCTGGAAAGCTCATTTGGCTTTTGGTTTGGTCTAAGTAATGAAGGAAAAGGAGGCTGTGTGCATTTGTTTTATATGGAAAATAGCTCTGGAGAGAAGGGGACAGGGAGAGAACGAAGAAGCTCTAGCATTATTTTTCCTAGTGCTTTAACTTTTGTGCTATACTTCCGGTCTTCGCTAAGTTTTTACACGTGCCTCGTTTCAACCCAG
This sequence comes from Podarcis gaigeae, assembly GCF_964106915.1. Taxonomy (NCBI): domain Eukaryota; kingdom Metazoa; phylum Chordata; class Lepidosauria; order Squamata; family Lacertidae; genus Podarcis; species Podarcis gaigeae. The sequence goes on from NC_139680.1 coordinate 64,994,237, forward strand.
AAAAAGAGACCGTGAAAGTTCCTTAGATGGTTTCACAGGATGCTTTGCTTTCTTGCTTCAAAATAATTGAAATCAAGCTAACCAATATGCAAAATTGAGTGCAGTTTTCTACACAATGGAATGGTGTAGCAGCCTGAATAAACTACTTGCTACTACATGCGGTCTGAGGAATTTTGACATTTGCTATTTTCCAGATATCCAAGATGTGTTATGTCAAGGCATTTACAATTACACTCTGGCCCAGTGAAGTTCCTGATACCTTCCCCATGGTTCAGCGAAGGAGAGCCCCCCCCCCCCCCCGGCCATGGGTTCATATACTGCTGCTGCTTCCTCCCTTCTCATTCATGATTCCTTCTTCTCCTTTTTTAGAGCTTGCCACCATGCAGTGTTACGTCTGTAGCAATATAAATGCTTAGCTGAAGCCTACTTCTGACCATGGTTGCAAACTCTAGTCAGAATCTAAGCATGTCTAGCTTTACCATCAGCGTTGACACAATGCTATATCATCTGAAAACATAATGCTAGCTCTGAAAAGGGGACGGAAAGAGTCATTCCCCCTAAGAGCAGAGGAGGGAGCAGGAAGGAAAACTCAACCCCACAGGGCACTCCTGCACTCCTAATTATAGCTGGGAAATCGGAAATGTCCCATCTGCATCATGTCTGGAAAATAACTTGACCATATTGTAATTCCTTTTCAATAGTTGTACAATTGTCTTACTTGTGTGTCTTAATGAGACAGGAAAAAGACATTATTAAACTAATTCCCACTCTCTGCTTAGACCTAAGGCAAGATACAAAAATCTGAGCTGAGGACAGGATTGGTGGAATGGCTGATGATGTCACAAAGTCCCCCCCCCCCCCCACTAGCAACTGGCCCCAGATAGACATTTGATAATATTGTTACAGGAATTAGCTGCAGCTGGCTGGGAACTGAAAGGAAGTGGGAAAAGAAGTGAAGTTAATTAAGTGTTGAGGTTGTAGAAGAGGACAGAGGGAAAGGAATTATTATGGAAGTGCAGAAGCTGTTCACATCTGGGTACGTAATTTATGGTGGTTACTAGTCTTGTGTTGCTTATCTGGGCCTTCACATGGTAGAAGGAAGAGGAAGGTTGGCAGGAGAAAGACAGAAGGAACCAATTATGTTTCTTTTGGTAAATATATCTACTAATAAGGCTTGAATAGGACCATGTCATAGTGAGAGTTAAAGCAGGTTGTCATACCAAGGAGATTAATATGGTCAAACATCACTTCTTCATCTTTCATTGCAATTACAGTACTGTGTACAGAACACTGAGCCATCTAGTGACCACATAATATATTGCAAGGTAAACAAAAGATAATGGAAACACTGAAAAGAAAAAGAGTTTGGCAGTACTAATGAAATGATGATATGTGGTGGTTTAGTGATATTTCAACTAAGATTACATGTTTACCTTGTATGTTTTTTTAAAAAAATAATAATCTGAGTTCATGTATTTGTACTGGACTGGTGATTTCCAGTCAGTTCCTGAACACATCTAGATTGAGACAACTTGCTTATCTCCTAACTTCCCCATCCTAGTTGCATTCACCGTTTCTTTATTTTGCTCCTTTTCTGTGTGCTTCTGCTTTGCTTGTTAGTACTGCTACGCCTGTATGTTACCCTAACCGGGCATCTCTTCTGTTTTAGGAGAAACCCGATGCCAGCTCCACATCCCTACAGCTGCGATCCCAGATTGAAGTAAGCACAATGGCTGCAATGATCTATTTTTGTTTCTGCCTTCAATTTGGTATTCTGCATCAGTCAGATAATAAAGCCTGCCATTGTTCAGCCTCAACTCAAAGCAATGAATCTTCTCTTACAGGAATCCCTTGGCTTCAGCAGTGTGGTATCAACACCAGAAACAGAAAGAAAGTAAGTTTTACTCTTTCCTTGTTCATTAAATTTTACACAAACTACCAATTCACATGAAAGTATTTTCTTTATATAATCCCACAAAATAAGTTACTAAAACAAAATTAGTACCAAACTTTTCTTTCTCTGTCTGCTAGTGTCCTTTTTTCTTTCCCTACCTTTCCCAATTGATATTATATTCTGCCACTTCATTGTTGTTGTTTTAAATACGTTAAAATAACAATACTTGACAGGATTAAGATATGTTCCTTTTACGCTGTCTGAATAAGAAGGGAGGGGAAAACAGAGAGCAAAGCAAATGCCTGCTTAGGCATTTTCATTCATGCTTTAGAGTTTTATATATAAGTCTCAGCCTCCGAGTTTCATACCTTAAATGTCAGAAGTTGTTGTGTCGGTAGACAGATGAGTTTCCCCTGTAACCTTAGGAAGTGTCCTTAAGGCAGCTGCACGGTAGAATATTGTCTGAAGAGGGCAAGTCGTTTTAAAATTACCAGAGGTTATGGGCATTTGATGCCATGTAGAAAACTTGAGTGGCCAAAAGAGACATGATTTAGGCCTGCACTCATCAAATGTGACAGTTTGATTGATTGGTGCTAGCCTCATTCCCCTAGATGAGCAGTATTGCCTCGTCAATCCAGGCAGTTACATGCTTGTAAAATCTGCTTGCAAAAGAATGTTCTTTTACTCTTCTAGCTATAGCCATTGAACTCGTCTTGTCTTTTCCTTATACAAAGTAAATGAAAATGCTTGTGTAGTTTTCTGCTAAGGCCCTTCTACACATGAATAATGTGCTTTTGATACTATGCTTGATATAAGTTGTAGTAGAATAATCTAGATATTGATGGAAATTATGTGGATCCCAAAGAAAACTGGGTATGGGATGGTGTGATTTCTAGTCTGAAGTCCTCCTTGGGCCCATTTTTGGGCCAGGGAATACGTGCATATGTGTGGTGTGTGTGTGTGTGTGTGTGTGTGTGTGTGTGTGTGTTGCTGGTGGTTGAACAGTGTGATGAGTCCATTTTGAAACCTTCTTTTTTTTTTTTTGCAGAAGTAGTGTTCCCATTTTAAGTATCACAATGATACCCTTCTTTCCTTTTAGCAACCCGCCCTTTAGAGGAATTTGAATTTTAGTCCACAGGTTTAAAAAAGTTGATCGTGGAAGCAAAAATCAGATCACAGCTTGTCTGTCCTGCTTTGCCTCAGTTGCCCCTTTGAGGTGATTGCCTAAGTAATTACTAGAACTTTTATCTCATTTTGTAAGAATCAAATCTCCCCTAAAAGGTCACTCTACTGAAATAGTTTTAAGGAGAAAGTTATTTTAAAAATCTCTAACTGTAAAAATCTGTAAACTTCAGCTATGCACACTTTGAATTGAGCAGGAAAAGGGTGTTGGGTCATAAAGGTCCACAGACTGCAGTGGGGATGAGAGGCAGATATTGGTTTAAGTTACGGAAAATGTGTGAGTTGCAATCTATGCAGAATCAGTGAATCATATAAACTCAGGTATACACTAGAGCAAGTCTTTCCTTTCTTGTGAGAAGTCTTAGCACCAAAATTTAGAAATCTTTTGGTTTCGCCTGACAGAGGAGAAATTGTCTAGAAGCTACTGAGTCACAAGGCAAGCCAGTGCTCATGAGCGACTCCATATGATGTTGTCAGCATTTATATTACATTCCAAATGTCATCCCTAACGTTCTTGTTTTGGATGAAGTGGTTCACAAAAGATGTGAGGCTGCCTTTGAAATTTCGAATACTATGGCATGATGATGATGTACCCCTGCCCTTCCCTAAGAGATTATATCATTTATTTAAAAACTAGAACATAGTATTAGTGAATAGCTAATTTGCCTGGCGTGCCTGGTGTGCTCTGGTCCATGGGGTCACGAAGAGTCAGACACAACTAAACAACAACAACAACAAATTTGCTAAGATATACCATGAAGGCCTCACTGGATCTAAGGACGATAGTTTAATGTGTTTAACCTAGAACAGTCTTAATCACCTAGAAAAATGTAATTGGGGGTTTCATTTTGAAATGTGGATGAAAGGCACTGAACCTTCCCGTTCCTGCTTGTAGCTCTGCTTCCAAGCACTTTTTGCCCAGTCATTGTCACACAAAATACTGAGGGGGGAAAGTGCTTGGGAAAAGAAGTTTTCATTGGAAGGGTTTGCACTATTGTTTCTCTTACCAGTATTATTCTCTTCTGCTGTTAACAATCCAACACTACACACCTTTTCTATGCAGAGGGTTGGATTACATGACCCTTGGGATCCCCTCCAACTCTCCAGTTTTATGATTTAAGATAGATTATGTGTTAAAGCACACAGAAAAACAACCATTGTCTAGTTTGCTTGTACGTCCCACTGTAGATTAGTGTAGCTTTCCAATGGGCCCAAGAAATTTGGGGAACACATTTCTTTGACTTGAATGTGCACACTAGCCATAACTAGTGACCATAACTAGAAGCAGCAGCAGTCATAATACACCAGGTAATATATAAGCAGGGTTTGGCTATGCAACTGCCAGCTTCTAAAGCAAGGCAGTCTTATATAGTTGAAGGAAGCCAGCAATTTATCCCATTCTGATGTGTGGGATTTTGTTTAGAAATAAATACCCCTTTCTTGTCACGGTAATGAGTGATGTGAAATTTCCAGCATGATGTTTTAGCAGAAGTGCAACCGCCAGGAGCCATCTGCATGATGTAAGATTCTTGCCAGCAATTTTTTTTTTAAAAAAAGTTCTTCTATATGTTTAAAAGCATGTCACTGGTGCAGAATATTTTACCAGCTGCTCCACTAGATTTGTCAAGGCTGAAGTAAAACTAGTGAGAAGAATGCAACTCATTTTCACACTTTTAAAGGTCTGAATCTTTCATAGTAAATTCTTTAAAGGAAGTTTCCTCAAAAGCATAGCTAATCCTGGATCACCACTGCAATTTTTAGAATGTCTATAGATCCAAGGGTTCAGTATGTGCACAGTAGCTTTAAAGTAGCTTACTGTACTGGGAAATCGGCAATGAATGGTATTTAGAGACCCAGGTGTGTATTGCCAAGTTCATTTTGCAAACTTTAAAGATTTCAGCTGCCTTTTGAAGACTGGTTGGAATGTTGGTTCTTTGAACCTGCTTTGTGTTTGTGAGCATACATGTTTGTATGTAGTTATGTTGCCAAAGGGGGGCGGGGGAGAGAGCTCTGGACAGTTTTGTGTATTGTGATTTAAAAACAGGTTCTCATGCTCTTTGTTTGGAGGTAGCATTTCTCCATGCCAGCCTTCAAGTAAATAGAAGATTCTCCCCAGTTCAGGGTTGTTACCATCTGTCCAAAGCCTGTGAGAACTGAGTTGGTGGTCTTGGTCCAATTTCTACTAGGCAAATACCACAAAAGCTACCATAACACTTGGCATTAGACTAAGGGAAAACTCAACTGCCTACTGTAAAATGTTACTAAATAGGCATACAGACTGAATCGAATGGTGGAACCTCCAGAAATAAAGAAAAGCGTGTAGCATATATTGCAAGCTTCCATTGCTATAGTAACTGTCTCTTATAAAAAGGAACAGCATCTGTTTTCTGTGTATTTTCTGTGTAAGTATGGCTGTTAATGAATGTGAGATTCATAATAGGACGTACATTTTTCATTGTGAAAGAAAATAGGAGAACTTTCCCAGAACACTGATTAATTTTGTGTGCAACTACAAGTGTAACTTTGTTACAAAGGGATCCCCCTTGTGATATCTTGAAAGTGACAGCAGCTCTCCTGCAGTTGTTTACTCAAGGAAAGGAGAAGAGATCTGGTGATCACTGTGTATTTGGCAGGAAATCCAGGTCAAACCAAGTCAAACCTTCTGCATCCTGTCTTTCATCCTGTTTTTAGCAGGGGAAGAGGACAGTGCATTTCCCCCTACTTTTGGGAATACATTTTGGTTTGATTGAAAATAAACCGATCTAAGCAGGCTACCTCCTGCAGCCTCTAAAACTGAAGGTATTACAAGCAGAATATGGAAGCCAAAGCAATTGTTTTCTTTCGATCTTCTTGGGGCATTCAGGAGACCCATTTAGTTAACTTAAAAGACAACTGTCACCAGAATGTGAATTTGCACAGCATACACTGGGTGTTTAATCACTCTCTGAACCCAACTCTTTGTCAGTATAACAAAAACAGTTAAACCAGGGAAGTTTTGTGATACAATTGCAAACTGAACTTTGACACCCGTGTTTCCTTTCTGCCAAAGGCCTTTCTGCCAAATTTATTATAAATTTATTAGAGACACTTTACGCCATAGTCCAGAGATAATTTTGACCGATTTGGCCCGTGTAGGATGTTGCAGAGCGGCATGGTTATGAATGGTCTCTGTGCACTCTGAACAGTGGGACATTTTTGAGCAGCTTTGCATTTCAGACCATGGGAGCTTCTGTGTCTTCATCAGCTGTGAGATGTGCTCACTGCTGCAGCTGTTTTGAAAGTGTAAAATCACCATGCTGTGCACTGGTCTTGTGTGCATCTCATGATGAACTACTCACCCTGAGTGCATGCCCTGTGATATGATCTCTAGCCAGAGGGAGGAGTTTGATGTTGTTATGATTTGAGTCTGCAACTAATTTGGTTCTTGTATTAGCTCCAGTGTTGTTAACGAAGGAGTCAGTACAGCAGAGTTGGTATACTTGCTAATTTAAATGACCGTGAGTCTCAGCAAGCAGGCAATATGCTTCCCTTTGTAAAGGAATAATTAACATGGTTTTAAAAAGTTTGTTCTCTTGGATGCAATTTTAACAAACCCCGAAGCAGTACTGCAACTTGAGATCTAATCCAATGGGGTAATGTGGGGTTGCTACATATGTACACCCAGTCATTTTTGTTTCCCCCACCCATGATACCACATCAGATCTTTTCACTTCAAAAAGCTGCCCCTTTCATTACTCTCCAACATTCTATGCAGCAGGAGGCAGTTGGAAAGGAAAATTAGCAAGCCCTGTGTATATGTACAGAAGCATTTCCTATCCTCAGCCAAATTTCTATGGGTCCCAGTCAGTGTTCAAAACTCCCATTGTTCTAGGCGCATTTTGTGACAGGGAATTTCATTAATACAAGCAGTTTCTGAGCTCTGAGAGCAGTACTGCACCTATGTTTTTAGATTAAAACTGCCACTGCTGGAATGAAAGGAGGACCTTTTTCTGCCTCCCCACTTCCAGCCACACTCTGAGGACTGGAGAAGGGACCCTCATAAGAATATTAAAGGGGATGGGCCGGGGAAGTATGGCTTTGAATTTTGCAGTCTTCAGATGAGGATTAGACCATGTGAAAAACGAATATAAGATTTTAGCTGCAGTTCATTCATTTTCAGCTTTATATTCTTGCTATTTAAAAAGTGGACCTAAACACTCCATTGCAGCACCCATAACCTAGGTTTAAAGTGCCATTTAGCTCCTAGCTTTCATATCTCAGTTTCTAACACTGGTCCCAGTATAGATCTCCAAATCATTCTTACATTTATATGCAGTTTCTCTTATCAATACTCATGTGCACCGGTCACCTGATTTAAACAATGGACTTCCCAGATTTCTAAAGATAAGACTGTTGATCTTATTGTGGTTAATGTCCAGACTGCAGTCCTAATCTAGAAGGATGCTGAATCAGTACTCTGGGTGATATTATCAGTTGAGTGGTTTAAGTACTGTCATGTTTGATTCTAGCAGATTGTCACAGCAACCAAATTAACTATGACATTTTACTATGAGCTCATCTGTAATAAGCCAGAATAACGACAGTGATGAGAACTGCAAAGCAAAGAAAGGGCAAAGGGCAAAGCAAGGAAAAAGGAAAACTCTGGTATGAAAGTTTGCTTTTAATCTAAAGAATGAATGCTTCCTCTTGGCTTTGTTAACCGCTATAAACTAGATTAAAGAGGGGAGGGGAGAGCAGTCTCCCTCAGACTTAGTTAACCTTGTTCCAAAGCAAAATGGTGTTTTGTGGGGCGGGGGGGGGGGGGAGAGAAGAGATGGAGTGTTATGTTTGAAGCTAAATTTCATTGGTGGCCAAATTATTCATGCTGCTTGCAAATAATTTCCCTGAGAGAAGTAGGGCAGGAAACTCCCACAACAACATTCACAATGGGAGTGAGAAACCAGCCAAACAGTGCTTGTGACATGTGACAAGCCAGACCAATGTGCCTCTGAGCAGCTGAAGGAATGTTTCCTGGCAATTGTTCTCAGAGAAACGAAAGCCTCCTTTCAGAAGAATGTAGAGCTTGTTGCTGCGAGTTAATGCTGTTTGTCATGACCCAAACACATTTGTAGATGGTGATGGGCTGTGTACCTTGTGCCAAACCGGTCTTTCTGCCTGTATATTTTCAGACACCAAATCTGCTTTTGTGTGTACCTCCCTCAGCTTTAGAATCTACTGTTTACTGGGCTCTCTTTTTTTACACGCTTCCTGGTGATCTTGGTGTATTAACAGATAGTTCAGTGTTCCCCAACCTAGCCCTTTCTAGATGTTTTGGAGCAAGAAGGCTGCTGAGGTTTTACCCATTCCTTTTTCATCTCTCGTCTTCAGGCAATCTTTGCCAAAAAGAAGCTCACTTCCGTAATCTGGAGGTAGGTCTCAGCTGGCCAAGAAAATTCCAAAGTGGTGCTCTGCCCTTTGATTTCAAGCAGGGAGACTGAACAAGGTCAGGCAGTACTAGTTCTGTCACTAGAATGGGTCAATGCAGTCCAGACTCTGCTCTCATGCAAACCACAATTAACTCTGCCAGTCATTGGATACATTGCCCATCATCACTGGAGGGACAGAGGGCAGAAGTGAGTAACCTCCCAACCCCAGGCCTCAAGCCTCCATCAGCTCTTGAGCTCTGGTGGAGAGTGCATGGCTCCACCTAGAGATCCTTGCTTGGGTCAGGCATCTGGCGCCTCAAGAACCAAAGGTTTTACAGAAAGAGGAAAAAATGCACAGTTCCAGGTGTGAGTAACTAGATCTAGATGTTACTGCACTCTTCACATTACTGTAGTTCTCTCTCAGTGTCCCATGTAAGTGGTGGCACGTAATTCTGCCAGAGGTGGAACAGAAGCATGGGCAAAAAGCACTTAACGTCTTCCTGTTCTCTGAGTCATACAGTACTTGCCCAGTCTGAGCATAGAGAATTGCCATGGATTGCCAGCAGCCCCCTCAGTGATGGGAGAATAGAAGGCCTTCAGGTGCAACTGTGGGTGATATTTCCCACTGCTCATCTTTCTATGGGTGCTTCATATTTATCTTCTCAGAGTGGGCTCAGCTTTGCTACAAATACTTTCTGAGGTATGCGAGTTCCTTTATCTCAGTTTTGGTTCTCATAAAGCAGTTCTTGGAGGTGAAATTGTAATGGAGGATGTTTGGAATTACAAAGTGGGTTGTAAACTGCTTCCTTTTATTCAACTTCAGTCCAATTTTCTCAACACAGTCTCTTGGGACAATTTCTTTTGTAAGGCCCAGAGCTTCCAGGATATCTTTCTGAACCTGAATGAGAGATGGAGATCTTTGTCGGCCTCCACTCAACTCAAGAATGATAGAACATATTGATCTTCCTCTATTGGTGTGCCTGATATCTGCTTTGGACCTAGTTTTTCTTCAGTATTTGGTCAATTCCTATAAGGCCTCCCTAGTTGTTGCTTTTAAAAAATATTGGCTCTTCCAACTTTTCATACATGGCTTGAAGGAGACAGCCTATTGTCATGCCAGTGAAGGGGTTTTCCCCTATGTTTTCTGTTTTGGACTAGAGACTTATAGATGCAATATAGATACCATACTAGAAGCCAGGTTCTGTTATCTTACTCATGATCAAGGATGCTGTGAACTGATGGGTCCTGCTTCCACTGTAAAGTAAGCACAATCAACATGGCTACCTCTCTGTTGCCTACATAGGGGGGAACAAAACAAAACAAAGGCAGTGCCATGTTTGTAACTGCTGAGAAAGTTTTAACCTGCTGAAAGAGCCATTGCTATGGAGACCTAATGACAAGATAATTGAATGGAACCTCTCTGCTTTCCATGCTTCTCACACTGATGCTAGCAGGGTCAGAGCCCCTCAGACTTGCATTTCCCTTCAGGTCCATGCAAATCTTTATTGGACTAAAGACCCATTTTCCTCACAATGTCATCCCCCCTTAAATAAATTATCTTGAAGTCAGTCAGCTCCTCTCATAAAGGTGTCAGTTTTCACAGTAGTTTAGTCACTGGGCATTGTGTAAAGCAGGCAGATAAACAAACCACCTTCAAAGGAAGCAAGCAAAAGGCTTTTGTATTGGTGCATTTTGTGCTCCAAATATAAGCAATAACTTTATACCAGGCTATCTGTTCCATTTGGTTTGTAAATAGATGCTGGGAAGGGAGGAGAGAGCATAATTTTATGGGCAGTTTTTAGTAGCTGTCTAATTTTTAGGACCACATTATGCACCTGTGCTATTTGCATTCAATAAATGAGATCTGGGTATATTTTAGAGCACATCTGTATTTATGATTCTTAATAGCAAAATAAAAACCAATCAGGATAATCTTATTCTCAGTTTCTCTTCGTGTTGCTGGGGGGAGGGGGGACCAATGACCTTTCCGATCTAAACAGCATGTTCATAAAAGCTGCACACATGGTGGTGTTTGTTTCCATTTACTGTTCTGCATATTGCAGAAGCACAAGGCTATTTTATATTTCAGGTCACAAATGGACTCCGTGCCTTATAAAGTCAGCCACTGTGTATGCAAAATAAACCCCACAGATGCCTGACACAGACTAGAATGAGGACAGGCTGATGAAATTAAAGCTTTTTTGAGAGCCAGTTTGGTGTAGTGGTTAAGAGCGGTAGTATTGTAATCTGGGGAACCGGGTTCACGTCTCCGCTCCTCCACATGCAGCTGCTGGGTGACCTTGGGCCAGTCACACTTCTCTGAAGTCTCTCAGCCCCACTCACCTCACAGAGTGTTTGTTGTGGGGGAGGAAGGGAAAGGAGATTGTTAGCCGCTTTGAGACTCCTTCGGGAAGTGATAAAGCGGGATATCAAATCCAAACTCTTCTTCTTCTTCAAACTCTTCTTTACTAACTCACTGGAAGGAGAGCCAGAAAACAGTGTTTACACCGAAAGTAGCTTTCCCTTTTATCTGTGTGCAATGCACTCAGTCTGTAGAGTGCACCCCACTGCCAGGAGCACCAGACTTTTGAAAAGGAAGTTATGAAGATTGGAAATGGGTCACTATAGCAGTGAGGTGTGTGGCATCCACCACCGCAACCCAATGGAGGATCATTTTGGGCCTGCTATCAAAACAGTATTCTTTTTTCTTCTTATTTGTCAAAATAGTTTCAAAAGCAATCCAAAAAGTCACTTAGGAGTATCCAGAAGAATAGGGATGGAAGGAAGGATGCATGGGTAGGTAGGTAGATGAAAATCATACATATTGTTCATACTGGAGTGTTGCACATTCTCGGTGCTTATGCACCAGAACCGTTGACTAACATCCAATCTATTTTCTCATTCAGTTTGACCATTTGTTGGACCATAACTAGACAAGACCAGCTTTGCTGGAGTGTACTCTGTGGTCTAAAAGTGAGGCTTTGCAAAAAAAAATAAAAATAAAAAAAATCTGGTTATATCCCAGAATGTTTACCATTTCCAAGGAACCTGTTACATCTTTCTTTCAACATCTCCTCTTTCACTTATCAAGTTTTGGGGCATGGACCTAGAAATAACGTTGACATTAAAGCATGAGATTAAAGTTATGAACATTTTTAATGGATTTAATTTCACACCAGAACTAGAATCTGGTAGTAAGCAGATCTCCTTATCGTGGTCTGTAATTGGCCATCTATTCTATGTCTTTCTTCCTTACATGAGTCAGTATCTGTAGAGCCCTTTTACTATGTGCGTCGGAGTGCATTTCATTGGGAAGTCTGCTAATGAAGCTGTACATCAGAGCATAGCAAAACCAAAGGGCCAGAGCCATGGAGTAATGGCATTTGGCTGCTTTTCAGACATGCAGTGCTGAAACTTCTGCCAAGTGTCACTGCATCATTAAGTTTCAGAGCGAGTTGTCAGTCCATGAATGGAAGAACACAAATTATGTCTGGTGTGTGTTCATAGAGAAACTGAAGGTTCAACACAGTCAGAGCAGCATAATTGTCAAATCAAACAATAAGGCCATTTTCAAATGCCATAAATTCTTCATCCCACATATTTAAGGAAAGTAATAATTAATCATTCACACCTTGGGCAAGACTTGAAGGCAAAATACTTTATAGAATGCAAAGTCAAAGGTCCTTTTTTACCCTCCAGCAAACATTGCTGTATACAAGTGTGAAAAGGAATGGGAGAAATATACAACTGGTACATGCCTTCTAGATAGGAAAATTCATATTTTGCTTTCTAGCAGCTACTAGTGGGCTTTTTAGAAACAATGAAGGCAGCTGGTATATTGTAGTAGCTAAGACTTTGAGCTGTTAACCCAAAAGTCCCTTTAGGCAGCTATGATCATTTTCCCCCATCCATAAGCACCAACTTGAGCAGAAGATTGGGAAGGCTGATGATGCACACGTGATGTCAAAAGGAGCCAGAGGCGCAGCTGAACATGGTGGTGGCACAGTTTCAGTGGTCCTTCTCCCAATGCTTTGCCTCCTCCTCCGACACTGGTCCAGGGCTCCTTCCTCCTACCTTTCTCCTGTGTGGCAAGAAGCTGCATGTGACAAAACATGTGGTCTGGGCTCTGCCCCCAGAAGAATTTTTTTTGGGGGTGCAATGGACCAGAGCCCCCTAGAGTTGGCACCTATGAAATCCGCCCCTGATTGTCCTTAACATGGGGGGGGGGTATATTTTCTTGGAGGGACTGAAAGAATCTGGGTCCCTTAGAGCTGGTACCTGTGCTCACACCCCAATCTTCAATATGGACATTATAATAAAAACATACTTATAGGTTGTTATAAGTGCATCTGATAATTATATATCTGGTATGGTGTATGAGAAATGTTCTCACTTTAAACAGTAACCAGTATTCAGAGATGTACTGAACGTGGAGGTTCTATTTATCTGCTATGGGTGTTAATAGGCTTAACTTCCATAGAATGGTTTTAAGCATTTTTTTTAAAAAAGGCCACTTAAGGTTGAGCATAAAATTTACATGCAGTTAAATTCTGCCTCTCATGAAACTCTTGAAATCAGGCCATGATCAGTGGTCAAGGATGATAGGAGCTGGAAACCAACAACACCTGAAGAGCTACAGATTCTCCATCCCTACTTTAAATGGTTAAAAGCCAATATATTTTCTAGCTGCTGAACAAACTTCTGTCTGCTTTCTGTGCGCTTTCCCAGACTTCCACCCCCCATTGTATCAAAAGGGCAATGAATCCCCATATTAATATATAAGTTGTATATTCTAAATCATAGTACACTTTTAGTGACAGAAGTATCCTGTTTTCCGTACTTTGCAGTATTATGGGATAAAAATTCAGTATAATTCCTGCAAAGTGTTCTAATACCAATTTTTTTTTTTAGGATAGTGGGGATTCCTATAGCTGTTGTGTAGTTGCTGTAGTGAAGTTCAAGTAGCATGATGCTTTGTGGCTGTCTCTTCCTTTCCTGTTTCTCCTGTCTGTGGCACCATTTTTATTGTTTTAAGAGCCTGTTTATGTGGTTGTGAATGCACCTGCATAACCTGAAAAGCTGGAAGTTAAGGTTTTTATATTACTGATAGTGACCCTGAAGAGCGGAGTGGGGTGCCAGGTGAGATGCATTCTCTAGGGTGATGTCTGTACATCTCTCATGATCAAAAGTACAAGAACCCCAGAAAGGAGCAGTCTGGGATGTAGGGTGAAAGCACAAACTTGTTGATGTGGAACAACATTTGCAGGACCAGATAGGAAATTAAAGTACATGAATGTTCACAAAACCCCTGAGTTTTATAAATATACCACATCACACTCCTAAATATATATATATTTGTGCTCCAAGGGCCTATCTAAAGGCTGCTATATATTTTCTTCTGTGCCTGTTTGTTTGAGCTCCTTCCTAACAATCAAGCACTTGGCTGCTAGTGCTGTGAACCCACCCAAGCCATTAATTTTCCTTTTACAAGCTGTCCCGTGTGTAAACTGCACCAGTAAGGAAACTAGCAATGGCCCCCTTCCAGCATGCACCTGGTGCAGCCCAGATCTGGAATTTGGTTGCATCAGTTGGCTGGCTGGCTCGGATTAAATTTCTAATCAGACTGAAGAAGAAAGATGATTTGCCATATCCGAAACACTGCTGTTACTGCCTTTGCTTGGGTGAATTTACTGAATCAAAATTAAACTTCATGCTATCGTTTCCCCTTTCATGATGTCCCTGCAAATTGATGATTATGTTTTTCATGCTTATAAACTGTTGGCCTCTAATCACTTGGATCACTTACAGTGTGCACTGGTCTAAAACAAAATACAGTTTGGTTTCTTCTCGGAGCTTTTGTTGATCAAAAACACTGCAGTGCCCTCTACTGCTAATCCTAGAAAGTGCAGATCAGATGGGTTTGCAAAGTCAAACTCTGAGTGTGTAGTTAAGCTTTGAAGCACACTCAAAGTAAAATGTTCATCTTGTTTTCTGAAGATCTATCTATCTATCTATCTACCTACCTACCTATCTATCATCTATCATCTTTCTCTTTGGAATAGAGACTTCAAATCCTTGTTTTTCTCCAAGCTTGGTAGCAATAATAAACTTAAATTGAAGAAAGTAATTATTAATAGTATCATTACCATTATTTATATTTCTAATTTTAATGCTGTTTATTTTCATATATTGTAAACTGCCAGCCCACAAAAAGTGATGATTTTTTGCATTAAAGAATGCTACAGTTTGCCGCAGTAGTTGAAGGGCAGCGTTAGATGCACAGCATAGAATATATTACCACTTGGTAGAAGCGTTGTATTAATTTTCTATGTTGACAGCCTGGGGGGGGGGAGGGGGAGAGGAGAGGACATTCTTTGGCACATTTCCCCCTTTGACCCTGTAACTTTAACTCTTTTGTTCTCCATACATATTTTTCTGCATCAGTCACAAGAAGCTCGTTTCAGAGCATTCAGGCTGGAGCTGAGCTAATGCCATTGTTTAAGTGTAGCTGGTGCTGAGATACAGTTTCTCTTGCTGGCTTCAGTGTGCATTCATAAGAAAAGGAGCAGGGAGGGGGCATTTGATGCTTCAGATCCTGACTTACTGTGAGCCAGATAACCAGGGCTGGTGTTACCATGAGGCAGAGTGAGGCGACTGCCCCAGACAGCAAATGCTGTGTGTCCTTGCCCTCCCCCAGCTGCCCCCCTCCCCATTTCCCTCTGTTGGAAGACAGAGCTCTGTGTGCTGTGCAGCCTGTCCTGTGTCCCCTAAGTTAGCCTTCTGCCCTCAAGGTACAGTGGTGGAGGACACTGGCCTGTTGCCAGTGTGGAAGTAAGATTCAACTGTCGGTTGGGTCAGTACATGGAAGGGCAGGGGCAGATGTTGCATTTTGGTCCTTCGTTTGAGGCAGCCAGCCCTGCAGACAACTCCCAAGAAACGTCAGACGTTTGCAACAATCATTCTGTTTCTGTTTTGTGTTTTAGGTTCTCTCTTCATAAATCAAGTTCTGAAGAAAGTGCTGTCGGTCAGTATACTTCACCTTTATTTGGTCCTTTCTCCACCCCTTCCCCATGCCTTGCTTTTTGCATACCATCAGCAGTGTTGATCTACCTTGCTGTTTCAACTCTGTTGCAGTAATGTCACATGTTTTGCTACCTGCTTGTGGGGGGAAAGGGGGAGGTTTTTCAACTTCCTTCTCATTTTTGAGGATTATTCCTTTAGAATAATACTTCCTTATGCATTTTATAAGTGTTATACAGGTAGACAGAGGCGTGGGATAGTTTTTGTTAATCACTGAAGTCATTTTGTCCAGAAGAGGAGCACAACCACTCTTTTCCTCCTCCCTTAAAGAAAACAAATGTATTGGAATCTTCTGGTACAATTTATTTAATTCACTTGCATCTCAGTGTTTGCTTTAAATAGGGATAACTGTTATTTATCATTTATTTATAGATCTCATTTTTGCACTCAAGTGCAAAATAAAATAACTAGGAAGCCTGCTTGATGTAGAAATATGACTAATGGTCATGCACCACTTTTAGATTACACAAACAAATTGAAATTGCATTTTCATATTAACTTTTAGGTAGCTTTTAACTTTGAAGGTTTTTTAGGTGAACTAAAAATAAAAGTTCAGTATGATCTATATTGTTAGTTAAAATGAACATAAAAAATGTGTGTTCATTTTCACCTAGCATAGTATTTTTTGGTTGCTTGTTGCAAATGGTCTACAGCCTTCATTTTCCTAAATAATGATTGCTTGCGACAGCTATTTATGGCATTCTTTCCAAGTATGAATTAAAATTAAAAACAACGCCCAAAAATAACTGAAACAGGATGAGGGAATGGGTTTCCTTTGAAAATGTATACATATTTAAACCTATAATGTATATTGTGTTCCCCTTTAGGTAAAGCAGATTGGAAAAAGAAGAATAGGTATTTCTGGCAAAACTTCAGAAAGAATCAGAAGGGACTAATGAGGCAGTCTTCAAAAGGTACAGCTTTTTTAGCATTGCTGTGTTTTAATATTTGTTACATTTAGTTCTGAGAATAGTTTATATAGTTAATTGGGCCTTCAGCGGGATTAACATACTAAACTGCAATAATTTAAGAAGGGTAGTCTTAATTTTTTGACAGTACAGTGGTGCCTCGCAAGACGAAATTAATTCGTTCCGCAAGTCTTTTCGTCTTGCGAGTTTTTCGTCTTGCGAACCACGGTTTCCCATAGGAATGCATTAAAAATCAATTAATGCGTTCCTATGGAAACCGCCTTCAGACCAGGTCCGGGGACAGTCTGTCCCCCGACCTCTTCTGAAGGCCGGCAGGGGGCGAAAGTCTTTGCTCCCCCCCCCCCCCCGCCTGCCTTCCCGGGACAGCGGAGACTTCTCCGCTGTCCCGGGGCGATCTTAAAATTCTGGCGGGCGGCAGCGAAGGGTTCGCTGCCATCCCCCAGTATTTTAAAAGCCCCCGGGACAGCGGAGACTTCTCCGCTGTCCCGGGGCGATCTTAAAATGCTGGCGGGCGGCAGCGAAGGGTTCGCTGCCATCCCCCAGCATTTTAAAAGCCCCCGGGACAGCGGAGGACTTCTCTGCTGTCCGGGGCGATTTTAAAATGCTGGCGGGCGGCAGCGCTGCCGCCCGCCAGCATTTTAAAATCGCCCCGGGACAGCGGAGGAATTCTGCCTTCAAAAGCCGTCCGGGGGCTTTTAAATCACCCCTGGACAGCCCGGGGCGATTTAAAAGCCCCCGGGAAGGCAGGCAGGGGGGACATAGACTTTTGCCCCCCGCCCGCCTTCAGAAGAGGTCCTGCTATCCCGGACTGCTTTTAAAATGCTGGCAGTGGGGAGCAAAGCCTTTCGGCCCCCGCCAGCCTTCCTGGACCTCTTCTGAAGGCCGGATGGGGGGGAAAGGCTTTGCTCCCCACCGCTAGCATTTAAAAGAGGTCCCCGGAGATTTCCCTATGGGCTTTCATCTTGCGAAGCAAGCCCATAGGGAAATTCGTTTTGCGAAGCGCCTCCAAAACGGAAAACCCTTTCGTCTAGTGGGTTTTTCGTCTTGTGAGGCGTTCGTCTTGCGGGGCACCACTGTACTCTTTTGTTCAATTAATTCCACTAGGTTAGAAAGGCAGGTTACATACTGCTGCCTGTCAGACCCTGTCCAATTTAACAGAAGCTGCTTTATCTCTGAGAACTATTCCATACCAAACTAAAGTTCAGCAATAGATGAAGCTGTTTCATAGTGTGATTGCTCTGTTCTTAGAGCAAAACTTTATTCATTAAGGAATACAAAAGCAGCCTCCTCCTGATCATCAACTTCTTTTGTGTGTGTGTGTGTGTGTGTGTGTGTGTGCGCGCGCACCCGCAGCCTTCCCACTGCTCCCCGGGGCTGACGGTGAGGGAAGCTCGGCTTTCCCCACCACCAGCCCCACAAGCTCGGGGAGCAGCCTTTCCGCTGCTCCCTGACTTGCTCTTTGGGGAAAGCCAGCCCTATCAGATATTTCACAGCATACTCTTAATCCCAATTTGTGCTACTGGACTGGTTCAGTATAAGAGTTGTCCATCTGCCAAAGTCTGCCAGGCTCTTCTGAAGGTACAGTAGTTGAGAAGCTTCTCGGGTGGTGTTCCTACCAGAAACAGCAAGTATAGGACCCCAAAATTGGGCAGGTCAAGTGTGGAGCAGAGCTAATCATGGACCTGATAGATTCAAAGCTGCTCAGTCACCCCCTTGTACAGTTGTATTCACAAAAATACATTATGCAATCATTAAAATATCACTTAAATATTTTAAAATATTAAGTAGATTATAAATGCTTTTAAATAAATGAATGAAACCACAGTTTAATACAGCACCATCAAAGTCCAGTCATTCTGCACCCTAAGCATAAAATATAGGACAAATACCATCTTATTCCATCCGTATTTGTTATATTACCCCATCAAAGAGAAATGTTTCCTAAGATGATAAATGATAGGTTGAAAATATGGCAGATTTGTACAAAGGATGGTAGGAATCGGTTTGCAATGCAGAAAATCTCTTGACCCAACATACCAGGCTTTGGATTAGCATTTCCTTTGCTGCTCTGTCATTGTCTGTAATGATTTCCAAGTATAATAAATATATTCTAGGACATGCCTTCTTTCTAAGCTCTATTGATTTGAGGAAGCAAAATAGGTCACTAGAGAGGAATATTTTAGCATTGCTCCTATCATCAAGCTGTGGGGTAAAACTGGCAACGGCTCTCCTGGCATGGCTGCTGTCCTTGGTCTCTGACAGTGTTAAGATCAACATATTTCACAAACCCAAATAAAAATGTTGCCATGTATCTCAGAATTTTGAAGGAGGGAGTTAAGTAGCCCAAATAGCTTGACTAACATAGGAACCAGATTTCTGAGGTCAGTAGCCTGGGAAGATCATGATTTGGTACACTTTATCTCTCCCCCCCCCACCCATTTTGCTTTGTTTCTAAAGATCTTTATTCTTCCTTTGTGTCTTCAGGGGAAGATGTTGGTTATGTGGCAAGTGAGATCACAATGAGTGACGAGGAGCGGATCCAACTAATGATGATGGTTAAGGAGAAGATGATTACTATTGAGGAAGCGCTTGCAAGGGTATGTGATGAAATACATACTATTCAGCCTTATTATTCCTTGATATGTCAGTTATATCAGTGAAACACTAGAACCTTGTAAATAGGTTGCCATAATTTCTGAGAACAATGCTAGGTGACTTTGTGGATTGGGATAGAAGCAGGGGTTGCTTATACATTAGCATCCTGTCTGACCAGGCCCAAAGATTCCGTATGAAAGCAGTTCTGTGAATAACAGCACGATCCTATACATTTCTACTCAGGTGTAAGCCCCATTAAGTTCACTGGGCTTACTCTGAGATAACTGGTTATAGGATTGTACCGTAAGTGGTTTTAAAAGGTTTGAGAATACAGTTCCATTGTATGGTGCTAACCTGAACAATCATGTGGTAAGTGTATGCATATATGGGTGAGTAAGTGAATTGCATTATAGCTTAACTAAGCATTAAAGCTCAGCCACACACTGATAAGATTGTCGACTCTGCAGTTAAGACTTAATGAGACTATGCTTTGAAGCTAACAATTCAGTTCACACATAACTTACTCTCTATTAGCCTTCAGAGGGCTGATTTCTCGCTTTTGTCACTAGAGTACTGTACTAAACAACATATTTAAATATAACAGAGCTGAGTAGTATGTATTTGTGTCTGGGTTTTTTCCTGAACTTTCCAGAGCTTCTATCTATCTATCATCTATCTATCTATCATCCATCTATCTATCTATCTATCTATCTATCTATCTATTTGTATGTATGTATTATCACAACAATATGTGATAATATGAGCAAACCAGAAAGCAGAATAATGGGGGGAGGGGGTTGAGAAAATGGAATAGGTTAAACTACATGCTTTAGCAAGGTAGAAAACCTTTGGTCTTATTTTCATTTCAGCTTAAGGAATATGAGGCCCAACATCGGCAGTCAGGTAGCATGGACTCTGCTGAATGGCCTGATAGTCCTTACCCATCTTTTGACGGTTCCTCCAATTGTAATGTGAGTATCAGTCTCTACAATGCAGTTGCATATATTGTTTACATTGACATAAGGCAGTTGAAAGGGAAGCAAGAAGCATGGAGAATGTTCGCCTCAGGCATGATGGTCCCATTCCTCATTGAAAAGGAAAGATCACTCCACTTTTTAAAAAAAGTTTTCAACTCTCTTCAGTTGAATCTCATGGATGTTGGATATAGTGCTGGTATTCTTTTAGCCTTTGTTCAGCACAGTCTGTGTTCTGCCTGAGTTGCAGGTTCTCTTCACACAACAGCTTTTTTAACCAAAAGTTTGCAGATATTGCCTCTCAGCCGGTTGTGTGTATCTGCGCTTGTACATAGGGTGTGGTTTTGTGGGTGCAACTGCAAAAGTAAAATTTGAAGCACTTGTGGTGTCATGCCAGAAACAATCTTGCTCATGACATGGCACAAGCTAATGTTTCCATGGGTGCCAGGTATCCACTGTTCACATGGATGCAGCCCTAAATTAAGCTGTCATGTCACATTAAGCTTCCTCAAGAGCTCTACTAAGATATATGCATTTCTGTGTCAAAACTCAAGTGTGTTTCCATCTTCAGATTCCCCCAAAGCCTCACTTTTTCCACTTGAACATTTTGGCTGTTATCCTGTGGCTAGATAGATATGCCTGCTTGTTTGGACTTTCACCCTGCTCTATTGCAAAGTATACATTAAAATGATTATCTGAGAACATGTCATACTTGATGTACGTTGTTGTTGAAAATATAGCAATTGACATTAATACCATATACTTTGTTTCTAATCCTTTCCTGTAATAGTGCAGTTCTAGGCTTGTTCTACTCAGAAGTAAGTCTTGGTGTGTTCAGTTCACCTTCAACTCTCACAAATGATTTTAGAACTGCAGCCTAAAATCTTTAAATGGTTTTGTAATCCCAATTCGAAATGATGCCTTCCCTAACCATGTAATTATTGAGGAAAGAAGTTCTAGTGAACAGCCTTCAAACTGTGAAATGTAGCTTTAAAAAACAAAATAAAAATAAACTGCAAGACAGATTTGCATTGCATGTGGCTGAGCATCACATTTTTTTTTGCAAAAAGGGGAAAATGCCATTGACATGTGTCATGCTGAAAAGATTTAATTTCTATTGATCTTGCTTCTTCCTCTCAACCTTCTGTCATTTACGCGATTTTTTATTGGCAAATTGGGATGTTCAGTCCCTTGCCTGCCAGGCTAAAATACAAAAACAATTAGCAAAGGACAGGGTGCCACCTCCCCTGTGTCAGCAGAGAAGCTGCCCTCTGTTGTCACTATACTGTTAATTCTAAGCTCAGTTTGGAGGACTCCATTTATTCTATTTCTTTTGAATGTGCCAAGCCAACAGCTGTATTGGCATTGTGCCAGATACATGCAGATTAACATTTAATCTTCTCATTGTGTGTCCAGTTCATACTTTAGGAAGTATGCATTATTAAAGACTTTACCATTCCAGTCATGTCTTTCCTTTCTGATGTGAAGTTAATGTTCCTGGATCAGGCTTGCATGTTTTCTTCTTTCATCCCCCCACTCCCATACCTTCCCCCCTAATTTAAAATGCATCCAAATTTTCTTTTGGAAACAAGGACTGCTCTTGTTGGGCCTTTTCAGAGTTTTTAGTTATGGCAAGCAGTTTATATCTTGCGGAGCTAAGTCCCTCTCCTAGAATTCTCCATGATACACTTACAGGTGTGTGTTGCCTTCCCAGAGAAGCTGGGATGACTGAGAACGTAATTACTTACTTTAAAAAAAGATATTACATTACCACTTGACGTTTTCAAGGGCAAACATCACGGAAACACAGAATAAGAGTCAATCGAAGGCCAGCTACTCAGAAGCAAGTCCCACTGAGTTCAGTGAGACTTATTCCTAGAGAGGTGCTGTACAGGATTAGTTTCTCTGTTCTTCCCCATCTCTCTGAAACAGCAAAATAGCCAGGAAAAGGGTTATAGCTAAGTGCATGTTTTTTGCATGCAGAAGGTCCCAGGCTCAATCCCCAGCATCGCTCTTTTTAAAAAATAATTTGTATTGATTTATCATAAACATATGCACAAACTAACATATAACCATACAAACAATAACAGAAGCAATAAACAAAGCATATTCAGTATAAAAAGCAAATTACTGAGATGCAATATTTTAAGATGAGTCTATATATCCCAATCACAATAAGGAGCAAATAATGGGAGTAGTACTTATATGACTTCCTATTTCTGTCATCAAAAAAATGGCGACCAGTCCATGTCAAAATTGTCTGATTTGGCTTCGCTTCAGATAAAGCATTAGTAAACTATGCCCCCCACATAGGAATGTAGAAATTCTGAGTATCTCTTGTTAAAAGGTCTCTTGTGGTGGAACTGAGAAAGTTTTCTCTCTGACCAAGACCTTAGAGAGTCGCTGGCCACTAGCAAATACTGAGCAAGATGGACAAATGTTTTGACTCCATATATGGCAGTGTCATGTGTATTATTCATACTGTTTTGGCCTGTAAGGACAGAGGAGCAGAGACTTACCCTTCACTGCCTGCCCATGGGCTGCGGGGAAGTGTGCCTGCAGCAAAGAGGTTGCACATACCTCCGTATCTGTACTGTATATGTGGAAGTTTATATATATAGCTTTGGAGTAACTGGGTGGGTCGTTCTCTGGCTAGTTTGACATTTTTTGGCATTGTAGTTCAGAGAACTTTCCCAGCTGTGTGCCAAATTCAAGCCAGGTGTGCTCTGATGGCTAACCCTATCTGCGCTAAGGGCATGCTTGATACTGTTCTACTAGCCTATCAGATAGCAATAGAAAAAGAGACACCAATAGGATACCTAATCCCTCATTTTATATTCAGTAGAAACTGGGGACTTAACAAGTTCCTTGTGTGCAATATGCTATTCTGACTGTGAATCAGCCAGCAGGGGATGCTGTAAAAGTAATGAATTCCCTGCACTCTGCTTCATCTCAAAGTCATATGTCTCTCCCAAATCAAAACCATCCTTATCTTCAAGCTTATGTGTTTAATTGCTCTGCTGGGTAAAAATGGGTCCTTCTTTATCCCAGACACAGCCAAAGGTTTTACGGGTGAAACCATTTCTTTGCCACCACAAGTAGGATTGTTCTTTCTGTTGCTTCTAGTGTTTGCTTCATTCAGTTTTTTCTTGAAAAATATTTTTACAACAGAATCATACTAATTTTATTCACGAGGCCCTCGCCCAGTTAAAAAATAATTTATTTGATTGAGCTAGTCCGAAATTTCTAAGATTAATCTGCATAACTGCATATTTTTTTGTTTATATATGTGTTGTAGCAGGACTTATCTTAGGTAGGGTCTACACATTAATACATATAACAAAATCCCAGTGGTCAAAAGCAGCAAATGGAGAGGATGGGGAATGTTATAATCGTAAACGTTTTTATAACCTGTAGCCCAGTTTATCTTTTTAATCATCTAATTTTACCAATAAATAGACCAGGGTGGGAGTGAGGTCTACTTGTTGCTGTTATGAATTCAACCACATTGATTTGCATAACATATTTGCTATATGTTAATTTGGATTTTTGTACTGTATTTGTATTTGGGATTGTTTAGGGACTTCTGTTGGGGAGTGTTTTTTAATTAGTTTGTATACATTAGTATTGTTAATTGTTTCAATTATTTTTATTTATGTATTTTGTGCTGTAACTTTGTGTTGTGAACCATCCTGAGACCTACAGGTATAGGGCGGTATACAAATTTTAACAACAACAACTCAGTGGGGCTAAAATAGATCTATAGGATTGTACTGTAGATCTATAGGACTGCAGTCCTTTGACTCTTTAACTGGGTACAAGCCTCATTGGAACACATTTTATTGTATGTAAATTGTATAGTATATTTGTTGTGATGGATATTCTCAGTATATCTTCTCAGTGCAGAATAACAAAACACCATACTTAGTAAATAGGTACATTCAGTACTTTTTTCTGGGGGGTACGCAAGGGTACACAGTACACTGGGTACATTTTTATTTTGCCCATTTAGACCCAATAGAAAGCTGGTGATCCATAGTGGCATAAGTGGCAGAACAGAGATATATGGATTGCCTTGTTGCAGTTCCATAAGCCTCCAGCAAATTGAACTACCCTGTCATCATGGTTAATACTAGACGCCATTTGTTGATCCACAAATCCCAGGAGAGTAGAATTTTCCTGAATCTGGATCCTTCAAACTAGTATCAGGCACACATAAGATTTTCTTTTCATTGTGTATGACCTGATATATAGGGTTTGAGGAGTTATGCGGTAGAAAACATGGAAACATCAAGGAGACTGAGCAAGGAAGATACGGAAGCTAGAAGGCTAAATAAAATAGTCCATACAATAAAAGTCTTGATTATCAAGAAGGCCTAGTGAGTGGTCTGTGAATAGCTGTGAACTATGTCTTACTATTGTGGAAGAGAAGTGGCTGTGATAAGGATATGATGGGTATTTGTGTGAAAGACCTATGTAAGATGCTCTGAATTTTCTAAAAGAAGAGTGGGATATAAATAAATATTGTGTTATACAATGTAACTATTTTGCAGAGTAAAGTACAGTTGTCTCAGAGGGGAGGAGGCAAAGCTACATTGAGAAAGGTTTCTCCCCCCCAGGACTGAGAAGGCAGTTCTCTTCAATCCCCTCTCCCATTTATTCTGAAGAGAAGCCTCCCTTCCAGTCCACAGACATCTTTCTGCTTCAGAGAGGCAAGCCTCATTGGTCCTTCTATCAGTGCTGTAGCTAAGTGGGGGGCTAGCTGTTTGTTTGTTTGTTTGTTTGTTTGTTTGTTTGTTTGTTCTGGGTAAAGCCTCCAGAAGAGTGCCATTGAGGTTCCCAGCATGTGTGTGTATGTGCAAATGCATGTTTGTTTGGGTGTGTGTGTGCCATATGGGTCTTTGACGAGCTGGGTAATCTGGTGAACCGGGTTCGCTTCCCCGCTCCTCCACATGCAGCTGCTGGGTGACCTTGGGCCAGTCACACTTCTCTGAAGTCTCTCAGTCTCACTCACCTCACAGAGTGTTTGTTGTGGGGGAGGAAGGGAAAGGAGATTGTTAGCCGCTTTGAGACTCCTTGAGGGGAGTGAAAGGTGGGATATCAAGTCCAAATTCTTCCTCCTCCACCACCACCACCACCTCCTCTTCTTCTTCTTCTTCTTCTTCTTCTTCTTCTTCTTCTTCTTCTTCTTCTTCTTCACCGAATGAAATAAAACCAAATTCCATCCCTGCCTTCCAGCCAATGAACTACTTGCCAAAAAGAAAAGAAAAAAGCCTCCATGAATAAGCAATAGAATGAGTATCCCAGGGACAGGTAGGACAAAGCTAACCATCAAAGTGTTTCCTTCTAAAGCTTGTTAACTCTTAAATTTAGGGGGTTCATGGGGGTGTCTATGAGACTCAAACGGGAGCTCCCATAAAACCTTCCTTTCTGCAGTGGGACCAGAGAGAGGTATCTGAGGAAAGGGAGGCCTCTTCTTTCTTCCAGGCTCTGTAGGAGGGGCCTTCCAAAAGGCAGATAGCTATAGGCTTCCAAAACTCACCTTCCACGTCACAACAAGCAGTTCTGGACAGGGTTATATGCTATTTTTGTCTTTCCTTTTACATGTGAATGTGGACTAGATAGACCTTTGGTCTCATGAAAGAGTTGCTCTTACGTTCTCATAAATTTTAAATTTTGATCAATGTATTTTTTGAGTTCTTGCTTTTTATATTACAAAAAAGTATATAGGAGTAGCAAACTCTTTGTACATTTTAAGTGCCTAGAATTAAGAAAGAACTTGTTTCCCTGTAGTGAGATGCAGCATTTCCTTCCATCAGGTTACACCCGTTGTTCAGTGCTTTTTAAATAACTGAAAACTCTGTGATTGTTTAACCATTTTAAAGCATGCCTCAGCAATTATTTCAATGTTGAGGCAGACCTAATGGGAAGAAATGAGAATTATAATTTTTTCCATCTTGAATATATGACAGGAACTTTCTATTAATTTTCCCCAGGCAGTTCATCATTGGTTAATGTGCAATGTGCTTCTCACTAAAGTGGCCTTGGAGCATTTTTGTGGTTTTTCCATAATTAATGCCATGCCTCATATGTCCACTTTTACTGCATTCATTAGTTGACTTCAGTGGATTGACACCCCGCATAGAATTATTGCAAAGAGTTTGTTAATGCTAAGTGGATGTAATTTTCCATGCTGGATAAAGTTTATGGGTCAGTTGGGTTTGCTTTAAGGTAATTAAACCACCAATTTCAGTGGCTTCACTTGTGTGACATTGGATATAACCCCATTGTGTTAGCAAATCATTGGTTTTAAGTCAGGGGTAGGGAATCTTTTTCAACCCAAGGGTCACATTCCCTTGTGAGCAACATTTTAGAGGCCTTGTGCAAAAGGTGGGCAGGGCAGAGACAAAAAAATAGGGCAGAACCAATGAATATGAGAGCCTTACAGTTTGCTATATTCCAGCCTTGCAAAAAAGTCAGAAGTGTACGCACAAGTACAGATACACACACAGCCTCCTCCATCAGGCAAGCAAGAGACATTAACACAAGTCAGGGACATCTTCAAGCCGTCAAAAGCACTTGAGGAAGGCACAGAACGCATTGAAAGATTTTAGCAGTATCACAATACAACATCTTGAAACAAATCATTATAGCAGTAATAAAAATTAAGCAAACAAAAAGAGCCATCCCGCCTTGCAAACCAGCTTGCTATCACACTTAAAAACTAGCAGTAATTTTTAAAAAATCCAGTCAAGAAAACCCCCAGAAGAATAAAATGGTCTTTGCTTATCTCCTAAAAATAGAATCATAGGTGCTAGGCATATCTCTCTGGGATAAAGTGTTCATCTGATTTCTGCAGATGAGACACCCAGGATATGTGATGATCTAAGACTTGGGTACTGAGTGAACAGACAGGTTAGTGCAAGAGAAAGCAGTTCATCAAATACCTGATTCTTGGCCGTAGTAATCACTTAGGTTTGTTGACCCTAAACTGCTTAGGACTTTTCATAGCCTGTGTTTCAAGTTATATTCTGTGGTTTTTAAAATCAGTAGGAGAAGAAACTCATGTGTTATAAGGAAATAAAACTTTCATATTTAATTTAACATATTTTGGTTTTTTAATAAATATGTGGGAGTTTTTTTCTTAGTGCTTCAGTTGTAGCGGTGGGAATAGTGTTTGATGGGTGGGTTACTCTGCCTTCTCCTTCCCCTCCCCCATTTTTCTTTTACTGAAATTCCATTGACAATAATTAAGAAACGGGGGCCAGCAAGAGGTCAATAAGTCTCTGCCAGTGAAACCAGGGATTGTTTCCCATGTACAACACTCTCTATTCCGCCCCCCCCCCCAGCTTTGCCCTTGTGGCAAATATAACTCTGATGACTTCTGTCTTTCTTGTAAGTTGTGCAACTAGTGAGGAACCGAGGGTGGGGAGGGAGATGATTTATGTGAGCGAAAGACCAGCCAGTTGATTGTGTTTTGATTGTTCCCTGCTTCTCTTCACTTACCAAGTAGTGGTTAGGAAAGCCAATCTTACATCTGGTACTGTAACTCCCGACAACAGGCGTTTTGCGGCAAGGTTAGGATTCCTGCATAGTTCTTTTGAGGGGGAAATGCTTAAGCCTAAATTTTGGGGTTACGCAACTGAGAAAGGGCAGTACTCAAGGGAGGATTATTCAGAACACAGTGTTAGGTCTCCTGAATGCCAGCCCTGTTAGGTCATCAAGCCTGTGGCTCAGTATTCATAGGATGTGCTTCCCATCCTGCAAAGTGATGGGGGTGGTGGAAGAAAGGGCTCCTATAGCTATAATTAACTATGGGTGTTTCCAGATAGGGCTTAATATTGCAAACAGGATATTCAGATGCCGCAGACGTTGGCAATACGTTTTTCTGACATCGGATTTTCCATGAAAATGGTGGATGTGCATTAAATGAGAGAGAGATACAAGCTGGCATTTGGACACTGCTAACATGCTGCGGGTGCTGTGAAAACCTATAATAACACACCCATCTGGAAACACACAGTTAATCATGTTAAAATTCCTGGTTTTATTTATTTATTGAAAACTTTTATACAGTAGGCCCGCAGCTAACGTGGGGTTATGTTCCAGGGATCACGCCTGAAGCCAAAATCGCATATAGTCAAAAGCCATTGGGTTCAATGGCAGGTAGGATTGCCAAAGTTGGTACCCCTGGTGGAGACAGACCACTACGCTAACACTCAAGAGCTTCAGCATGGGCCAGAAGAAGCTAGAAATAATACACAATACGATACAATGTAATAGGAATGGGGCTAGGATATTGGGCCAATAAACTGCTTCACGTGAAGTATTTGTCATCACAGAGCCAATTATTGGTGTAGAACATCAAGCCAGATAAAATAGGGATGCACTTGAACAATCATAGGTCTTCATGTGCAGCCTGCCTCACTTGATTTAAATCAGTGCCATAACTGAGCACTTCATGATGCTCTAACACTACGCTCTAGAACTAAACTCCTGGAATATGAAATGTCTGAAAGCTTGGCACTTACCTGTATGTATATGTACAGATGAAGCAAAGTAAACAATAGTACTGTTTTGTTTTGTTTTGAAACTTTGTCTAACAACTTATTTTATGTAAGAACAAATCTAATAGTTACAAATTTCATTGTGATGCAGATGGAAATCAAGCCTGACCTAGGAAAGCATCTCTCTGAAATTTTAGGGTTGCCATATGCCCTCTTTTTCCAGGACACATCCTCTTTTTCATGGGTAGAGTTGCCATAGCGATCCATAGTTAGAAGTAGTAGCAAGCAAATGTGTCCTCCTTGTTGCATTTCGAGATATGGCAACCCTAAACTTGGTGTGCACTTTTCTGGAATTAACTTTATTTACTTGATATATATGGCAAAGTCAGCAAGCAAAACCATGATCACAGAAAGTAAGATCCATAAATGCAAACAAAACTTAGCTTTTGTGTTAGTAAAGTTACGCTTCTTTGGATTGCAAATCATGTAATTCTGAAAATTATTTGAAATGAGCTTTGGTTGAGACATTATAGGGATATTTAAATAAAGAGCAGAAAACTGAAGGATGCACAACTTCAGAAAGGACATATGGGGAATATGGGCAATTTCCTGAGTTACAGTCACACTTGTTTTTGTCAGAGGAACAGGGTAGCACTGCCAAAGCAGCAGTAACAGCTTGGCTTTATAGTTTCCTGACCATCTGACAAAAGGTTGTTTCAGTTTACTGTACACAGTTCTTGGGAACTACAGATGCTGTTGATTTTGCTCCTGTTCCCCTGTGGTCCTCCGTGCAGTTCTGGAATAGAATGACCCAAGCTGGCCCACTTTCCCTCAGCATTAGAACATTGCTGATGTGTCAGAGATGCACTTGTTCCAAAAGAAGCTGAGAAAGAGACCCCGCCTTAGCACACACGCCAAAAAATTGGGTCCCGTTGGTCTTGCACCATTCTGTTGGCAGCTGGATGGTGTGCTATCTCTTTAAAGCAAGTATAATTTTCTGAACTGGCTTGGTCAATTTGTTATGGTTTAAAACTGTGGAGCCAGCTGTCTGCAATCTGATGTAATGTTGCCATAGAAACTAGAAATGAAACACTTAAGCATTCACTACAGAATTTCTGCATCCAACATTAGCCAAAATAATTACAACTTGAGCCATTAGGGGCTTTTGGATGAGAGCTGGGGGGGGGGGGTGCGACTTGTGGCAGCCTGGATGAGAATCAAGCTGTTCCTGTTTACAGTGCTACAGATCCATGTGTTTTATTCCTTAGAATATCCAAAGAGATGAACTACTTTATACAGAAATGGCTATGCATATTATAAGGCTCTGCTTTTGGCACAGAGTTGTTAGCTGTGATGATGTGTTCTGGAACAGGATAGCTGTGAACTTTTAGAGGTACAATACTTGGACTTGTATTGTAAGGGCTCTGACTTCTGAGTGAGATGCCTGTAGTGAAACATTCTGCAAAATGCCCTTTTCCTGACTGAGGAAAGACCTTTCTCTGTAGGGAACCATTTAACATAAGGCAAATGTTCTACATTTCCTGTAATGCTTTCCTAATCCACGCGGGGAGTCTTCGAAAGAGTTAATCTCTCTCATGTTCATATACAGGGAGCGGTTGCACCTGTACTGTACTAGATCAGTGCTGCATTCCAGTCTATCCAGATCCATCTATGTCCTGTCCCCAGGCAAGATCACTCTTTAGCTGACCGGCTGGTTGCTCTCCCCTCACCAGCCACTTATTCACTTGGCTAGGTCAGATATCACCTCTTTATCAGAGTAACTGCCATAGCCCAAGACCCTGTTGCCCTAGAGAGAAGGTAACACTGCTGAAAAAACTTTCCAGCCAAATGGAACATCTTCACACAGGGCAGTAGCCAAGTGCTTTCACTAGCACAAGGACGCCTGCTTGCTAAACAGAACCTCCCTTCCCCCCCTCCCCCACAGGCTACCTACGTCTGTTCTGGGGTTATCTCCAACCTTCCAGAGCAGATTTGGGAAGGACGTAGGGGTACAAAGTGAGGGGGGCAGACGTTTTGTTGTGTAAGTGGAGCTCCTTGCACTAATGGGAAGCACTTAGTTGGATACCACCTAAATCACTTTGAAATTTACCTTATACAGTGGTACCTCAGGTTACATACGCTTCAGGTTACATACGCTTCAGGTTACAGACTCTGCTAACCCAGAAATAGTTATTCAGGTTAAGAACTTTGCTTCAGGATGAGAACAGAAATCGTGCTCCAGCGGTGCAGCGGCAGCAGGAGGCCCCATTAGCTAAAGTGGTGCTTCAGGTTAAGAACAGTTTCAGGTTAAGAACGGACCTCCGGAACCAATTAAGTACTTAACCCGAGGTACCACTGTATTGGGAGTACAGTATAGAATCATAGAATTGTAGAGTTGGAAGAGACACCAAAGAACTCTGCCTCCAAGGTGAGCACATCCTTCAACCCTGCATGGAAATAACCAGGAGAGTGATGTGGAAGAAAAGTCCCACCTTGGAGGACCATCAGGAATTGCACTCTGGATTGCTGGATTCTGATCCTACTTGGATGGAGTCAACATTTCTGCTATGGAATTAATGTTTTAATCTAGTGGCCTCTTTGCTTCATGAAGCTCCAGGTTGGGTGAATGAAAGCAATGAACACATTTCAGAAAGTTCCCATCTGAAATTAAAGGCTGCGTATGTGACAGGAAAATCAATTCCAGCCCACAACGATGAGACCCTTGTGAAAGTTATTTTGTCACCGTGTGGAGATACGTGGCTGCAATAGTTTTATTTATCAAGGGTAGCTTAATCAATGAAGTAGACCATTGCCAATCTGTTTTATGTGAGGGTTTTTTGTAGTTTTTGTGGCAATAAGCACCAAAAATAATGTTCATGAGAACTTATTTCTCCCATTTCAGTACAGGACAAAGTCACACTTTACCTCCTATCCATGGTGGAAGAGGTATTGAATATTCTTATCCATTCATTCCACCATCACATCCACCAAATGTATAAACTAAACATATTTGCCTAAGGGCTGATGAACATATGGAGGCCACTAAGTTGCTTCAGGTGACAAGATTGCCTCTGTGTAGGGTTGTAGGGATTGTACAGTTTTTTGTTGTATGGATTGTACAGTTTTCTCTCTTCACTACAGGTTTTTTTTATCATTAGTAATGTATAGAACAATATAATCTACTTTCTTAAGTATTGGACTAATAACTGTTGTTCAGCCTAAAAAACATCACTCAGTGCACCCAAAGGATTGAGGAAATATATTTGTCATTACTACTCAGAACTTTGGCATCCTTGCAAAATATTTTTGCAACAGTATAATTTATTTCAGAAAGTGTGTATGTTTTAACCCCGCCCCCCAAAAATTTCAATTATAAATACACCAGACAAATGATGCTCTAAGCGCCAGTTGGTCTTGCCTTGGACCAAATGGTTAGCTTCACGCTTACATGTTTTGTAGGAGTCAGTTTTTAAATAAAGCTTATTTTGTCAGGCTTAAAACATCACCAGAAAATAATGGTGCATTCCAACATGGAAACACAAGTGACCTGAAGTTCACTGACAGGAAGTTGCTCTTGAGATTTCTAAGCTGGATGTTCAGAATGTGATGAATTGGTCAGAGCTCCGTACATGGAGGCAAAGTGAGGGATACAGTCTTCAGAGATTTCCAGCTGGAATATTCTCTCTTCCTTGGAATGCATTGTGTACAGTGGCAGTGCTGTACTGTAAAAGCAAAGAGGGCCCCACTCTTTCTTCCTTCCCCTTCCCTGCTTTCTACTCTCTCACACACAGATTCTAAACAGGGCACAACAGAGGAAGTAGCATATTGAGCACTGGATCTGGCTTGAAAATGGGAGCTCTGATTTGGTTCACAAGGAATGGATTGTTTCAGCTTGTGGTGTCACTGCTGCTGGAGAGGGTGGATTTTTTTGGTCTCTGTAATGTTTGATACTTGAGGGAAAACAGCTGGAACTGAGCATACTGCATCAGATGTGAGACAAAATGGGATGCTGGGGAATATGGACTATACTCAGTGCCTGTAAAGGTCAGAGTTTTCCTTTGGTCAGATCTGGAGGAATGCTGCATCCATATTAGCAGCCAGCCTTGAGAATCCTCAGAATGAGAAGCTCCAAGACAGCGAAGGAGAAGATCTTTCTGTGGCTAATAAAACAAGTCAGAGTGGATGAGATCTCCTATTTCCTTTCCCTTCCCTTCCTTTTACCCCCCTCCCATCATTTTTGCTGCTGCTGCTGTTTTTGATTTACTTGGAAGTCTGGAAAAAAGTAGTCAATGATAGAGTTTCAGTTCAGTTTGGAGAAGCTGTTTATAACCAGGTTTTTAAATGTCAAGAGCCGCCAGGCCAGACAAGACCAGTGCCTGACCCAAACCACAGGAGCCTAACTAGCATGGCTAAAAGAGTCCCAGGAAAGAGTTCTGCCTGAAATGCGCTCAGAGACAACGTGGAAGTAGCTATTATTGCACAATGGGTGGAGAGAAGGATGAGGGCTGCAATGCATTTAGGTGCCTGAGACCTTGCCGTGCGCTAATTTAGAAGTTAAAATGGTATGTGCTGTTCTTTTTAAAGCAGTTTGTGTGTGAGAGAGAGAAATTGCGGCGGGGGAGAGTAAGTGTGACCTGAGCTTGAAAATAACAGTTTTAAGTTACAGGATTTTCCTTGTCACAGAGCACAGTAAGCCTAAGGCTGCATCGACTTGACTTCAGAAAGTGATTGAGCTGCGGGATAATTCTTTTATTAACATTTCCTTTTGTTTCCTTGCCAGTCAAGAGAGCAGTCGGATGATGAATCTGAAGAATCGGTGAAGTTTAAGAGGTTGCATAAGCTGGTCAACTCAACTCGCAGAGTGAGAAAGAAATTAATTAGAGTGGAAGAAATTAAAAAGCCCAGCAGTGAAGGTAAAATCCCACCATGCTGAAATTAAAGTGTCTGTTGCTAATCATGAAGTTGTTCTCTGTTGAAATATGCATGGACATTTTTCTTATGGGGGTAAGTGGGGGAAATCCTATGTAAGGAGTTAAAGAGATGACTGTGTCTGGTTACCATCATGTGACGTTCTTACATGTGCTATGTTAAAGTTAATTGTCTGGATCGCCCTTTGTGTTAGACCGTTACACAAGGAAGTTATCATTTTACTCTTCTGTTACTTTCTTATTAGTGTCTGTTTTATAGTGTCTGATTTCCATTGTCCTTTAAACTGTTTTTTAATTTGCTGTGGTTTTGATTATGGTTCCTTACTGGTTTCAATGTGGATTTATTATTGTGATTTTATTGTGGAAATGGATACATAGAAATACTTTGAATGGATGGATGAATGAATGAATGAAAAGGGAACTTACCAGTTTCCCCCCTCCTCCCAGCTGCAGTCACCATCACCATCATCCCCCTGTCACATTGCACACCATTCTAGAAGGTCATCTGTGCAAGAGGCTGCAACACAAAGGGCGAAGAAAGCCCCACAGCATAAGCAGAACTCCACCCCCTAAATCTTTGGATCAAAACCAATAATATTTTGATATTTTACAAAGAGTGGAGAGGGGTCTGTTGGGTTTGTGAATGTCATGGCTGAAATTGTTAGCACAGTTGGTCTTGTGTCAGGGAGCACATTTTGTCAGCAGAATAACAAAATGCATTGTAGTTTTCTGATGCTGCATGTAGTAAGGATATCTGGAAGAAGGTATCAGAAATGCATTCTCAATCGGATCTTTCCAAGGTGTCTGTGGAAATCCTATATTTCAAAAGCTGCATAGATTTCTCCATGATCAAATGTTGCGCTGAGTTTATGCTTGAGGAACTTGTGGAGAGCAGAATACTGGCAGAAGCAGGGGTTGGCAGGGGGTTGGACTCGATGGCCCTTGTGGTCTCTTCCAACTCTATGATTCTATGATTCTAAGCAGAAGATGGCATCATCCTTTCTGGTAAATGCTCTCTTTTTAATGTGAAACACAGAAAGTCCCTGCCACTTTGAGTTTTTTACTCACACTTATTTTCTGCAAGTTCTGGAGCTATGAATTGTGACTCTTCAGTGAGCTGTGCTGCTTTAGGGGGTGGGGAGGAATTAAGACAAAGTGCAAATGGGAGGTTACCCCATAGGTTAGAAGGCCAGTGGGTTTCTCATGGGATTCTGAAACATCTGCCTGAGTAGAGCCGCTCCCTTCAGTCTCTGCAAGTTATTCTTTCACCAAGGAATAGGAATGACAAGTCTGTCAGAAAATCTATGCGGTTCACTTGGGTAGAAGTGGGAAACTACCACATTTTTTTCCATGGCAGAGAGTGACTTAACCCTTCAGAGCACGCATTCAGCTCTATTTGGCATGCTGTTTGTTTGTTTGTTTACAGCTACAGTTACGGATAAAAACAAATCTGTTGAGGGTTAAAGAAGCTGTTCATAGAACATTTTAATAATAATGCATACTAGGCGGTCCTGGAGGTTTTGCTGAACATGATAAGGAAAGACCAGCTGGTTAAAGGGGTTCAGGTCGGAGCGAAACAATATAAATTGAGAGCATTTGCAGATGACTTGGTACTTACACTACAAGAGCCAGAATCTAGCACGAAAAGGGTTTTGGAATTAATTCAAGAGTTTGGTCAAGTGGCAGGATTTAAATTAAATAAATTAAAGACTAAGGTATTAGAGAAGACTCTAACAGTAAGAGAGAAGGAGAGGTTTCAGAATGAAACAGGTCTAACGGTGGTTAAAAGTGTAAAATATTTGGGGATTAATATGACAGCTAAAAATATGAACTTATTTAAAGACAATTATGAGAAATGTTGGAATCAAGTGAAAAAAGATTTAGAAATTTGGTCAAACTTGAAGCTTTCTTTGTCTGGTCGAATAGCAGCTATTAAGATGAATGTACTGCCTAGGATGTTATTTTTGTTCCAAACACTGCAAATTGTTGATAAGATGGGGTGTTTTAAGGGATGGCAGCGAGATATTTCTAAATTTATCTGGTAGGGCAAAAAACCCAGAATAAAATTTAAGATTTTAACTGATGCAAAGGAAAGGGGGGGATTTGCCCTGCCAGACTTGAAACTTTACTATGAATCAGCAGCTTTCTGCTGGTTGAAGGATTGGCTGCTTCTTAAGAACACGGACATTTTAGATTTGGAAGGTTTTAATAACTTTTTTGGGTGGCATGCATATTTGTGGTATGACAAAGTTAAGGTTCATAAAGGCTTTAAAAATCATATTGTCAGGAAAGCACTGTATAATGTTTGGATCAGATATAAAGACCTACTGGAGAATAAAACTCCAAGGTGGCTTTCACCAATGGAGGCAAAAGCTGTGAAAAAACTTAATATGGAGTGTATATAGCCGAAATATTGGGAAATTCTAGAACAGGAGGGTACTAATTTAAAACTGCAGAGTTTTGAGAAATTAAAGGATAAAGTGCGAGATTGGCTTCACCACTACCAAATATTGGAGGTTTACAAGCTGGATAGGAAAATTGGTTTCCAGGTGGAGAAATCAAAATTGGAAACAGAATTGTTAGAATCCAATACTAAGAATTTGTCAAAAATGTATAACTTGCTGTTGAAATGGAATACGCAAGATGAAACGGTGAAATCAGCTATGATTAAGTGGGCGCAAGATATTGGTCATAACATTATGTTTGCTGACTGGGAAAGGTTGTGGACCACCGGCATGAAATTTACGGCATGTAATGCCTTGAGAGAGAATATTATGAAAATGATCTATAGGTGGTACATGACCCCAGTCAAGCTTGCAAAAATCTACCACTTGCCAGATAATAAATGTTGGAAATGTAACGAAAATGAAGGCGCATTCTTTCACCTCTGGTGGACGTGCCCAAGGATTAAGGCTTTCTGGGAAATGATATATAATGAAATGAAAAAGATGTTTAAATACACTTTCTTGAAGAAACCAGAGGCCTTTCTCCTGGGTATGGTCAGCCATGTGGTGTTAAAGAAAGACAGAACTTTGTTTTTGTATGCCACAACAGCAGCAAGGATTCTTATCGCAAAGTATTGGAAGACATCAGATTTACCCACCCTGGAAGAATGGCAGATGAAAATGACAGACTATATGGGACTCGCAGAGATGACGGGCAGAATCCGAGACCAGGAGAAAGAGACAGTGGAAGAAGATTGGAAGAAATTTAAGGACTATCTTAACAAATACTATAAGATTAAGGAATGTTAGATTGACATGGACTTAAAAACAATGTGGTTTTCAGAGACATTAAGTAAGAAAAGGAATGGAATTTAAAAAAAAAAATGGGGGAAATAAGGGAATGGATTTGCTGATGGGATAATGAAACTAGAATACAAAACGGTGAGGTATGAGGAAGTCAGGGAAATTAGGTTGAGGAAATAAGTTTCGAAATTATACTTGTTGTTTTTTGTTTGTGTTTGTTCTTATTGTTGTTGTTTGTATTTGTATGTTTTAATTGGAAAATTCAATAAATATTATTATAAAATAATAATAATAATAATAATAATAATAATAATAATAATAATAATAATAATGCATACTAGGAAGGCCTAGTTCTCATGTGGATGGAGTTTATTTCCCTTTTTGGCAAGTTGTGTGCTAAATGGTATCAAAGTGCACTTCTGTGAACCTTTGAGTGAACATTTATGTACATGTAAAGAATCTTGCTGCACATAGATACAATACAGTACCTCATGGCTCAGTTCGGAGTTCAAGGAATGGGATGGTGGTGGGCTTCATCCACTCCTCCCCTCCCTTCTGTCACACATTATAGATTGTTTATTTATTTATTTGGCGTCTTTATAGAAGATCCCAGGGCAAGGGGGTGCACTACACAAATTACAAACTGCATGTTACTTAAATAGACTGAGAACCATATAAGCTATACATCATTTTGTTAATAATAGCAACAAAGGTATGTCAAGACTACAAAACCAATAAACAGCAGAGCAGGCTGTTTACTCTGTCAGCAAAAACTTTTTAATTTCCTATAAATGCCAGAGAAAACAAATCAGTTTTCACTTGGTAAAAAAAAAAAAGGTTCCAATGCCAAGCCTTTGAGTGGGAGTAGGATACCACCACAGAGATGGCTGTTTCCATGCATCACTGAATAATGTACTTCCCCCAAGGGTGGAATGCAGAGAAGAGCCTCCTCTGAGGATCTTAGGAAATGGACAGGCTGGTACAAGGAAAGGTGCCGTCAGGTAATTAACCTCCAGGTATAGCTCAATATCAGCACTTTTTGTTTACTCCAGAAGTGCATAAGTAGCTCATGTAAATCCTTCAGATTCAGTAGCCTTGAATCCATTTCCTTGAACCAGCTAACGATCTGGCAGCTGATTAGAAGCTTCTGCCTCTAGTTTATGGGAAACACTAATTTGCTGTTTTGTATGATTGCAGCCAACTATGGTTTGTGACGCTCAGTTTGCCCACAAACTAGGATTATAAACCACAACAAATTAGTTTTGATAAGCTATAGTTGGCTACATTCAAACAAAACAGCAAACTGGGCTTCGCTTGCAAATCTCTTATTTAGACAGGTCTTTTATTTGATTTTGTTGCTACTGCTTTTTTATTTAGTTTTATTTAGTTGCTGTTTTTATCTGCTCTTTTTTGTATTTTATTTTAATAATGTTGTTTATATTGTTGTCATCTTGGGCACCATGCAGAAGGGATGGCATATTAATCTGAATTGAATGGATGGATACATAAATACATATGAACTTGGTGGACCTTGATTCTGATTAAACATGTGTAGAATGAGACCATAACAGTGATCTGGATACATAAAATATAGATATAGAAATATATATGGATATAGAAATACATATTTCTATATATTTTACTTGAGTTGTAGATCTTCCAGTTTAATATATTTGTTGATGTTCCATGCAACTCTGTATTACAGCCTTTCTTAGTACAGCCTTGATGTTTTTGTACTTGATGACACAACAGTGCTTTCTCTCTCTCTCTCTCTCTCTCTCTCTCTCTCTCTCTCTCCCCCCCCCCCCAAACTTGTTAAACGAGTGAGTGGTGGAGTTTCTGTATCCTGTTTTATTGAAAGGAAAATCAAATTACCTTACTTTGCAACAGAACACTACTGAAGGTGTTCCTGAAAAACTCGATTTTAACCACGATATCTGGGGCATACAAAGTTAGATACATGTTTCATTCAGTTTTATTGCTATTTTTTGTTTTACTCTGTCAGAATGGATGAATGCTTTCTGATGTGGTGTGCATTTTTCTCTCTCTACCCATAACAGGAAAAAAGGAAATGGAAAAAAAAAGTTATCTTTCCAAATCTAGGCTTGCGTAGGGTGGATTTAAACCTCAGCAGTTCTATTCATACACAACTTTCCTTATATTCAGCCTGGCAGCTAGTATATAGAAAGAACATGAATTTTGCTACCTATCATTTTCTTTAACTCTGACTTTTATAATCACAGACTTGCAAAAGACCCACTGGTTTCTGTAGTCATACCCTTTCCTACCTAGGACAGCATATCCTGTAAAACAGGGGTGGCTAAACATTATAAAGCAGCACTTCCATTCCTCCCCATTCCAGTGCTGCAGTGGGTGGGGGTGTGGCTAGGAGTGCTCCCTTTCACTTTACACACAGATCGTTCTGGGGAAAGTAAAGGGCAGCATTTTCTCCCAACCTCACTCCTGCAAATGAGTGTAGGGTGTGGGTGGTAATGCTACGTTTTACAGTAGGCCCACAACTTAACATGGGGCACCATTCTAGGGATCATGCCTAAAGCCAAAATCACATATAGTCAAAACCCATTTGGTACAATGGCAGGTGGGATCACTAAAATAATTTTTTTCCTGGAACCCCACCCCCTTTTAATTTTCTTTTATTTGCCACATGCATAAAGCTGAATGTGCACAAGTTAAATGCATGCAAGTTGTGGGCCTATTGTACTTGTAAATAGCAG
Source organism: Podarcis gaigeae (assembly GCF_964106915.1). Lineage (NCBI taxonomy): Eukaryota > Metazoa > Chordata > Lepidosauria > Squamata > Lacertidae > Podarcis > Podarcis gaigeae. The sequence goes on from NC_139680.1 coordinate 65,033,714, forward strand.
TCAGAGGATCTTATCTTTGATCTTAGCACTGTGGTTCATAGCACTAAGACTGGAGATAAAGGATCCCCCTGTCTACTATATAAAGAGGATAAAAAAAGATCTCCATTAGCAGGCAGAGCACTTTTTTCAATCAGACTGTGGGAGTTGGCATGTCAGTTCCCATCAACCCTGACTGTAGGCCAGGCTTGCTGGAGCTGTTGGGAGTCAAACAATCTCTGGAGGAGCACAAGCTGCCCACCCTTGTAATAGTTCATTAACCATAACTGAAGTTTTATTAAATGCATATTAAATGGAATTATGATGTTTTGTTTCCTTTTTGCTCCTCTGCTCTTTTCTACTCTTTCTGTCCTAATAATGTTAAAGAAATACTTTGTTACAAAGAGCCTTTTTCCCTTTTATAAAATTAAAGCTAGAAATGATTTGTTCTGTTAAAAATGAATTAAGAATATTGAGATGTGTACACCAGTATCCCTGCCTTGTTTTCCAGACATTTGTATCACTGCTTGGTATCTCTCAGATGGTTCTGTTCTTCAGAAAATGAGAATGGCCGCATACCTCTTCGGTTGGAGGGGGTGCACCTCTGTTGCTTTCTTTTCACACTCATAGTTAAGTATGTGAAAGCTAATGTGCTATTTCCCTCCTTGTAGGTGTGGATGAGCATTCCCTTGACAGCTCTCCAGTACCAGATGACAGATCAGCACTTTATTCTGGAGTTCACAAGAAGCAACTTTACTCAGATAGCTCTACTGAGAAACAGCCAGATGAGGACTCTGACTCACTCACCACATCTCCTTCATCGAGCAGCCTAGATACTTGGGGTACTAACAGGAAATTGCTCAAGACCTTCAGTAAATCTGAAAGCCGTGGCCTTATCAAACCCCCCAAGAAACTTGGAACATTTTTCTCCTACCCAGAAGAGGAGAAGACTCCAAAGGTTTGCCGCTCCTTGACTGATGGAGAGATGAAGAAGAACCTTGGTTCTCTGAGCCACGGGGTAAGTAAAGAAAGCGTTTGCTTTTATGACAACAGGCGCAAGCACCATGTCTTGGTATCCTTTGAGGAAATCCAGAGTGTCAGGAAGCAGATCCGACTGAAAAAGACAGATTCTAACTACTCGTGTTCTAGAGCTTTTCTTTGCCAGCGCCCTGCTAGGAAATACATATCACCCTCAATTTGTGACCTGCAGCTGCTTCGTCACAAAGCCAAGGGGGTAGGAGGAGGAGGAGGCTGTGGCTTCCCAAACAGAAGGCTTCGAGGGCGCAACTCTGTCAGCGAGTTCAATATCACGTATGTGGTAGAAAGAAGTCTCTACAGTCACCTGAACCTGTCACATCTGGTGCGGCCCGTTACTGACAGGACACTGAGCAAAGCTGAAGAGCAGGATTTGAGGCGATGTCTGCTGGAAGAAGAGGATGAGGCAAAGAGAAAGTGGGCTGCCACAATGGACCGCTGTACTAAAAGGGTTCTTTTGAGAATCCACCAAAAGTCTGTGAGTCCAAGAGTTATCACTGACGGAGGCCTTCTGGCTCCCATGAGGTTGCAGTCAGCATGGCGTGTTTTCCTCCACCATAACATCTGAAATGCATAGTTCATTGGCCTTCTCTTCTCTTCTCCTCCGCTCCTCAATTATTTGCCAACAGGATGTTCTAATAAGTGTTTGGACAGAGTGTCCTGGTCCCCAGTGTCCAAACTGGCAAAATATTAAGGGGAAACACATTGCCCTTATGATTCAGGATGACTAAAGGCAAGAAAAGCACTTTTTTGGTGCAGAAACACAGGTTTGCATTGAAAAGTAATAATAATGAAGCTATAGCATTCTTTAGCAGAAATGATAAAACTGCAACTTCACTCAGCTATATTCCTCCTTATCCGTATAACTTTTTACAAACACGCTACCCCCACTTTTGAGTACTCAGGTTTTTTGATGTCCTTGGATAATGGAGGTTAGTTAGTTGTTTTCAGGGTATTTATACCCCAACCTTCCACAATAAAAGCATCAGAGCAGTTTGCAAAATTTAAAGAATAATAAAAGGACAGTAAAAATATCAGGTGATCCTGCAGAACATTGAAAGCAGTGGTGGGCTGCAGGTGTTATTTGGCCTTTGGGTCCATCTTCCCCAAGCCATACTCATCTGCCTTACATCTGACGTCATATATGAGATCAGATATGAGGCAGGGAAAGATGTGACTTCATGCCAAAAGCATGGTTTGCAGGTCCTGCTGGTGGGCAGTGTTTGAGAGGTGATTGACAAGGAGGCAGCCCCACCCCATGTCAAAATGGCCCACTGAGCTTGGGGGACTTTAGGATCTGTCCCACCAGCCAGATTCCCCACACCTGATTTAAAAGAAGGAATATACAATGGATCTTTAGAATATGTGACCATATTGTTCCTTTTAAGCTGTCAAAGCACAGCACCTCCTCAGTGTTCCTACCAGAGGCTACGAAAGAAATATGTCTAAAAGTATTACCCATTGTGTGGCCCAATGTGCCTCTTCAAAAAAGAAAAAAATAGCCTTACCCTGTGGGAGGCAGAAGTGGGTATAGTGGCAGTAAAGGTGAGGAGGGAAAGTTCACGCAGTGTGTATTCAGCAAGCCTGTCCTTTCCCAAGACAGTCAAACTTTTTTTATGCCTGTTGTCAGAGAGGTCCATTGTGCGATGACTGTACAACCACCAAGAACATGTGGGAGTGGCAGAGATAGGAAGGGAAGCATCTTCATGCATCCCTTCTCATGAAGGTGATTATCATTAAAACTGGTTCTACATGTCTCATGAAAACAGGATTGCATTAATCCTCCCTAACCAGGAGGGGAATGGAAGTTCTACATAGGTATGGTTAGGGCAAATGTGCCACGTTGTCAACCTTCAAAAATATCCTATGCCAGTATGTTATTTATTTTATTCCTACTGATCACTTACACTGTGCAAGTGCTGTACAGTTCCTTAACTCACTTACAGTGTAGCCCTAAACAGTTTCCTTACAACATAGTTGCATTGTGTTCAATGAGGCTTAATGCTTTAAGATTACAGCCAAATTCCTACAACTGCCTGTAAGTGGGGCAGTTTTATTTCAGTTTCCTAGCTAGGAAACTGATGTTGAGAGCTAATATATTTCCAAAGAACAATGAACAAGCCCATGGCCGAATGGCATTTTGAACCAGGATCTCCCAAGGCAAGGCAATCACATCAGCTGGTTCTCAGAAGCTCTCCTGTTTCTTGGATGCTGAGGAAAGAACAGATCATCTGTCCTAGTTTTCTACAGCTGTAAGATTGTTTTCTTTGTAGGAGGGAAGGGAGGCACATTTGTTAATAGATTCATTAGACCTAGAGGAGATTTCAGTGGAAACTATTACACAGCATAACACAATGAGAGGTTTAATTGACTTTTTGTTAGTTAATTTTTAAGGGTGTGACTTTGGCAGACAAAAGAAGAACATAATCTTTCCTGCTGTTTTTTAGCCAGCTTTGTGCCTGCATTTGGCTAGTGGCCATTTTGAGGATATGTTAATTTCTGGCTAGGACAGATTTTTTCTCCCAGTTGTGTCATACATAAGTAGTTGATTCTGGCCTTCTTTGTAATGTACTTCACTAAAATTAGTACTCTCAAGTGATCTTACTTATGGGGAGCCAGAAGAAGGGGGGAAAGCATTTCAGAAGGTGGCACACAAGATATTTTAGCTTGATATATAAATAGGCAGCATAGCTTTCATATTCCTTATAAAGAAACTGAAATGTCCCATAAATTATTCTGTTGTCAATACAATGGCCATTTCATATAGCTTGTGGTTTTTGTAGCAAGGAGCCCAATATCCTTATGTGACTGTGATATGTTTACCCTGTTCTATAGGAGAGAAAGATATTTATTTCCTTTTATTTTATTCAGATAGACCCTTTAATTAACTACATCCTGTGGCTTTCTTCCTTTCAAAAGAAAGGCAAAAATTAAACTGAGTGTGAACTTTAAGCACCTCTTCTTCTAAGATCATAATTCATGCTTACTGCAGCCTCAGGGAATTATGGAAGCCTCTTGTTCAGTATGATGAGTTATTTGTCTTGTATTCACATTTATTTTTGGCATCTAAATTTGTTTTGGTGGCCCAGGCATGCATAGAACCTTTTGAACATGCACCAATCTGTTTTTGATCGCATGACCATTCCATTGACTAGCCTACAGCCTTTTATCCACAGACTTTGTTTGGCATGTATCTCATAAAATTATTGGAAGTTATTAAATACATATATTTCAAGGCAAATTGTGTTATGACTTTATAGCAGCACTGCTAGAATCCTGAAGAGAATACTGGCACTACTTTCAGTTACATGTTACATTCCAGCATTGTCAAAAATAATCCTTTGGCTATAATTTTCTCTGTATAATGCTAGATATCACATGTGCTAGAACTGTGGCTTCTGGGGTGATATGTGCACACCTCTTGCACATGCATACCAGTTTTGCCTGAAAACTGATCTCTGCATTTGATATTTAAGGATTTCAGAATTTTTTCTGACCAGCTGTTTTTGTTTCTTGCTTTTTGAGAAAGTAAGCTTAGTTCTTGACTTTTGTTATTAAGCTGATGCTGGCTTTTGAATTTCCTTAACGGAAGTGCTTCAACGAGCTCACCAACAAAGCCTTAATTGAGAAAGAATAGAATATATGTCTCTTAGTACAGATTTGCAAATACAGCTTACTAGTCAACTTGCAAGTTGGTAACCACCTCAATAATTAATTTTAAAGGGAGAGATATTTCCTATAAAGCATTAGTTGTGTGACACATTAGTGCCATAAAGAATGATGGTTTATCTAGAAAGTTTTATAGTTTCCGTAAGATCAGAGAGACATTGGATCAAGGCATAGGGATGAAAGACTGGTTTACTTCTAGAGAAGGTAAAAATTCTGCTTGTAGACCTGAAAGGGAGCTGTGCATCCCTAGGGAGTTTAAAGGAACCAGCACTTTTCAAGTACTGCATGAGATACAGATGAGGACCATGAGGAAGAGCCCCTTTTTCCTACCTTGCTTTGAAAATGCGACTTTGCTTAGTGTGCTTTTTAGCATTTGGAAGAAAGGTGGTGTCATAATGCTGACGTGTTTAGGCCGTCAGAACCTTTATAACCGGCATCAGTGTTTTTGGCTTGGGCTGATGTTCTGAGAGTGACTCATTCCACTCGTCTCATTCCACTAAGTTGTGCCACTGTAAATATAACCTACTTTCTCTCGTAGCAGTAACAAAGCTCCTTTGTACCATGAAGGACTTGGTAACAAATGCAGAGCCAATGCTTTCCAAGAATGAAACTCCTATTAATATATATCCCTTGGAAGCTTAGACATTTGGTCATTTTAAGTAAGGTACTGTGGATCTATTTGAGAGTTCTCTTGGCCCAATCACATTTGAGTAGATTTTCAGGATTTTTAGTTGCTTGTCCACTTCCAAAATTTATTAAATACTGAATAGGTTTGGGTCAAAAGGCTTTTTGTTATTACTTTGCACCCCACTGACAAAGAGTTTGTGAGATTTAAGTTGGTTATGTAATACGATTTCTTAAATACTGTTTTGTGGGGCAACCTGAGCTAGGGAGTGTGAATAAACAACAATATGCTGAAAACCCAGAGGCTTTACAATGGAAAGCAAAAGGCCAGAGAGTTATCATGATGCATGAATGTAATGATAGAGTCTTTTTAATTTCTCATCATGTTTTGCTTGTTACCATTATTTGTACAATTGGATGGTTTCTCATGTGTCTTCTATACCTCACAAAACGTTTATTTCTTCATACTGAATTTAATTGTAATGCATTAAGCCACAAATTTGTCTTGTGTCACAGAGAACCTGCAGCTTTGGTGGCTTTGACTTGACAAATCGCTCACTGCACATTGGAAACAATTTGGATCAGATGGTGAGTATGAGCTAGAGGTCCGCATCTGCCTGACGCGTCTTACTCTTTTTAATAATGAAGCACAATGGTGGGATTTATAATGGAGTTTAAAATGTGTGGCAACTGCCACAATCGTAGCTCTAAAAACTATCAATGCCACCAACAAATCTAGTTCCTCAGACTTGTTTTGATGCATACTGCCGTACAAGCCAAGTATTGAGAGCTGCTTTATACCATACAGAAAATGTTAAGCATTTGGTACATTATGATATCAGTTAAGAATGTTAGGTTCAATAGTCAACTTCAATGGAAAAAAATGAATCGGCAAAAGTGTGTATAATAGAAGTACACGCTGATTGCAAATGCTTACGGATTTGATTCAATATTGAGATGCAATATTGCCTGTCAAGGTAATTTACAGGCCAGAGCAATATTTTGGAATAGTTTTGAGTTACCCACTCTCCTTTTGAACATACCAAAGATAAAAAGGGTAACAAGATGCAATAGGATTGTAGGAACATACTGTTATATAGTAGTAGCAGAACAATGTATGGGGACTACCTTGTTCCCATGTCTTCATGTACTGTATCAGCTACTACCATTGGCACATCTTCATCAACCATGGGGAAAAGACCCTACTCATGAGTGGTGCTGGCAGGACCACCACCCCCTTTTGACATTTCTAACTTAAAAAGTTCTTCCGGTCTTCTTCTTCCCCTTTCTCAGAGCTGACTTTGTTGTTGTACTAGGCATTTTTGAGAGTACAGAAAGCAGGAAAGAGAGGATTTAAATTAAATCCATGATTTGTTGCTGAATCTCAGCCTCCCCATGTCTCCATGAATCCAAATCCTTTGAGTTCTTAACCTGGCATGGTTGAGGGGGAATGAGGGAAATGGCTCTGAAAACATCCCAGCTGTAACACTGGCCAGGTGTCTGGACTCTCAAAGTGGAAGGGGAGACGTGAAGTGCAGCTGTGAAAGACCTGATCCATGGAACACACAAGAACAGAGTTTGTGTTATCAACTGGGCAGCTAGTCCATGCTGGAGTTTGGACACTCTGCCCCTTCCCCAAACCTGTATTTCCTTTCCTATCTTGTTATTAACCCTCTGGTTAGAATGGAATTTACTTTCTCCCATCCCAAGGACTCATCAGATTAAATGAAGTTGATCTGAAATAATTTCAGATCACCACAAAGGGAAACACTACTTCTGACAACATACTAACTTGAGGAATTCACTCACAACAAGTGGCCACTGGCATGGATCTTTTTTAAAAAAAATCTAGGACAAAATCATGGAAGGTACTGTCATTAGCAGCTATTCATAAAAGTTAAGAGATCTAGATTTCAGGGTTGTAAACCACTCAATAGATGCTAAACGGGATAATAGCCCATGAATTTCCAGAGACATCTGTGACAAGGGAATGCTGGACTCCATAGATCTCAGTCTGATCCAGGAAGGAAATTCTTGTGTCATTATGTTCCAGTGGTGGATGTTTCTTCTTGCATCTTCCCTTGCTTTCCCCCACCTTATTTGAACTTGCCCTTTCCTCCTCCTCGCTCCGTTGGTGCTGTTGAATTAATTCATCGCTCTGAGTGCTCTTTTTCATTTTTGTTACCAATGTATTTCCTTTGGGGAACATAAAGCAGCTTGGGGGGGGGTGTGTGCTTTTCAGTAACAAATATTTTGAGAGAAAAGAGCTAAGAACTTGATTCCAGTGCCAATCCCCCACTTTGCTTTGCAGCCTCTGCAGCTGCATTTTGTAAAACAACAAAAAATTAGGGCAAATTGCACTTGACTGAATGTCATGCATAGTCTGGCTCTAGAGCAGATAGCAAGCTTAACGTTAACATGTAGCGGAAGTAAATACCCAGATGTAACATCTGCCATAGTCAGTTCAATCTACCTGGATTTTAGTCAAGCAGAAGATAGTTGTCCTTATAAACACTAGACTCCGCTGAAAGCCTGTTAGTACTTCCTGTTGCTAAAAAGTGCTCCAAAAATGAAACTTAACATAAGCAATAGGAGTCCAGACTTTAGATGCACTTGAAATTGTTTTTCTTAGCTTCTAAAGTGTTCAAAATTAAGCCTAAACAAGAAAAAAGGAAGTTGAACAGAAATATATATTGAAGACAGTGTTGAGCTTGATGGGATTCGTGCAAGAAGTGTAATAGCTGTGCAAAATGTAACATTTACTTCCAGGGCAGTGTATTTGGCATGGTCCCCATTCAGAACTTTAGGTGGAAAAGGCTATGCCAGTACAGTGGTACCTCGAGTTACATACACTTCAGGTTACAGACTCCGCTAACCCAGAAATAGTACCTCGGGTTAAGAACTTTGCTTCAGGATGAGAACAGAAATTGGGCTCCGGCGGCGTGGCGACAGCAGCAGGAGGCCCCATTAGCTAAAGTGGTGCTTCAGGTTAAGAACAGACCTCCGGAACGAATTAAGTACTTGGCCCGAGGTACTACTGTATTGGATTCTCCCATCAGTTAAAATGTATAGAGCCAGGAGCTTTAAGGTATTTAGCATTCTGTCTGATATTTCAACATAAAAGTTGCATTCAGGGGTTGTCTATATGTTTATAGACATATGTTCCTGACTTATTACCCTGTTTGTTAACTAACATATAAGCCAGAGTTTCCTGGTAACCATACAAAGCAGGATAGATGTGCCAAATACACACATGAGGGGAGGAGAAAAGAAGAAGGGCAAAAAATGAGTGCTTGTTCCCAGCTTCATCAACCATTATAAAAATGCTCCAGCCAAAGTATATGGTACCACAAAAACTCAGTCTTGTCAAGAGACCCAACCGAAATGCTGTCAATGTTTCCCTAAAACACTTTTCATCTGAGACCTGATCAGAGAAAAATGACAATGGCAAATGGTGTTGTTTTCATCCTTCTTTCATTTTACAGGGCAAAGATGGTGATTTTGTTTATAAAGAAGTGATCAAATCCCCATCTACTTCCCGCATGTCCCTTGGTAAAAAGGTGAAATCTGTTAAAGAAACCATGAAGAAAAGGATGTCTAAGAAATATAGCAGCTCCTTGTCAGAGCAGGTATGTGGTTTTGTTCATTTGCTTGTTTGTTTTAAATTAAACCACAGCTGGGGGCTTTATTTGTTTGAGTAAATACTTGAAGAGTTGTTGATGCCTATGTTTTGCAACCTTACTGGAAAGTACAACAGCGTCATTCGAAAAAACTCCCCGTGGGAATAATGTAGTAAAGCAATTCCAAGGCCTTTTCAAAACTATTTACTGTGAAAAGAGCTTCAATAAAATCATAAAAGGGAGTTAGGATTGAGTTAGGGCAATAAAGTATATGATTTCATTCCATATACGCTGGTTTTAAAAATGAATGGCTTTATATACTGTGCCCCTAGTCCTCTAGCAATGTCAAACTGCCTCCAATACATCCTCTGAATTACACAGCAACATGCACTTTCCAACAAATGCTTACACCAATTTAGAAAAAATGAAACATCTTTCAAATATAGAATGTATTTACTTTTTAAAATGTAATTTGTGCTCTGTTGTAATGACATAACTTATTTTTATTTTTTTAAAAAAAATTGTGGTTCCCTAGTACTTAGTTAAAAGCCTCTTAAAACAAAAGAAACATCTAAGTAACTTCTTCCACCATTAAAATAAGTAATAAAATAGCAATTTCAACCCTACTGTTTAGCTAAAATTGTACTGAAATATAAACACTGTTTAAAAATGCAAACGAAAGACATAAAACTCATAAATTATACAGGAAACACTGGAATATATTTATATTGGGTCAGGTACCTGATAATATAAGGAAGGCTTACATTCAGCATACACCTAATTTCATTTCATTATCGTTGTAAATCTTTGATGGTTTTCAATAAAATATTGTCCCATGGTATGAGATCCCTGTTATTATAAATATCCATTATAAATCTGTAAATTCCATTGAATAGTAACAGTGGCTTTTCCTGTTTCACTTAAAAATAAATAAATCAGTCCCTTTGCTGTTTGTCTCTGCTGTGTTGAGGGCCACTGTATCAAGAGGCTATTCCCATTGAGCTGTTAATGGGAATTACTGGGCAGAAAAAGTAGTCTTATATAAAGCCATAAAATCTGTGAAACTCCATTTTGCCCAGCAAGCTTTTCAAATGGGTATGGTGAGCCATCAGGGAAAAAAATATTTTTTTCATTATAACATATTAAATCCCACAATGCAGAGATCTATATAGTTGATCCTTAAAGTTCATTCTGAAAATATATTATTTTAAACTTCCTCCTTCAATTTCCTCTGGCCAAAATCAATCTGTTTTTCCAAGCATGTTGCATTTGGCAGACTTCATTGAATTTGGTTTGGTGGGTTGTCAGAATACCCAACACTTTATTATTATTATTTTTTCATCAGTCTTTCCACTTGAACTGTAAGCATAACAAGTAATTGCTGGCAAGCAACTATTGGCATCAGCCTTGAAAAGAGTTTCCATTGATTTAATATCGCCCTCTAGAGGACTGTTGAATAATCAGGATGCAGCAGTATACTATTATGATGTGCTCAGGAGCTGAAGGCTGGTCTTTGATAAGCAGAACATCATAGCATGTTTATCTTTAGGCCCTTTGAGATATGTTGGAATAATATTACCAATATAAATTCAGGTCTCTGGTTCCTGTATTTTACTTTGTCTCATTCTTATCTCCAACGGCACGGGATTGATTTCCAGCCACAAGGCCTCCAAAAATGGACTCTCACTTGACTAGCGTGTTTTGCTCAGTACCCTGTCAGAGTGGTTCTGAAGCCCTTAGCTGCTGCTTTTGCTGTAAATAAAGAATTTGTCTGAATTTTTGGCGAAATGAGGCAATCTTTTTTGTCTGTCCTGAAGCAAAGTTCATTGTAGTCTGCCAGACCATCCCAGCGTTAGACTCCTGGTATTAAAATAAGAGTCATTTGTTGTGTTGCTCAGTGACAGTAACACGTTAGCAAATTTATCTCCCAAGGTCCGTTTCTGATGCATCTGATTGGTACAAAGCTCCAGTATGATGCTGACTCCTGTAATGCAATCTCCGTGGCCCCTGTCGTTTCTAAAATCGAATTCTGCCTTAACACAGCCAAATATTTTGAAGTCATCGTTGGATAATACAGATCCATCTTTTCTTGATCTGGATCATTGCTCATTGAAGCATTGCAGATGCAAGTCTACAAAAGGCAGAAGTAAAGAGCATGTCATTACCTATTTTAGGCTGCATTCCTAACCCCTGGCCCCACTTACGTGAGAGTCAGCCCTATTGAATTTCACAGGACTGACTCCCTTAGTGTGTTAAAAGCAAATTGACAGCTCTGCAGGTGATGAGTCAAGCCATATAGCATTCCTGCTGCATCTGAACCAGGAAACAATAGTTACTGGTTTCCAAACAAGCCAGGATATTAAGCCAACTTTAAACCTGGCTTGTATTGAAGCTATGAACCATTGTTTCCTGGTTCAGATGTAATGGGAGACAGTGGTCGCCTGAGGCTTCCTAGCCTGTTTCCCCACTCACATGAAGTCAAAAGTAATATGGCTGCGTGTGGCTGCAGGAGAAACAGATCTCAGATAATTAAGAGGAGATCATAAAGAAGGCTGATCGCCGAAGAATTGATGCTTTTGAATTATGGTGCTGGAGGACACTCTTGAGAGTCCCATGGACTGCAAGAAGATCAAACCTATCCATTCTGAAGGAAATCAGCCCTGAGTGCTCAATGGAAGGACAGATTCTGAAGCTGAGGCTCCAATACTTTGGCCACCTCATGAGAAGAGAAGACTCCCTTGAAAAGACCCTGATGTTGGGAAAGATGGAGGGCACAAGGAGAAGGGGACGACAGAGGACGAGATGGTTAGACAGTGTTCTCGAAGCTACCAGCATGAGTTTGACCAAACTGTGGGAGGCAGTGGAAGACAGGAGTGCCTAGCGTGCTCTGGTCCATGGGGTCACGAAGAGTTGGACACGACTAAACGACTAAACAACAACATGATCTTCCAAAGTCAGCCAAAGAGAATTTGTCGTACCTGCTGTATTGTACAATCAGGCATGGTGATAAATGAGGTCCTGTCAGACCCCACTGTTCAGGCCAGAAATATGAGCATTTAAGATTATGAAGTGATAGTTGTTAGGTACAGTAGTGCCCCGCAAGACGAATGCCTCGCAAGACGAAAAAACCGCTAGACGAAGAGACTCACGGAACAGATTATTTTTGTCTTGCGAGGCACCACTGTATACAAGATTTTCCAATACAGGCAGCAAGCGAGACCACATTTTTACAAAGTGAAACGCGCCCCAATCCTGCAAATGCAGTATGGTTCATTAATAGGCAATTGGCAGTGACTGAGCTGACACAAGGCAAGGCATGTGACCACCTTGCACTGCCACCAGAATATTTGCTTTCAATTCCTAGGTCCAGTGATAGGAACTGATGTGCCCATAATTTATTAAGGTTGTGATTTCTAATTCTGATTTTCTGAGAACTGCATGGACATTTCTGCAGTTCACAGCAGGAAAAGTATTCCAAGACTAGCGTACAAGAATCAAACATTAGAAAAAATGGGAGGCACTTTCTTATTAGCTGTCTGTGGCTTCAGTTCTTCAATTCTCTCTGGAGATTTGCTTGATTTGTGGAAAGTTTCCTGATGACTCTGCAGCATGCAAATAACAGGCTTCATTCAGATGGTTTGTGATTGCATGTCTGTGGAATAAGTCAGCAATTCTTGTATATCAGCAGGTTTCTTTTAATTTGTTGCTGCAGTTACTCTCTTGAACATTGTACCATGTTATTTTCTTACATTGTCATTTATCAAACAAAATGCCTTCTTGACACCAGCATGCGTGCACACACCCACATCCACTCACAAACATAAACGAACACTATTCTGACTGCAGTTAGCTCCCAGAAATGATTGTTTTAGCAAATAAGTTGCCAAAATATCAGTATGGATGAGATCTTCTTGAATCTGTCTTGTTACTTGAATGACGAATGAAGACAACATGTCCATTACATTTCAAGTAACGGGTTTTTTGCTTTGTTTACAATTTTCATGCATAAGTTGCATCGTCAGGTTTAATTCATTTCATACAAACAAACAAACAAACAAACAAACAAACAAACAGAATGTGTTAGTTATTCATTCTAAATGATAACATTTCTATTGTTTCACCTGCCATTTCATTTCTACTATGTTCAGCAAACTTCACATGAAAATTTTGATTCTAAGGCTTAGGAAAACAACACAACAGCAGAATACACAATGAAACAGCAAAATCACAAGTAAATATTGAAATGCAATGCTCTAGTCAAATTAGTATTTGCACTAACTGTGTCTAGGATAATACTTTTTAAAATTGTAATTTCCCCCTTTTTGCAAATGTGAGGGGGTTGTATTAATGTTTTTGTATGTTTAAGACAGCAATCCTATGCACTTGCTTGGGTGTAAGGGAACAAGCCCGATTGAACACGGTGTGATCTTACTTTCAAGTAAACGTTTATAGGATTGGTTTGCACAACAAATACAGTTAAAAGGAGAGTAAATTACAAAACAAATCATTTTACTGATATTTCAACGAATAAGGAAGAGAAAATTTTACCAGTCATCTTCTTGTTTTTTATGGTAGCCTCCCCCCACCACCAAAGAAAAATCAACTATAAGATGGATCAAAGAGATCAAACAATATATGAGAGACTTGGGTGATCTTATTATTAAAAAAAAGCAAATCTCTACAACTTCTTTTTACAGAAAAAGCCTTGAACACACAATTTACTTTGTGTTCCCAACCTAACATTTTCCAAAGGCAAGAGCAACAGAGAATGGTGGTTGGATAGCTTGGTTGCAGAGCATGTGGTTTCCATGCACAAGGTCCTGGGTTCAATAGTTTGCAGATGACATAAAGCCAGATGATATGCAGCCTTTGTCTGGGACCCTGGTGAACCACCCCTGAGTTTCCATGTACCATGTAGTCACAGAGCAGTGGTTTCTCAAGTGCAAATGAGGGCGTACTCAAGGAAAGGTTCCATCTGAGTGAACATGATTAGAATTGGACTGTAAAGGGGATAAGCAGTTTTCTACAGTTTGGGATTGCAGGGGAGACTAAGCTTAGTTTTTAACCTTTACATTGTTTTCCTGTTTTGATCGGGTTCTTTTCTCATTTGCAAGATGCAGGTATTTTTCACATTTGCTGTATCTTTTTAGGCTAGAAGGTGTTGAGAAAGAAGAACTTTATCTTATTACACTTCCTAAGTTTGCTACCTCAGTTGGGGGCCTGCAGAAGGCTACTTTAATCTTCATGCATATTGTAATAGATTGTAACCTGTATGGTACCAATTGATCAACTACACAAGCCAGCACAAGTTGTCAATAAGTTGTGTGGTGATTTTCTTTCAGGACTCCAGCCTGGATGTAATGCCAGAATCTCCTCAGTCACTACAGCCAGATGCTGATTCTCTGGATAAACCCAAACTGAAAGCAGGTGGTTCTGTAGAAAGTTTAAGGAGCTCTCTAAGTGGTCAGAGCTCAATGAGTAAGTAGTAAATAGAATGCTTGTTACAACCCAGCTTAGATTTAACGTTCATGATTTATTAAATCAAAGACTAGCATTATGCCTGCATATGCCATCCTCAAACACACAAACCCCTTTGCATGTCCACACCCTTCCCTTCCTTCATGGTTTATTAAACAAGTTCCCCAAAATGGGAAGCTGTTTTATGAAAATGCATAAGATAAGGAAGCAAGAAACCTAGTGCTAGCTATGTCTGAATCAATCCTACTGTATCATTTTGGATGAAACTCAAGAGTTCTCTTTTTTACAGCAGCACATAAAGAAAACTAATTCTGAAGCGTAGTTGAAATCACAAATGCTGGCGGGCAAGGTAGTTGGTTCTTAGAACAGCAGTACTTCAGCTCTTATCTTGGGCAGACAGACAGCATGTGCACCAATATTCCTGGGGTATTTTCACCTACAGACTTGTCAGACTCAAATAAATTGTCTTGCTTGAGGTGGTGAGAATTGAGCCTGTGATTATCCAGTGCATGGCTCAAATGAATGGTTAGTTTTCCCACCGAGCAGTGCTTGGTAGTGCATAAAAATCAATGCTTTCCAACATTCTTTCATGAAAAGTGAGGTATTCTCAATTAATGAGGAGTAAAAAAAAAACTAGACTTTGCAGCAAAAAGTTAATGCTTGGGCAAGTCTTTAGGAAAGACTTTCTTCCTTTCTTTGTTTTAGGAAGGGGGGGGTCCTTTCAGTTAAAATCAGCCCAGCACTATTGAGCACTCAGCTGAAGCCTGGGGTTCTAGATTAAACAGTGGACAGGGACTGTGTGGCCTCCAGTGTTTCAGCATGTGTTGTAGGATTCTGTGCCAAGCTATTCCAAGAAAGTGCTGTGGCAAACAGCATCAGCAGATGGATCCCTAGGGAGCTGGTAAGTGTTTTTAAAAGTGCCCTAAACATCCAAGAGAGGCTCAGAACCTGCTGTTTGCTGCCAGATGAGTTCTTTTACCATGTTTTTCAGTGTATTTTATAGTTGGGTTTTGGGAAGTAAACTCTTCTCTCTCTTTTTTTTTATCACAAACAGGTGGACAAACTGTAAGCACAACAGACTCCTCAGCCAGCAACAGAGAGAGTGTCAAGTCTGAAGATGGTGATGATGAAGAACTACCATACAGAGGACCATTTTGTGGCCGGGCCAGGGTTCACACTGATTTTACCCCCAGTCCTTATGATACAGATTCTCTGAAACTCAAGGTACTCTTTCTGGAATAAATCTATATTTGAATCCAGGGAGTGTTCATAGGTGTCTTTTACAAGCTGGAATTATTAATACCTTGGGCTTGCCCTCTTGTCAGAATCACATACACCTCAGTAATATTGCTGTCACCAGATGGAGAGAACATATAGCCCTTGTATCCAGAGAACTGTGCTGGTTTTCTGTGAGTTGATGGGAACAGACTGAAGTGCCTGCATTGACTTCAGATCTGCTGTAGTACCCCCAGCAAATGGTCTTTTGTCTTCTCTATGGTAGTAGGTGACCCTCTGGGAATTTGCTGCAGGCTCCATTTTTGTCAGTTCCATTTTTAGGAATATAGTGAATATCATCCTTTTCCCATAGACAACATAATAGCTGTATTCTACTGCTGTATAAATAAATGGCTGTGGAGCCAAACTGCAACCTTTGTATTCATTTTATTTTATGTTTGTTGTTATGGGTGTTTTTTATTGTGTGTGGATAATTGTAAGCCATGTCTCTGCCTCAGAAATAGTAGAAATGTAAATAATAAATAAATATGCTGTGTATTTTTTTAAAAAAGAAAACTTACTAGAGAGGCCCACTAGAGAGGCAGAAAGATGAGCAGCGAGCTGAAAATAAGTTAATTATCACAGAACTGGAAATGTATGCTATGAATTCATTTCTGCTCTACTTGTGGATTTGACAAATCAGCAAAAAGATTTTCATAGATTTATCCCTTGCATCGGGCAATTAGAAGAACATTGTAGTCAAGAATAGTTGTGCATGTAGTTTTCAAAAGCTTTTGCATAGGTGAACCCTTTTTAAAAGGATGGGGCAAGAGAAAGTTTTTGTTTTAAATACTTAGTTCAGAATACTGGTAACTCGCATCTTACATTTACAGTGGTACTTCAGGTTAAGTACTTAATTCATTCCGAAGGTCCGTTCTTAACCCGAAACTGTTCTTAACCTGAAGCACTATTTCTGGGTTAGCAGAGTGTTTAACCTGAAGCGTATGTAACCCAAGGTATCACGGTATTTAACTTACACAATCACAGCTTTGCACAGGTGGGGGAAAATAAAAGAGCAGAGGAAACCCACTCTCCGTTTATTTATTTCCACCCACCTGCGCCAAGCTGTGATTGTAGGCTTACCCAGCTTAGGGAAGGCAGTGTGAAGGCTCTGGCAGCATCCCAGAGCCCTTGTGCAAAGGTGCCAGGCTTTGAGAAGGAGGTGTGAGGGTTCTGGCAGGTTCCTAGAGCACCTCCTGCTTCCTTCCCAGAGCCAGGCAAGTGCTTCTTGAGCTTTGGGAGGGACCCTGCCAGAGCCCTCCTGCCACCTTTCCAAAGCTGGACAAATGCTTACTGGGCTTGAGCAAGGAGGTGGGGGGGCTCTGAGATGCTGCCAGATCCCTTGCACAGCCTTCCGAAAGCTTGGGTAAGCAGAATTCCACCTTGCAGGGGGCCCAATTCTGGGAGTTCCTGGCTTTATGTGTTTTTACATATATGCATGGACCCCCAGAACCAAACCCTCACATATGAAGCAAGTTACCTGTATTACAGAGTTGGGAAATGAGTTCTGGATTGCCATTTAAAAAAAAGAAACCTGGTAAGCTAGATGCTTCTCAAGATTCCACCCCTTTTTCTATTTAAGTCTGCAAGCAATAACATGTGCATTCCTTTATGATACAGTAAACATTGATTTTGTAATTTGCAAGTCGCTATGGAGCCTTCAGGTAGATGTATTCTGCTTCCCTCATATACAGAAGGGCGATATAATTGATATAATCAGCAAACCACCTATGGGAACCTGGATGGGCCTCTTGAACAACAAAGTGGGTACCTTCAAGTTCATCTATGTGGATGTGTTACATGAAGAGGAAGAGAAGCCTAAAAGGCCTACAAGAAGGCGACGGAAAGGCAGACCACCTCAGCCCAAATCTGTTGAGGATCTCCTAGATCGCATCAACTTAAAGGTGGGCTGTAATAGTCTTATACTTGCTTTACTCTTCTACAAGTACTTCAACTCCATATCTATACAATAAATTGGACTAAATTCGCAGCTTTAAAACCATATGCACTTCTGTATCCCAGCATTTAAAATAGAGGAATCAAGACATGTGATTTCATTTGCAAGATCTATGTGTCATTGTGGAATTCCTTTGTTTAAAGATTTGGTCGATTCTCAGATGGCATTCATAGTTGAAAGTGAGAGCAAGTTGAAACCCCAAGCTTCTTGAGATTTACTGCACTTGTATATTTATGGTTTGCATCTCCTTTGCATAAAGTTATAATTTTAGATTTAAACATATAGTGTGTTCTTTAGCCTATGAAGCTGGGCAGGCAGTGAAGAGTAAACTGATTGGGCCAGCGCAAGAGACATCATCAGTTTTGAAGGCTAAGTCCTCTTCCCATTTTTTTCTCTGGTTACTTCAGGTGAAGTACAATTAGCTCTCCAGAAGAGGAAACAGCTGGCATATAGAGAAAAATTGTCTGCTGTGTAACTGTTTTATTTAATTAATTTGTTCAGTAGTCCTACAAGGTGATGCTTAGAAAAAGCAGCATTACCAAACAGAAGCAGCTAATATAGTAGAGCACAGCTGTTGCGCTGCCTCCTGACAGCAAAACCACCCTACCACACCAGCCAAAAGCATTTGCATTTCATTTATTAAGTAGATTTTTATTTTGTACTGCTTGATGCTCAATCAGGCAGGCTGGAAATAAGACATTCTGCCTGCTGTTTATTCTTCCTACTCTGCTGTTAAAGGGAAGTGGCTTTTTTCTTTTCTTTTTTTAGCAAGCTGATTTAAGAAGTTGGGATTCTGAATTCAACAGCAGGAACCTTGTTAGAGGGCTAATAGATTCCGTAGACATTCTCTGATCCCATAATTTCTTTTCTGTGTGGATATATCCTAAACTGTTGAGTTTTTATATCACGAGTAAAAATAATACTGTTTTGTTTTCATAGCTGCCATGCACAGGATCATGTTATGATACTGTGATGATGACTTTATCCCTTTATTGATACAAACTGTACCTGTTTAACTGGGCTGGGAAACCTTTCTCTTCATTATTTAAAGCCGCTAAGGGTCTGTAAAAACAACAGCAGCCAGTAAAAGCTTAGCCTATCCAGCTAAAAAGGCTTTCTACTCAGGTCTTGCTCTCAAATCAGGCAGGCTACACTGGAAGTCCAGCTTTGGATAGAACCAAGATTGGTCTGGTTATAACTGAAATTCGGGTCATAGAGAAGGATAAAGCGTTGGGCAAAACAAAGATCGACCAAAGAGTTACAGTAGGGAGAGTTCAGAAGGTCTTGAAATCTTAATTGCTTTTTAAAGGCTCGAAAAAATCAAACATTCAAGGGGAGAATAGGTAGGAGGCCACCTCTAAGATGAATTCCAGGGTCTGGAATTGGGAGCCAAGGCAACAGCAACCCAACACTTGTTGGGAATGCAATCAATCATGATGGAACAAATGGTGAACTCATTTGAGGACCCTGTTACCTTACTCCCCAAACACCTTTTGCATACTGTGTGGCTAATCAAGCTATTTGAATGGAGTACCTCTTAACAGTTGAGCTCCTGTCGAGCACAATACTTACTATTAGAGCACCTGTCCTCAGCAATGAAGATTCTGTGCCTGAGCAATAAGCAATGGCCATATGAATGTATGTTCACTGAAATATACCCTGTTACTCTAGAGGCACAACTGTGTCTTTTAGATGAAAACAACCTCAAGTTGAAAATGTTCAAGCTTGCCCTTCTCTACCCCTGCTTCCTACAACCATCCCGAGAAGGCGTCACTCCCTGAAATCCAAAGTGGGATGTGTAATCACTACTCTTGTTATACAACAACATCTCCTCCATTTCTTGCTTGTTACATAATTTATTGAGTCACAAGCTAAAGCTTGAAGCAGGAGAGAAAGGATTGCAAAGGTTTTTTTTCTTACTTTCTGAAAGTTTAACATGGATTATATTTGAACATGACTCCATTTTTAATATAATGCTACCCTTACTTGTCTTTTTTTTTTTAAAAAAAAAAACCCTCAGACCCCTCTGAGGCATCCGCAAGCTTAAAATCATTACTTTTCTCAGCTAACATGCATATATGATGGCATGGGGAGGGTGGGTGGATAAATCTACTTTCTTCCCAAGGTATTCTATTTTGCAGTTAAATCTTATGATTATTATTAATTTTAAATAGATTGAAAAGGCTTGTTCCTATATTTTAAAAATAGTTTCCTTTTCTTGTTTTGTTGAACTGATGCTGGGCTGGAAAGGGGAAATTATCCTGCAATTATCTGTGATTTTTTTAATGTGGTGCTAGTAAATTTCCAAGATCCATTTGTTACTTAATTGTCTTTTTGGAGGATGAGTCTTTTTGGCGCATCATTGACAACCACAGCAGCTGTGATTACCTACTGTTTCAAAGCTAGCTTAAACATAAAAAGAGACTGAATAAAAGAACAAATGGCTTTTGAACCATCCTTTCTGTACCACTACCTGCTTGGTGTTTGCAATGCTCACTTACTCTCTTTACCACTATGTGTCTGTACATTGATCATAGAAATGAGAAGGTTATATTAAATGACATAACAGACCAAAAGTTAAGAACCTTGAATATGACATGGTAATGTACAGTCAAACCTCGGTTGTCGAACGTAATCCGTTCTGGAAGCCCGTTCAGCTTCCGAAACGTTTGACAACCAAGGCACAGCTTCCGATTGGTTGCAGGAACTTCCTGCACTCAAGTGGAAGCCGGATCAGACATTCAACGTCCGAAAACCGGAGCATTTGCTTCTGGGTTTTCGGCATTCGGGAGCCAAAACGTTCGAAAACAGAGCCATTTGGGAACAGAGGTTTGACTGTATTGGCATGCCAAAAAGAAGAAGCTTTTAAACACTGGTGTTGTGTGTTGGCAGTAATCTTTCCCCACAAGGAGTTCAACCAATTTAATGTTTAAATCAGGCATAGATTTCTGCAATGCACAACTCTGATGTATTTAGCTACCATTACAGCTGACAACCTCTGGTAATGTCATACTATGTTCTTAACAAAGAATCACATAATTCAGGGGTTGCCAGACTTTTGAGGCCCCTGAGCACATTTACAAACCAGAAAAACTGTTGTAGGCACACACCGGAACACACCCACACCCAAAATCACCCCTGCTCAAGAAGGCTTCTTTTCAAGTCTAATTTCAGCAGCAGGGACCCTGTGACCACCAAGAAAGACCTCTGCAGACACATGTGCAACAGCAGGCTCTACACTGGCTGCCCATAACATACAGAACCAGTTCCCAGTAGAACTTTGTACTGTCTGAAGTCTACCTGTAATACTACATACAATATTTCATCTAGTGGGTACGGAGTTACTTGAGAGATTCTTTATGTTATCTGCAATCAGTATAATAACCACCTGTAATCACTGATCAAAAAGGTGGAAAATGTATGGATGGCATGGAAAGTGGCATCTTGTTTTAAGTAGTTCCGCACTGCTCTTTTCTTCTTATGTGCCACAACTGTTCTCTTCCTTTGCTACAGGAGCACATGCCCACCTTTTTATTCAATGGCTATGAAGACCTGGACACTTTCAAGCTCCTAGAGGAAGAAGACTTGGATGAGCTCAACATACGGGACCCACAACACAGAGCTGTTCTCCTGACAGCAGTTGAACTGCTACAGGAATATGATAGTGAGTTTGAATTTCTTCTCTAATGCACAGCTAAGGATTTGTAACCACTTGGGGGTTGGGAAACTGTAACTGTAGTAATTCCAGTGGATTGGATCCAAAGAAAAGTATACACAACATGGCTTGTAGAAGTTCATGTCCCACCTCCTCTTTCCCCATCAACATCCACCCTTTGAAAAGGCTCTCCTTGCTTGAATGAGTTTTGCTGTAGCAGGGGGGACCGAGGGAAAAGGAAGGACCCTCCTCCTCAAGACAGGGAGAGGCAATTCTTCCTTCTGCCTCAGCCTTCCATGCCACAACCCAGCTGCCACCAGCCCAGTTACTACATGCTTTTTTCAGGATCCATCCCGTCTTCCAACTCTGAATTACAACATTTTAGCAAGACCAAATTGTAAGGGCAAGACATCTATGATAGTGATTTCATTTGTATAGTAATTAGTAATGACTCATTATTTCCCTTCTAACTTTGCTAGCTATAATTTACATAGTTTATAATGAAAATGTGCATTAAGTCATCTAGAAATCTGGATTTCAATGAAATATCAGAAACTGCGAATTTCATTAGAAGGGTTTTGCAAATTACTGCTACTTTTTAACCTTTTCTAGCAGCAGCCAATGCACCACAGCAGGATTCTCCAACCTGGTATCTTCCAGAAGTGTTGGACTGGGTGGATGAGGGTGATGGAGATGTCGTCTAAAACATCTGCAGGGCACCAAGTTGGAGAACACTACACAAGAGGAAGACAAAATAAGAAATGAGTTTGGGAGATCATGTAAATAACAGCTTTTTGTAAGAAAAAGTCAAGGTTGTATGGAGGTACTTGACAATATGGAAGGACCATTATGTTTACTAAGGAATAAGTACCATTGAGGTCAGATGAATTTCCATATAAACACAGGTGAAACTACTCATAACTAGATATGCTGACAAAGTTCTTCAAACTTAGGCTTGGGTATAAGCTGTGGGAGCCTTGTAAAGATCACCTATAACAAAGCTCTGAAATTATCTTCCAACTCAAATAGATATCTTGGCTCTTCCCAACAGATTCCAAAGCATACTCCACCCCACCCCCCACTTCCCTCTACAACTTCAGCAGAAGCAGCACACTCCCCCCTTTGTTTCCTGGATATGCTGTGTCAGGGTGTAAAGCCCAAGAAACTATATGGAATATAGTCCAAGGGTTGCTTGTGAATCCTGGATTTTATTTTGATTTAAATTTGAAAAAAGAATACTGGAAACATAATAAAACACGCACAACTATTTTAGTCAGATCTGCAGGTGCAGGTTAGGTCCATCCCATTACGACCATGTGATCAGCTGCCTAACGCATCAAGTTGCTGCAACTTCTGTATAATTCCTAGTGTGTGCAACTTAAAAACTACTGTATGTAATATTCCCAGTAATCGACTCTCACCCCTACTCCCTTCTTCCACTATGTCCTCTCAGCACTCCTGCATTATCTGCTGCTGAAAACAACTCATGGCTCTTATTAAAGGATGTCTTTGTAGTATGCTGCTGGGTATTTTGGTAGAAGAGAAGTGAGGTTATTAGCACTGTTCTTTGTGTAAGTTATGCCTTCTCACTTCCTCTCTTTCCTTTCTCTACTCCAGGTAACAGTGACCAGTCAGGTTCTCAGGAGAAACTCCTCATAGATGGTCAGGGCTTAAGTGGATGTTCTCCCCGGGATTCAGGCTGCTATGAAAGCAGTGAAAACCTGGAGAATGGTAACAATTGATCTATATCCATATCAAAAAGCATACCAAATTTGTTAGATTTTAAGGGGCCACAGGGCACTCTTGTGGCTGAGAAAAGCAATCATGCAAACTCTTTGGCTCTGCTTTTGCTCTCTATAATTTAACGGCGGACTTGTGTGTGGCCTAGTTTTCCGATCCCTACATACTTATTTAGTGAATCTTACATTGTCAGTCGAGGCACAGTTTCAAGGCAGTGAGCAAAATGTGCTTCCCTCCCAGCAGTGTTTTTCAGCATTATCTTTCATATTACTGCTTTTTCATGTCAAGAGAGAGAATAAAGAGCACTGCCTCAAGATCAGTGTGATGCCACACTCATTTTATTTGCTGGAGGACATTTACTTCTGTGATACAAAAGAATAACAAGGGAGTGCTGTGAATGAGGAACTAGCTCACACGCTTACAGGGACTGAAGAACGTTTATTATCAAAGATTCTATTTTTGTATTGATTGTCACTGTTTTACTCCTTATACATGCTGCATCTGCCTTTGCTCATATACCTCTCTTAAGGCTAGATGTTAATTGCATTAACATTAAAGAGCATTGGGGAGTCCTCAAACTGGGCTTGGTGCCAGGCCTTTACTATTCTCCCTCAGTGCTGCAGTTCAGATTAAATCCCCCTCTCTACTTGAAGCTCCCATGAGCTCTCAGAAGAAAGCTGACATTGGGACCCATATAAGCTTCTCTGCAGTGAAGAGTAGCAGCTAGAAGAGACACATTACACAAAAATATTCCCAGCCTCTGTAATAAAGATTTATATAGAGTTACTTCTTTGCAGAAGGACAGCAGTCCTCCTTGCTCTCCTAGCATTCTGGGTCCCAAATTGTTTATTTTTTCATTTCTTCCCAATCCATGTTACCAGATGATGACCAATTTTCACAATCTTTTCATGTCACTTCTGCTATAAGTTCAGGATGAAGAGTTTTCTGACTCCTGTGGATGTTATGTAAGGAGCGCAGGCATGGTCACAGAAACAATGGTGATGGATATATTGGATCTTTGCAGCTGAATTGCTTGCCATGATAAGCACTGCTTCTGAAGCAGTGCGAAGTAATATGGGGGGGGGGGGCTGTCGTGGAGTCTCTGCCTCTTTCCTAAGGACTGCAGTACTCCTCAAGCAATGAGCAGACATTTGTGAACTCATGTGTCATGAATACTAGGGTTTGTTTTAAATCTGGAGGAACCCTAACAAAATCCTGGGCATCTTTCTGATTTTAATGGTGATTTTTCCCTCAACTGTGATATGTCCTTTACTACATAACCTTCTTGTAAAATTAGACACTTCCTTGTAAGCAGGTCTCACATGCAACAGCATACTTAAGTAAGCCCCATTTCTGAGTGGTGCCTTACTCAAGAGGCCAACTTAGATGGGATTCCATGAGGCTGCCATGCAGTATTGCAAATATGGACATGTAACACCAGAAAGGAATAACCCAGTTGATTTTGCCCTCATACAAGTATCAATGCTTCTCCCATTCTCTGCTCTTTAATGCAAATATTTTGTAACGAGTGCAGGCTTTTTCAATGAGAAAGGTGTTTGGAGCCTAGATTGAAAACTATTTTGGAAACCTTTAGAAACTCTGAAAACAGCCATTTACTGTTAGGAAATATCATCCACTTTCTTCATCACCACCACCAGCTTCTAAAGCTTTCTGATTATTCTGTATAGCAAGAAAAAAACAAGGGAGATGCAGTGTTCTATTTTAGATTAAAGTTTTTCTTTCTTTCTGCCTGTGCTTTGAGACTTCTGAAGAGACATTGTGTTCTGCACTGAATGTGAATTCTATGCAGATTCAAAGCAGTCAACTGTGTATTATTCAGTGCCAAAGTTTAGCATTTTGAAGATAAAGCTCTAAATTGTACATGCATTAAATGAAACATCCATTCCTTTAAAAGAAGAACTTTAACTTTGTAGGGTGGTGTATTCTTACCTCTAAGGGTCCTTGGGCTCCACAAGGTTCCCTCATTATAGGATTCATGTAGACAGACTTCAGATGATCCAGAAAAACCTATTTTCTGAACTGATGTCACATGAATAAATAAAGATGAAATGAAATAAATTATGACACAAGAAAATACTTTGCAAATAAAAAGCAGGTTTGTAGCCCATATTTTACTTTTGGGCTAAGAGACCTTATAATGAGGCTAACTCAGCACAGTAGAGTTGTTAGAGTTCAAGTTTGAGACAACATGGTTTATGTTTATTACTTATGTTATCAATGCTGCTTCCTTGACCAGTGACACATGTTGGTGTTATAAATAAGTTATAATACAGTGTATACATTGCATTTAATTTAAGCAAATGACAAGACAGCATACCAATATTGGTTTGGTTTGGTTTATAAAAAAATCAATGACATACATATTTTAAACAGAGTCCTCATAACAAGTTGTCTTAACAAAGGATCACAGGACAGTGTAAACATCCCATGCTAGTCTTGGTTTGGTTTAGTTTTTATGTGTTTTTCTCATAAATGTTTTTCCTCTTTTTGTTTCAGCTAAAACTCGAAAGCCTTGTCTCTTACCCTCAAAGTTGGCTTCTGAATACAGTTTTAAAGATTTTCACAGAAATCCACGGGCAAATTATCCAACCCTGCCCTTAACTAAATCAATAGATGTCCCCCAGCAAGGAGAGAAGACACAGTTCACTTGTACAAATCATGTTCTGAAAAGCTGCCTCAAGCCCCCAGCAGTCACCGTCCTCAAGAAGAACCGCAGAAGTTTACCAGTTGGCATCTGTCGGAGCTGTGAGACTCTAGAAGGCGCTCAGAAGGTTCACATGTGGCCAAGATCTCATTCTCTTGGTGACCTTCATGGAGAAGCTGGCCCCGACTCTGCAAAGAAGCTGGATGTTTTCCCTCAAGGCGCACTGGATTTAGCAAACATGCCAACTGGCTCTGGAGGTATGCACATTGCAGAACAGTTGATGGCTGAGCAGAGCAAAGCAGGTGTTGATTCTCTTAAGGGGAAAACAAAGGAACTGCACTCCTCTGCAACCATTCCTTCCAGTGGAACATTCCCACTGTTTCTGCCTCAGAATTGTGGAGTTCATTCATCTTCACTTTCACGTGGTGTAACCTGGACTACTTTTGAAAACTTCAAAAAGACCACGCATGATCTTGGAAGGGCCAATCATTCTCCCTTCCCCAAGGAAGCTGGTCAGAAGGGCACGGGTGAGACAAGAGCACAGCCAAAAACATCTTCACAGCCACCACCAGTCCCTGCCAAAAAAAGCAGAGAACGCCTTTCTAATGGACACTGTCACCTCCCCTCAGCCCTTTCTTGTCCTGATGTGCCATCCTTGCCAGCGAAAAAGAGCCTTCAGCCTGGCTCCTCTGATTCCAATGTACTCACTGTGTGTAGATCATCTCCTGGGCAGGAGCCCAGTAGTCCTTCAAGCGTACGACCTCCTTGGTTTTCAGATCTTCCAGAGACTGCTACTGTCCAGCAACATGTGCTAAAACTTGATCCTTTGTCAGTGAGAAAAATCTCTTCTAATAGAGGACTGGATCTGGAAATGTTGATAGAAAACAAGCTGCAATCTGAAGATATTGATCTCACAGAAGACCCATATTCTGACAAGGTACAGTGTGAGGAGGCTGAGAAATGTTTAGTCTGTTCATATTTGCATTGTTTTCCTTCCCTACTTGAGTGTTGGAGCTGTTCCTTAAAAATGGCCTTAAACTGGCAATTAAAATGAAAGATATATTAGACTAAGCATTCTTAAAACTTTTCATACATTTCAGACACAGTGTGAAGCAATCTTAAATGGCTCCATGTGTATACCATGCAGATTTGGCATTCAACAATTCACTTTTCATTTTAGGTGCTTGTTTCATCCATGTGGTGAGCCACTGCATGTAAAACAATTCAGTATTTGAAGTAGTCTCTCTATGGTGGTCATATACACATTGGCTCTTAGAGCTCTCAGATTTGTAACATTATATAATAAATTACTGAATAATGTCAGTAGCATATAAAAAGCAGCCTCATGGCAACAAGGCCTGAAATGTTCATTTGTCCATTATTTGACTTGGGCACAGCCAAGCAAAAGTTAAGTATATTTAAGCTGTATTAAATTTAGACTTAATAATGTAGAACTCAACAGGTTATTTAAAGTGGTTAACTTCGGAGAGCACTTTTTCTGAGTTATCAGCCATAGTTCTCAAACAAAGCAGTGTATCGAGTTATATTTTCCCAATAATTTTAATGAACCTTTATAAGGAATATATGAGATTTAAGACTCACAACCTCCTCTCTACAAATTATTGAAGTAAATGAACAAATTTCATAAAGGTAATTTTCTGTGAAACTGAAGAAAGAACACACTTAAACCTATTGTAGTTTCTTAATGCAAAGGGGCCAACCATTTTGTTATTATGATGTGAAGAGATACATTGATTAACTTGAACCCCGCTGCCTTTATCACTCATCTCTGGCTGCAGCATGGCCGATGTGGGATTCCTGAACTTTTGGTACAAAGGTACTCTGAAGACTTAGAGCACGCTGTAAAGGATGTTGCTACAAACCTGGACCAGATTCGGGTGAAGCAGCTGAGGAAGCAACACCGCATGGCGGTAAGTCTACATTCAGTGATCAAGTTCCAAGGAATGGGAAATGAAAGCTAAACAACATGGAGTTCTGGGGCTTTAGCACGTCTGATTGCAGGTTGGGGAAACTATTTGGGAATGATCTACATTTTAAAAGAAAAACAAATAAGATTCTATCCTTGGCATCTTAATTTTTCATATGCAAAGAATTTTTGATGCTGTTTCAATTGCTGATGAGACATTGCTGATTTTCTGCCAGTAAGAAAGGATTACCGTATTTTTCGCACGATTGGACGCACCGGACCATAGGACGCACCTAGTTTTTTGGGGGGAAAATAAAGGAAAAAAAATTTCCCTTTATTTCCCCCCCAAAAGCAGGTCAGGGAAACCGAACCAGGTCGAGGAACAGCGGGATAGTGGCGCTGCGCCTCCCTGCTGTCCCCCGAGCTTGTGGGGCTGGCTGATGTCTGCCTGGCGCGCGAGGCGCTCTGCTTCAGGGCGCCCCACCCGCCAGGCAGCAGGCTGCTATCCGCAGCGTGGGGAGCCTTGCGTGGAACTCCTGCAGGGCTCCGCACGCTGCGGATGTCTGCCTGGCGCGCGAGGCGCTCTGCTTCAGGGCGCCCCACCCGCCAGGCGGCAGCCTCCTATCCGCAGCGTGGGGAGCCCTGTGGGGAACTCCTGCAAGGCTCCCGACGCTGCGGATGTGTTCCTGAAGCGCCGGGCGCTCTGCTTTCAGGGCGCCCGACGCTCCGGGAAGCAGGCTGCTATCCGCAGCCTAGACACGCTAGCGGAGCACTAATCCTGAAGCTTGGGGCGTGCGGAGCTCAGCGCCCCCAAGCTTCTGGGTGCCGGCAAGATCTAGACGGCTAGCGGAGACCTTGCCGGCACCCAGAAGCTTGGGGCGTGCTGAGCTCCGCACGCCCCAAGCTTCGGGATTGATGCAGCGCTCCGCTAGCCATGGGAGAGCTGGGTCTCCCACGGCTAGCGGATAGCTTCCTGAAGCCTGCAGAGCGACAGGGGTCGGTGCGCACCGACCCCTCTCACTCTCCAGGCTTCAGCGAAAGCCTGCATTCGCTCCATAGGACGCACACACATTTTCCCTTGCTTTTTAGGAGGGAAAAAGTGCGTCCGCTATGGTGCGAAAAATAGGGTATATGAGTTAACACCACAAGTGATGGCCATGAAATATGGAAACCCAGAGGAACATTCAAGTTAAACAGTGTATGTTATAGTTGCCGCCGCCGCCAATGAAGCTGGATTTGTGAATTTGCATGATTTTGATTGAGGAAATCAATACTGAGGTAGCAGCAGAAAAGAAATTGGGGGGTGGGGAGGAAAGGAAATGTGTATTTTGAGTAGGCCTGGGCGATGTATCAATACAGGTATGAGGGCCAGAGTGCAATGGCTACTTCACCTGGGGGTATATCGCAGATGAAACAGCAGCCGCTCTGGCCCTCATAGCTCTAGCAGGTGGTATATATAGACCACTCTGCTGAGGGGACGCAGCCGTCCGTCCTCAGTGGATCAGTTTAATGAAGCCCCGAGCCTGCAGGAGGAGGTTTGATCAACTGCTTCGCAGCTGCACACTCCTCAGCGGAGCAGTCTAAAGAAGCCACCCACTTCTGCCTCAGCCCCACACGGGCAGGCCACCTCTTCAGGAGAAAGAGATAGCCCACCTCTGCCAGGCAGAGGCAGCCCTGCAAACAGAGCCTGACAGGCTCCATGCACTTGGCTATCGCTGCCTTTGCTGGGGGAGGGCGGACAGGCTGCGTCTTTCCTCCTGGGTGGTCAGTCACCCTGGGAGTAAAGATGCCGCACGCCTGCTTGGGCGAAAGCAGCCATGCGCCTTTGAGGGAGCCCCCCCACCTCACCTCAGTACCTTGTTCCCTCCACACTCAGTGGGAGGAACAAACTGTATTAGCCCTGCGAGGCACTGAGTGAAACCACCTCATCTCCCTTGGTTGCAATTTCAGCCTAACTCCAATGCAGCTTGTTCCTCCCTCCGTTTCACCATTGTGGTATATCATCAGATCGCAATGTTTGGCTGGTGATAAATCGCAATGTTGAAAAGCTGACATTGCACAGCCCCAATTTTGAGGCGACTAAGCAAGATAGTACGGTGGTACCTCGGGCTAAGTACTTAATTCGTTCTGGAGGTCCGTTCTTAACCTGAAACTGTTCTTAACCTGAAGCACCACTTTAGCTAATGGGGCCTCCTGCTGCTGCCACGCCGCCAGAGCACAATTTCTGTTCTCAACCTGAAGCAAAGTTCTTAACCCGAGGTACTATTTCTGGGTTAGTGGAGTCTGTAACCTGAAGCGTATGTAACCCGAGGTACCACTGTATCTAGTAAATGGTACTGCTAAGCTAAAGGACTGCTTCGAAATGCCCATATATCTGCTTCACAATATAGCATTACAGATAGCTCTTGGAAGTAAGCCCCATGTTATTGTTTTTTTTAAAAAAGGAAAAGTCAACCAGCTGGTTATATTGCATTTTCTCTTGCTACAGATTCCAAGTGGAGGCCTCACTGAAATCTGTCGAAAACCTGTGTCCCCCGGCCATATCACTTCCATAGCCGACTGGCTGGTTTCTATTGGCCTTCCGATGTACTCAAGCTCCTTCATGGCTGCAGGAATCGATGACCTAAGCAAAGTGCCTTCTCTGTCAAAAACATCACTTCATGAGGCTGGCATCACAGAGGAGAGGCACATAAGCAAGCTTTTGGCAGCAGCAAGACTACTCAGTACCCTCAACCCAGAGACAATATAACACACTCTGAAACATAGCATCTGCCAGTTGGAAAAGCCAGAGTTTCCTACCATGTCAATTTCATCTTTAATTTCTCCAGAAAGCTCTTTGGCATCAGGCAATGGAGGTCTTTGGGAAGACGTTGAGGCGCTTGTGTTTCTCTGTCAACGATTCACAAAGGAGAATATAAGAAGTTGTTTTGAGAGGGAAATGGTGTTTGCCGATTACCCCTTAAAGAAAAGGCACAGTTATGTTAGTTTCTTAAAGACCGGGCTGGCTTCGACCCATTTAAGAATATACATGTCCATTACAAAAAAGGGAACTTTACATCAACTTCTAAGCCCCAGGAACTTGGAGGAGTAGAGTTAGGTCTCTGTACTTTGGGGCTGCTCATTTGTTAAAGTGCAGCTCATTGATGAATCATGGATCTACAGTCCTAAGCAAACATAAACACCCCAGGGGGTGTTTTTACAAGTAAAAATCTTAAACATTACATCTCTTCATAGTAGCTTATGTTTATCCTTTTCATTCCACCAATTCGTTTTACATAAATAAATAAAACTCCTTCCTGTCTTTGGTGGATTATTTTCAGGTTTCTGAGCCTCTAGGTAGGCCAAAGATCCTCAATGGATTTAGTTTTATTGTGGATCTCCTTTTATGCCAGTGCAATTTCCAAGACCAACTCAGAAAATTCCTTATTTGTATAGAATTAAAGTCATTTTTATAACTGCTTCTTTAGCACTCAGCTTTTTATTTGCCTTAAAATGCTTTTGAGCAGTTCACTTACAGCATTCATGTTTCAGAGGCATTTCGTTGTTGTCACTATTATTTGGCACCTGACAGGTTTGTGTCTTATAGCTGTTATTGTAGATTGTAACATCTGTTTTGTAAAGTTTTCTTTTTGAAGTCAGATTTTTGGTTCTCAGGCTAACAACTTGTTTATGGCAGTTCGTATGCTGGTATTACTAAAAGGCTAAAATATATTTTGCCTTGTGTATGTACATATATAATTATAAAAAAAGGTTTTTCATGTTACTTGCAATTTGGTGTACTGTATTATATTGTCAGTTGAAATGCTGCAGCTTTGACTTGGTATCCTGACCATATCAATGGAAAACATTGGTCTCTGAAAAACAAAAGGTTGTCCATAGAAGTAAATTAACTGATAAGAAAATTGTGTGTCTGACACAGTACCAGAACAAGAATCACATTCCATTGTATTGGTGGGGAAAACAAACAAACTTTAAGCTGTCATTCTCGCAAAAAGTCAATATAATACCTCTATTATTGGGTGTTAAAATGACAATTAGAATAAAAGCCATCTGGTTGGCACTGTGAGAACAAGTTGCTAAACTAGATGAGTCTTTAGTCTGATCCAGCAGGGCTCTACTTAGGTTCACCTGGGATGCTGAAACAGCTTGTTCTTTCTTCCCCATATTCTTGTTTTCTAAAACTGTTAAACAATGCAGTGTAGAATCTCTTACTCCCTTCTGTGAATATAGATGAAGTTTATTTTTGTACATGGCCAGACATTTTGTATACCAAATAAGCTCAGCTTGAGTTCCAATGTATCTAGATTATTCTTTAGCGTCCAATAACAAGCTAAAATTGTAGAGGCTTTTCAGAATAAATAACAGCAAGTAAACTGGAAGATGTAATGAGCTCAGCATGGAATTGGAAACTCAGATCTGGTTCAAAGCTGCTTTGTAATTTTACGCAAGTCTCGTCACCTCTCTAACTCACTTGCTTTGTCCTGCCTCTGAAAAGAAAGTAGTTTATACAACTTCTTGAAGCACACTCAACCTTAAGAGGAAAGTTGGGTCACAAAGGCACACAGCCTTCCCCAAAAGTGTTTTTGACTTGATGTGCTTTTTAACTTTTTGCTGTATTTTTTTAAAGCTAAAAGCAAAACATTATAAAGTAGTTTAAACCGAGGTATCCAAAGCTGCTCTGGATTTTCTTTCCTTTGATGAGACATAAGGAAGAGAGATGCTTTAACAGGATGGCTGTAGAGAATGTGAGACAGTTGAATGTGGGGCCGGGGCCGAAGGAGGTTAGTAAGTTAACAAATTGACAAAAGCAGTTGTTAAGGCTTTAATCCTAAATAAACTTGTTTAAAAGTGCATCCATTAAAGCACATGGAACAAGCTTCCAAAAGTGTTGAAGTACACAAAAAGTTTCATTTTCTGAAAAGGTTTTCACTTGGGGCCTAATACCATGGGTCCGAAAGATACCAGCATAGGTTAGCTTCCACATGATGAGCACAAGCCAGTTAAAGTTAGCTCTTTGAAACTAGAGCATTCAAGCAATGAAAAGGGACTTCAGGGTGCTTCAATTTAACTGAATTATGTCCAGTATTTAAGCTTAGTATGCTGGGCTATGTAATATGGATACAACTGTCCTCCCTGCAATCATGTTAATATGGACAATGTAGTTAAAAGTACCGTAAATACTTCCAGTATCCATACACAGACAATGACTCATTGCTTTCAGGTCCACTTTCCATTTAAGTAGATTTACAGACTAAACTTGTGGATGTTAACCATAATACATTTGAAGCAATAAGACTGCTTTTGCAATAGACTAATATGACCCTTTCTACCAGCATAGATATAAATATGGGCAAAACAGATCACATGGTGCATGGGAAGTGAGGCTTCATATAAAGAGGATTTAACATATTCTTCCTCCCTCACTATTACTGTCCCCCCAAATTATGCTATCTCCAAAAAAGTGCCTTGCACCTGCAACTGTCTGTAGTGGCAAGTAATTGTGCACATTAAGCAGTCACTAAAATAAGTCATTTCTCACATTACATGTCAGTTGATTCATGTGGACCAAGTAGAAACATTTCTTGGTGGCAACATGTCTCCAAGACTGTCGTGTGCAATGCTAATTCCCAGGCGACCATTTTTGGTAGAGGTGTGCTTTACAATAATATTTTCACACAGTAAAAAACGTAACATAGCAAGTGGCCCCTTTGACTTCTGACTGTCAAGGACCTTAAAGGTAAAGGTACCCCTGACCCAGTCACGGACGACTCTGGAGTTGCTCACTCATCTCGCTCTATAGGCCAAGGGAGCTGGGTCATGTGGCCAGCATGACTAAGCCACTTCTGGCGAACTAGAGCAGCACACAGAAACACCGTTTACCTTCCTGCCAGAGCGGTACCCATTTATCTACTTGCACTTGATGTGCCTTCAAACTGCTAGGTGGGCAGGAGCAGGGACTGAACAACGGGATTCAAACTGCCGACCTTCTGATTGGCAAGCCCTAGGCTCTGTGGTTAAGACCACAGTGCCACCCACATCAAGGACCTTAGGACCCCCAAAATGTACTGCTTCCACCAAATCTGTTCAATGTATTCTGATGTGCACACAGCTGCCACACTTGGAAACAGTGTTCCATTTATTAAATGGAGAAAGTAAATCATGGACATTCATTTACATTTACAAATGTGTTACTGGAATTGAAGTTAATGAAGCAATGCACAAAGTACATCAAAGCACATGTGGTACACTGAATTTGGGTCATATGGTTGCAAATACATGTGGTATGACCAACAGGATTTTCATTTAGGTGTTAGGTTGTGTTTTAAAACAAATATTTAAAAAATGAGTACCTTGCAATATTTATCCTTCTGAATTGGGGGCACGTATGTGAGATGCGGCCTGCATCAGGTTTCCATCTCCTCCGCAGTTCCTCTGCACCCTCAACAGCAAGCTGCTGGTGGAGACTTTCCCTGCTGGAGCCTGTGAAAGGAAAGCATAGCCCTGAGAATTGTGTGAACAGAGTTATTAGATGCATGGAAAAATGTGGGTGGGTTAGTTAGTGTGAATGGGGTGTCACCCCTCCATAGGCCCGTATGCAACCTCTGACCTCTGTCCCCTGACAGAATGCAGCCCTCACCTCAACTTAAGTTTTTTCTCCTTTTCTAGATACACCCTCAAAAGGCAATTGCTTTTTAAAAGAGCAAATTGAGCGAAGGAAAGAAGCCAACAACAACTGTTCTTTTAAACAACAAAAGCAATCTAAATTTGTTAGGCTACAGAAGCTGCCTTACTGGTTCAAACTTGAATGAAAGGAAAGGGAAAAACCAGTGTTCACTCTTATCAAAAGCATTGTATACATTAATATCCCTAAGCTACGTTAGGAATGGAACAATGCTGATTGCTTAAACTGAATGACAAAGGGGTAGAACCTCTATGCCTGTTTACAAATCCAGTGCAAATTTTCCTGATTTTTAAAATATATACATTGCTTTTAAATATTTTTACAATTTGTTCATCCTTGAGTTAGACTTTTGCTTACAGATTATTTTAGTTTATTGTTGATTTAGCAGTTGACCATTTCAACAGTATATATATATTGATCCTGGAAAAGCCTTAAAAAGTTAGGTACCTCTTAAACATTACGTACAGCAATGAACTCACTGTAAACAATAGCATGTTATTTACCACCATCTCCTTACATGCAGGGTTCCAAGTAAATGTTGGATTGGAGACTGTCAAAATACACAAAGACAGAAGCATGTGCCAATTCAATTCATCTCTAGACATAAAGGGCCACTTAAGTCTCCATGTCATACTGTTTTAGTTGGCATCAAATCATAACGTTAGCAAGGTAAGGCCTGATGGTCTAAAGACTTGTAATTGTAAACCTGGCTTTGGTGCAAGTGGAAACTCTGGAAATAAGATCTGGAGCACAAATCCTTATTAACCCTTTTCACACAGATCTAAGTGCAGGAATAAAGGTCAATTCACCAAGTCATGGCTGTACATCTGTATTGTATTATTTTTAGTCTAAATGCATTGACTCCAAGCTAACTTTTACTCATACTCAAGACCTCTTTTTGGAAAACGAAAACTTTAAACAAGTTATGTAACAACTAACAAATGTTGCACTTTCTGTATATGAATCAATATTTAAATAACTTATTTTTCTCCATTTGCTGTTCTTAAATAATGTAAGTAGCTGTAATATACCAGTACCAATAAGTCTTTGCAGTTTGCTTCAACCTGAAAAAGCGGTGTATAATAAAAAATGAGAGAAAATGAGGAGGGGGAAAAAATCTTACGAATTTGTAAATATTACTGTGCTCTGTTACATTTAGCAAAAAGAGGAAACAAAAGGAATTTTCTGTGTATGAAAACTTCTCTATAATTATGACTTATTGTTCATAGGAAAATAAATAAATTCTCTCAAGCTCATGTATCTTCTTTTTTAGTGTTAGTAATTTTTATTATAAAAGCTGAATTAGAGTCAGTAAGGTGCAAAGTTGCTTGGGAAAGGGTAGGGAAGCTGTTTAAACCCAAGGATCACATGCCCTCCTAACAAACCATTGCGGGAGCACGTTAGTGGTAGTTCCAGAAGGAAAAAGTGGGTGGAGCAACAAATGCTAATTTACTCACTCATTCCTCTCTGTCCACCATCCAGACAACAAAGAGGAATAGGAGGGTGCAAAGCAGCTCCAAGTGAGGGGAGTGGCCTTGGGAGATTTCCATGGACAGGTAAAGAGGAATGAAGGGCTTCATTGACTTTTGGGGGCCAGAGTTTTCATATCCACACAATAGGGTTTAGCAAAGAGCATTGCTGAATCTGCAGAGGCTAAACATGAGCAGGGAAGTCATGAATATCAGCTGTTGATCTTTCCTGATCTCCAATGTTCCTTCTGTGGCTTTGGAGATTACAGAAATGTCTCCTAACTGGCATTCATGGATTTACATGTTACTTGAGTTTATTTATTTCCGTTTAGGTTGTCCATTGACCACAGTCCTCTGGGCATTTATAAATATTTAAAAGCTACAAAATATTTAAAAGCTACATTATGTTTGCCCATAATGCTAGAAATGTGAAAGAGTCTTGCAAAGAAAGAGAAGGGCTGGAGTAAATTGTTTAGAAATTATTTATTATTTGATGGTGGTGATGACAATCAAAGATGCAGGCTTGCATTGCTAGTTCAGGCTTGGAATCATTGTAAGAGTTCACATTCACTTCAAACTGCTTTTCCCCATCCCTGCCAAATTAACAGTCAACTACCTCCACTAAGCTGCCTGGGCCCAGCCATCTGACTATATTATTGCAGTGACTCCCAAACTGAGGATTAAAACTCACTGGTGTGTGATAAATTCTCTCTTATTAACTCAGGTCAAAAGCATATTAGGTCCAGCATCTTCTTTCCTACAGTGGACAAATGGATGTTTTTGGTAGCTGACCACTGGTTTAATCTTTTTGTCTGCTGACATACCTCTGGGCAACCAGTTCATAATAAAAATACACTATTTATAGAAATGGAAGATTTTTAAAAAGCAAATGGTAGAAATATTCCACAGAATAACAATTGGCCCAAGTACCCTGAACGCCGCAGACATGGAAGTAAGTGTTCCTGTTTGCTAATGTTTTTCGGAAGCTGAACGTCCAATGCGGCTTCCACTTGAGTGCAGGAAGCTCCTGCAGCCAATCGGAAGCTGTGCCTTGGTTTTTGAACGGAGTCCAACAGACTCCTGGAACAGATTAAGTTCGAGAACCAAGGTACCATTGTAGCTGGTAAGCAGCTGATTCAAGACTACAGTGGTACCTCGGGTTACATACGCTTCAGGTTACATACACTTCAGGTTACAGACTCCGCTAACCCAGAAATAGTGCTTCAGGTTAAGAACTTTGCTTCAGGATAAGAACAGAAATCGGGCTCCGACAGCGCGGCGGCAGCAGGAGGCCCCATTAGCTAAAGTGGTGCTTCAGGTTAAGAACAGTTTCAGGTTAAGAACAGACCTCCGGAACGAATTAAGTACGTAACCCGAGGTACCACTGTACCGCTCTCATTTGTATGATGACCAGTCCATCAACTACAGTTTTAAAAAATCTCTCTTGGAAATTATCCCGGGCAGTTTCATCATAAACTCTTATTCAAAGAATGAACATGCAGAAGTCTACATAAGGTGTTCATAGATACACAGTAAAATTAGATTTCGCTTTGCTGTCAACACTGATTCTGTAGGTTGTTCCACAAGAGGGCACTGTTCTCCTAAGTAGAAATAGGACACTGGGCTTTTCCTGCAAGAATTGTGATGAGTTATGATACAGCCACAGGCTGTTTCCAAGTTACTTTTGAGTAACAAAATAGAAATAAAAACAAAAGCAACATGACAGCAACAGCAATTGCTTTTATACATTCCTTTAACTGGAAAGAATTATGCCTTCCAAATGGCTGCAGCCTGTGATATTTTGAGGACAAGCACAAATCCTAGAAGTATTCTTATTTCCTCTATGTGTATGCACATGTGCACATACGGAGATCAAATCCAAGTTACTAGTGAAGAATGACATTCACATTCCAAAAATACAGAAACCACTTCCTGAACGCCATCTGCAAACCATTCAGTTCCAAAAGACAGATAACACAGCAAATCCTCAGTCAAAATTGACAATGTTCTATTTTCCAAAGGGTGGAAATTGCCCTATTGCTTTAAATCTTTTTAATATACACCTGCCTTATGGCTATGAAAGTCATGCTTGGTTTCACTCAAAGCAAGCCATGATTGGTGAGTCAAGAACAAAGCTTGGATTCACATCATGCTTTGAGTGAAACAAGTCATGATCCCTGGTTCAGACATAACATTAAGCCAAGAGTCATGGTTTGCTGCTCTCACTAGGCAAGCAGCAAAACACCAACAATGTTCATGTTCATGGTAAACTATGATATAACCATGACATGTGAACACAGCCAATATGTTCGTCATTCACATGAAATGGACAACAATATTAATTGGGCTGGGTTTCTTCCCTGCAACTTCTATATGGCTGGTTTTTGTTTTTAATCTGCTAATGAAACATAATCTGCATAACTTGAAAACCTCAAATTGCTATGGAAAAACATCATTGGCTCAGAATCTGCAGATGCTCAGATTTACTGCAGCTATTACCGTAAGCTTCTTTAAAAGCCTTTGCTCTGTGGTTTATTAGGGCTCCAGCCTGCCCAGTTTCCTCCAGTCTACTCCAACCGGTAGTTGCTTTACACCATGTATCAAGCGGACCATCACAAAACCAGTATTCAGAAAGTGCATGCAATTTCAAATTCTGTACTATATCACAAACTAAACGATGCTCATACTTATCACTCCCCCCACCCCAATCTCCAAATTGTACATAGTGGTCTCAGATGCAACAAAGCTTTAAAGAAAACAATAATCTCTTGAGATAAATTCTTTGGGTTATATCTAATGAAGCTGTCCTGTTGGTGCAAGGACTTCCGCCTGTGCAATGAGGTGTCCCCTCCCTCAACTCTCCCTGCCCTGCCCAATCTGTTCTGGGGGTTTCTCCAGCCCTCTGGAGCAGACGGGGTATAGGGAGAATAAGTCCCATTGCACTGGCAGAAGTCTGCCCCCTAACAGTGGATGGCTTCATATTCATGCAACCCTATGAATTTATAGTTGGTAAAAAGTTAAATGTTTTCTTGGAAGCTCACAGCAGTTTACTTCTGACAGAATCCAAATGAATCTCAACCGTGTATTTTCTCTATACCTGCTCAAGGTCTGCTGGGACAGCAAGAAAGCAGCAAGAGGCCTTGCAAGAAACATTTAGCAATAGCTCCATAAATTCAATCAATCTGCTCACCAGAAAAAGGGGTGAGTGGGGATGATTTCCACTTATTCAAGTCATCGTAAGCACATCTCCCTCCCCCACTGTAGCTTAAGAGGCTGAAGTACATTCAGATTTAATTATCTGAGACTGCAATGTTTACTACAAAGTAGGCCCCAATGCAGTAGAACTAAAGCAGGTTTCACAATTAAGCACAATATTGTAAACAAACAGAATTAAAGATCTCTTTGAATTGAATCACAGCTTGATCCTCTGACATCAGTGAAGTTGTGTGGCCTAGAGCTCGGCCCAGGATCCTATAGTATGCATGAGGGATTAGCCTTCCTACATGAGAACTTGTACTATAAAAGGTCTGTAACAGGGATGGCGATCCCATGGCTCTCCTGACCTTATTCAGCTCCAATTATCCTTTGCTGGCTGGGACTGATGGAAGCAGGACTCCATCCCTGGCCTATAATTACGTACATATATCATTTTTCCTCACCAGAGAATAAAATAGACTTATTGCCTTGTATCATAGATTAGGGAATAAGGGGTTACGAATCAAAGTATGCAACATCCAAGCAGGCATATGTCTCTTTGTTTACACATTGAACAACTGGTTTGATTACAACATTTGGCTATGTCCCAGAAAGGGATGTCATCGGGATGGGGAGGTCTAGACTGACTGACTGACTTATTTGTCAGGGATGGGGGACCTGTTGCTCTCCAGATGTTGTCAGCCTACAAACCCCATCATCCTTGACCACTGACCACGCTGGCTGGGAGTGATGGGAGCTGGAGTCCCACAACATCTAGAGGACCTCTGGTGGGTCACCTCTGAGCCACCTTTGTGGCACAGTGGGCCTTTAAGTCACTGCACAGAGACCCAGAGTTAGTGGGCATTAGAAAGTGCCACAGTGAATTTGGTGGACTGAGCTCTAGTTTACTTTGGCCTATGTGAAGGAAGACTGGCATACAAAGTATGTTTGCAGTGTGGTCCACACTTGGTTGTGTTTTTCCACCTCAGAGTTGTGGCCTCTCAAACCCTCCTGTAGGGTTTATTTTTGGACTTGGGCAAGACCACTCATGAAAGCTAGTTTGAATCTAGCTTTCAGAGAATTTAAATAAACTTCAATTTTCTTGGCTCCTTACTAAAGTCTTCTGTCCTGAGATGATGAGGGATGGAGTTTTCTAGATTCATTAAATGCATACTGACTTGAAATCAGGATGCTGACTTGGCTAATTTACTTATTCAATTCCAGGGTTTAATTTTATAGATGTCTTTGTAACACAGGAAAAAGTCTGGAGCAATTTGGTGTTAATATTTAAGGAAGAGAAAAACATTACATAAGGCAAATTACAAGAGCAATTGGCTCTGTCCTCTGTTTGGGGGCAAGTGATAAGTTGATAGTGCCTTTTGGCTCTTGAGACTAAGAGGAAATGGCAAGTTATCTGAAGTGAGAAAGGAAACATTCCCGAATTATTGCCTATTTTATATACATTGAAATATCCCACTTTGAATGCTAAATGGAAACAACTGCCAAGTTCCATCTGGTCCCAGTAAACTATTTTGGCTGTGATTCAAATGAGCCTGTAGCACACATACCAGAGATAGTGTGTGCGTGTGCGCGCGTGTGTGTTTGTGTGTGTGTGTGTGCAGCTGGAAGTCCTGGGACTGTCTCTAGGCTCCAGGGCAGCCCTCCCTGTCTCAAAACCGGACACCCCCCCCCCCCAGCTCTCCAGAAAGGCACTGAAAGTGGTTCGGTGCAATGTCTATCTCTTTTTGTCAAACATTTATTGCAACTTGTACAGGAGAATTTCCTACCTGATTACAGCCTTTAAATGTAATCTTTTTACATTAACAATCTCTTATATTTTTCTAGTTCTCCAAATTGTTGTAAGGCTGGTGTTTAAAACTTAAACTGAAGGATCGACTGTTGCCATATGAGCTGCCTATTTATTAAGATCTCCACCTGATGCCCTATTATGAGTCACCTCCCCTGCCAGAGGAGTTGTACTGAGGGACAGTGCCTATGAGCATCTTATTTGCTATGCTATTCTCCAGAGATACTTTTTATTATTCATCGGAGACCCATTCTTTTTCTGTTCATTGTTTCAATATTAAATTGTGCAGGCACCTTGAGCACGTTTCATGGGAAGCTGAGATTAATTTTCATAATTATTTAAATACAAGTGTTTGACATGGAACACTCCAGCTATCTTCACCGTTTGCTTCTGAATTTTGAGGACCCAACTAATTAAACAGTTTCTGCTATAAAGCTTATTTGTTTATTTGTTTTAAGAATTTATAAACTTCTTAATATAAACTAAAGCTATTGGCCTCAAAACTAAAACCAAGAATTCAGCTGAGGAAGGCTATAGTAGGGGGGGAGGTCTTCATCCTATTTCTAAAACAGAGCAGTAACTATTTGTTCACCAAGGCAACAGGGT
This sequence comes from Podarcis gaigeae, assembly GCF_964106915.1. Classification (NCBI taxonomy): domain Eukaryota; kingdom Metazoa; phylum Chordata; class Lepidosauria; order Squamata; family Lacertidae; genus Podarcis; species Podarcis gaigeae. Next base: position 65,075,094 of record NC_139680.1, read on the forward strand.
TCAATAATGTTGGTGCCACCACAGCGAAGACCTTGTTGCCACTAACCACACACTGAACGTGTGGCACTGCAAGAAAGACTTCAACAGCTGAGTGCCAGGACTAGGCCGTGATACAGGGGGCAAAAAGGTGTCTAAGATAAGCTGGTCCTCAGTTGGTTTGGTCTTTATGAACTAAAAAGCAAGATTTTAAACCTGGCCCAGTAGCATACAGGCAGGCAGTGCAATTCTTTCAACACAGAGACATAGAGCTGCTTCAAAACGGACTGGGCTGCCTCCCTAATCTACAGATAAAAGTCAAATCTTGCAGACAGTCCTGTCCAGGAATCATCATTGTTTGCATACAAATTGAAGCTGGCAGAAAGCACTCTAAGCCAATGAAAACACCTAGGCTTCCAGCATTAGTGACAGATCTAGGTGCACTGCCAGACTGCAAGCCTGCTCCTTCGCAGAGAATGCAACCCCATCGGGAACAGGCAATGGACCAGTCACTCAGACCAGGCCTAAAGGTTTCCTGCACAAGGTATAAATGTTGATCATATTTCTCATCCCAATATATATAGCCCTGAGTCTTGACTGTTGATCTATAATCAGTTCTGAAAGTTTAAACATTTGGGGGGGACATAGCTCAGTAGCAAAGGATGTGCATGCAAAAGGATAATAGGATCATGGAGCTGGAAGAGACCATGAGGATCATCTAGTCCAGCTCCCTGCAATGCAGGAATCTTTTGCCCAACATGGGACTCAAACCATGAGATTAAGAGTCTCATGATTAACTGAGTGAGCTGTGCCCAGATTTATTTCCCAGCATCTCCAAGTAAGGCTGGGGGCCTGCTCCATTCTCCACACTCCTTGTAATATATAGTAGTTTGGTTTTATCCGGGCTATGTTACATTGCATATTTTGTTTATCTATAAATCATTTTAGTAATATTTTGTGTGTTTGAGGTTGTATGGTTTTATTGTGTGTGGTGTGATCAACTGTAAACTGATTTGCAAAACTTATGGGTTGCATCTACCCCTGCCCATGTGCAAGATGGGGCTGTAGAGGGGAGGGGAGGTAGGTGAAGACCTGCTAATCAGGAGTGTGCAGGGCAATTAAACCAATTACCTGGGAGGAAGGTCTTGAAGCAGAGGCTGGATGGCTATCTGCTGGGGATTCCGTATTGTGCATTCAGTAAGGGGTTGAATTAGATTGTCTAGAAGGCCACCACCACCCCAACTCTACAATTCACATACATTATCTCACTCCTTCTTCCAACAGCTCTGAAAGAGAGGTCAATATAGTGTGACATGAACAGAGCTTGCTAAGAGCCCCATTGTTCCTTTATGACCACAGTGATGTCAACAGATTGCTACAAGGCTGTCAATACTGCAGCATCAGAATCTCTGAAGAGCTTATTATCATCAGCGGCCATTTCATCAAAGGAATGCCGGTGTGGGCACAGAACAACCATAGAGCCCTAGGTGACAGCAGCAGATGGAAAGTGTCCCGTTTCCCATTCTCTGAAAACTGTCTTATCACTCTGCTGCAATATGGTAAATGGTCAAAAATAAATCTTCCTGGCCCAAAGAAAGCAGGAGGATAGATTATTCATCTTTCCTATTGTGCTTTAAGGGTTCTCTATGCAGTCACAAGTGGCTTCTGCAAAGCCCCACAATAGTAAAACTGTAATTTCCCAGCCCCTTATTTCTGAATCCTTCATTAAACCACCTTTAACTTCAGAAATTCAATCGCTGTTATAATGTGGAACCTGAAAAGAGAGGCACTACAGAGCTGCAGAGTTAACATCTGTATAGCAGGAATCAGACCAAGTGCCAGAGATGCTCCAACATGATTATCAGAATGTGACATTAAACTCATTAGGGGGTTCTGAATATGCTGCCATGCATCATTAGCCAAACAATGAATGCTTAAGGGTTTCCTCAGACACACTGTATAATATGATAATACACTTAAACTAAAGTGATATTCAATGAGACCCCTGAGTCCTATTTTCAGTTTACTGCATGAAAGTAAAGAAAAGCAGCTGTGCCTTGTAAAGGCAACACAGCAGTTTCTTACCCAAGTGCATACAGCCATCTACTGGTGACCAGAGGAATCAAGCACTATAAACACACAAGAGAGAACTATTTATCTTGAATTTTAGGTAGCGTTGCTGGTGCATTACAATCCAAAAATGCCAACAGGGTTAATGGAATGGGAGAGGTGCTGTGTAAAACCTAACTAGGGCAGGTCATGCTTGGTACCAACCTTGGCACCAGGTTGCACCAAATGCTGCAGGAGGAGAAAAGGGTGGGCTCATTCCCCATGGAAGGCAGCTGCTACTTGGTTCAGCACTGAGAAAGGACACAAGGCATTGAACAAAAGTAAAGGAAAACATGGTAGCCCTTACACTGGCAAAGCTGGAGATGGATTTTAGGCGATCACCACACGTCAAGACAACTTGCATCATATTGCCAGCGGTTAAGAAACATCCAGCATGGAGCCTGGCAAATATCCTAACTTATAATTGTCAAGTCTACTCCCCCCACACATTGGGAGGTTCAGTGATTATTCCTTCTAAAGTTAGCCTCCCACTTCTGCATCTGTTAACTCAATTCTGTTGCTGGCAACTCTAGAAGAATTATCTACATCAGCTTTTCAGTGACAACATTTGTTATATAAGGTAAAGGAACACTGGACGGTTAAGTCCAGTCAAAGGCAACTATGGGGTGTAGCGCTCATCTCGCTTTCAGATCGAGGGAGCCGGCGTTTGTCCACAGACAGCTTTCCGGGTCATGTGGCCAGCAGGACTAAACCGCTTCTGGCGCAATAGAACACCGTGACGGAATCCAGAGCACACAGAAATACTGTTTAGCTTCCCGCCACAGCAGTACCTATTTATCTACTGGTATATGTTCAAACTGCTAGTCTGGCAGAAGCTAATTCAAACTGCTGACCTTCCAATCAGCAAGCCCAAGAGGTTCAGTGATTTAGACCACAGTGCCACCTGCACCCCTCATTTGTTATCTATGCCACTCAATGCTCCTTTCCCTGTTGTTTGATCCTTCCCACACATCAATTAGTAACCAGTTTTAATTGTTTAAAATTATATTATGTCATCATGCTCCAAGCTATTTAGAAAATACCCAGATTTAGAAGTTTAATAGTATAACCTATGGTTGCTCTCTGCTGATTGGCTTTCCTCTGTTGTTTTCCTCACCTTCCTCATTAAAATATGTATCTGATCTTGTACCCCGACAAGGAGATTGCATCTTACGTCCATTTATGGAAAGATGCTGAGAATCTGTCTTTAGCATTACAAAACATCCAGTGCAAAGTTAAAAGGCTCTAAAGCCCATTGATTTCATTGTTCAGGATTTGCACATGACAGGACGGTTTGGCAGGCACTGGTAGAATGTTTCCTGCAGAACTGAAAGTTGCAGCAAGTAAATTTTATTTTTCAACACACAGCAAGTGACTTATAAACCACAAAGATATACAATAAATCATATTTACTGGGGGAAAACCCTCTTACATGTTTTGCATAATATGGAATGATTCCAGAAATCTGAGAGCTCTCACCAGTCATATTCACCACCCAGACTCAGTACACTTATTTTGATTGCACTCCACTTTTGATGCCACTTTTATGACTGGAATTTGCACTTCCCCATGCTAACCTCCCCACCCCCCATCGTTTTATATGGTGGAACCATGTCCAGCACAAGCACAACTGGAGTTTGTCCTCCCTCCTCACATTCTCACCCTATGGGACAACCAATTGTTACAAGAAAACCACCACGAATCTTTACACTTGGAGGACAGTCAAACACACACAGAACAAAAAACCAGAATACTCTTCTCTGGTAAATCCTATTACAGCACTCTACTTCTGAAAACACAAGGAGACAAGCGCTTGGTTATCTTTGGGCAAGTCCATTTATTGATAGTCCATTTAAAAATCTATTACCACATATTTAATATGACAACAAAAGTCTGGAATACAATTTGTATAAATTATTTTGCTATTAACTACATCTTTCCCAGCTATTGGAACTCACCAGTGGGCAAAGGAAATAGAAAAGGTAATGTTTATAGAATTCCCCCCCTGTAATTCCTATACCAAAACTTGAATAAAACTGAATGGGAAGCACAATTATTACCATACTTAAATGTTGTTCTGTTTGTCTAATAAGCATTTCAAGAGTAGACATTTAGATTTTACTCCAGGGATCAGTGGCAATTAATAACCACTAAAGCTGGTGTGGCAGTCAAGGGGTCCTGAGGACACTTAAGCAACACAGCAGTATAATTACTTAGCATCTAAGTGAACTCAATGCTGTGAGGCAGGCTAGCCCGAGAGAGACTGGTCTTGAGAACCCACCAGTTTTTTAATATTTTATTTGATAGCAGAAAATAGATAATAACTCTTTTCAACATTTTTTAGAGAGAGGGGCAGCTGAATTATCAGTTACAAAGAAAAGCAACCTTTTGCCAGATTCCACAGGTTTTAGACATGTGGCTCCAACTTGGTAAAGAATAAGCGCTCATCCATCTGAGATGGGTGCCATTTGCGGACCAGCACAGGCAACCCTGATCTTCTTGGAGACACGCCGGGTAGCCCTGGCTGGCCCGCCTTCCCGGCACCGTGGAGCGGTGGGGGTTCCCACCGAACCCATCATTTAAATGAACCAATCCATGGTGCCATTGGGGGTGGGGCCTCAGGAGTGGACCGTGAATGTGCAGGCTTCACTCAGGTCCACTCTGGCAGCTAAAAAGGGGGAGCGGAGCCAGCACACAGTTGAGGAACTTGGGTTCACAAGTAAGAAAGAGAGGAATCTCCACACCATTTCCCTTCAGATTGAAGGGTAGAAAACTTAGTAGCGCATTTGAGAGGATTCTTGCTTGTGCAAAACATCTGCTTCTACCTAGGACCCTTTCTCAGTTCCAAGCCCTGGGTGGCCAAGAAGTCGGTCTAGGCATAATCTGAGCAAGGTCAAATCAGCTACCAGATCCAAGAGAGAAAAGTAAACTGGCATCAGCAAGAAAGAAAGAAAGAAAGAAAGAAAGAAAGAAAGAAAGAAAGAAAGACACCTTGCATTTTGAAGAGTAGCACTTGCTGTTTGCATAGGCCAACAGCGTAGTCTTGTAGATCCAAAATAAGTTTATGCTTTTCTCATTTGCTCTGTCTCCATCAGTGATCTAATCCTGTGTGTGCTATATGATTCAAAAATACTGACCCCAATCATAAGCCAGTGAATTCATGCCTTATACCTTAGAGTATTCAATGTTCCTTGCCATGTTTCTTCAGAAAAAAACCTTACTGCTACATTCCATGTGGCTGTCCTGCAAACAGTGCCTGCAATGATTGACTATGTGTGGGGATAAAAGCTCCTTCCAAGGGTTGAGCAATCCATCTGGCAGAAGGTTTCTAGCACTGCAAAATCTGTTGTTGTGGTGCAGAAGCACCAAGAGCTTTTTTTTTTTTTTAAGAAAATGCATCAGTCATCAAGCAGTTGTCCCACTAAACTTGGATCTCTTTGAGCAGTTTTGGCCCCATATGTTCCTGATCATTTTAGCTGGATTGCTGAAGCCATTTTATTCATGTTCCTCACATCCTCTACTATCATTTTCCCCCCCTGAAGCACAGAAGAAAACCTTAACTGGATTAATGTTTGATGTTTTTAGATAATATTTAGGGTTCATCGAGAAGCTCATAAAGAACCTTCAGGACAGCTGATCCAATTCCCCTCCTCTGGATCAGGAGACCCTTTACTATATATATATATATAAATACATCCATAATGGATGGCTGACCAACCAGCTGCCTGAAAACTTTCGAGGTAGCAGGTCCAACGAACTCATTACCTGTGATTGTCTAGAATGAGCCACAATGTACAAAAAAAGTATATGGAGTTGGTCTTAGATCTGCATTGGATATGATGGTCAAGGGTCTGGACACTAAGCCTTATGAGAAACAGTTGAGGGAGTTGGGTATGTTTAGTCTGGAAAAGAGGAGACAGGGAAGAGATATGATAGCCATCTTCAACTACCTAAAGCACTGTCACATGTGGGATGGAGAAAGCTTGTTTTCTCCTGCTCCAGAAGGTAGGACCTGAACCAATGGATTCAAGTTACAAGAAAGGAGATTGCAACCAAAAACTAGGAATAACTTTCTGGTAATAAAAGCTGTTTAACAGTAGACCAGATTCCCTTGGAAGGTGGTGGACTCTCCTCCACTGGAGGTTTTTAAGCTGAGTTTCGATGGCCATCTGTCATGGATGCTTTAGTTGAGATTCTGCAGAAGTTGGCCTAGATGACTCATTGGGAATAGTGCTCTCTGGTGCACAGGAAGAGTAGTCAGCTGTCTAGTGGGCGAAGGAGAATTTGTTAGTGGCACCTGTGGTAGGAGCAGACAGCCCATGGCAGACTACAGGAAAGACCTATGAGGGCTGCCCTCCTTTTCCATGGGACCTGCACTAAGCTGGTTCTAGCACTCAGATTCTCCATCCATTGGCCTTCAATTCCTCCACCCACTTGGCCTGCAAAGCCTTGTTTCCCTCAATCCCCAGAGAAGGGAGTGTATCAGACACTCAGGTAGTCCTGCCTGTCTTCTCCATCCCAGCTAAGAGACACATGGATAGGATAATCAGGAAACCAGTTCTTCTGTCGGAAGCCTCTTTCCCCTTTCTCACAGGTCTTAGGCCTACTTCTGGTGCTAGTTTACCAGGTAAGTAAAAGACTGACCAGTCAGTCTCATATACAGTATGGTTGTAACATTAGACTTTTTTTGCCTCTTTTCATTTGACAAATGTTCTGTGACATTGGGGAGGTGGTAATTCTGCATTGATTTACTATGGATGTTTGTATGTGATGCCAATAAAAGGTTTGATGATGATGATATACAGTATGGCTCTGTTACAAGTTTTAGGTGATGTTTTGAGGGGTCATAGCCTGGCTTATTCAAGGTTTAAGAGATTTAAGAGTTTGCAGCCAGTGATCCTACCATGGAAACCCGTTATTTCCTGCTCACAAATCAAATAGTCCACTTCAAATATAACTGCAAAGTAACTTGCTTAGTCAGGAGTACAGGAGTGTGTGCATGTGCCAGAGAGAACATAGCTTGCCTTTCAGCTCCAGGTTGCATATGCTGTCCTAGCATGTTAACAAAAAACTTGCTTTTGCTGTGGAAGTTGCTGGAACAGTCCAGAAACCACAGAGTGGCAAAAAGTAACCTATAAAAGCTGAAATGAGGGTTCCTAAAAGGGAATTTCAGAACTGTGCCACAGGTATTTCTTGAGTTTCATTCACGAAGGAGCCGCCACATGAATGTAAACTGGAGGATGTGGATTTTTCATAATTTCTATGGACAATTTTGTGCTTCAGTTTTCTTTTTGGCTTTTGAACTTTGGACACTCTTTTCTCTAACATATCACTCTAACGAAATCAGAGAAGTGACACCTTTCTAAATTCCATATCTAAAACGAACTGTGTAGGGAAACACAGCCTGAAGGAACTTTGAAGCAGTGCTACTACTGATGCTGTTCTGCCCCTCAGCTACCATATTTTCAAGCTCCAAGAAAGAACAGGCACAAGGCACAAATGAAATGCTAACATTTCAAAAACTGGGAACTTAATATTTGATGGGATCACCTACCAGACAGCAGGCTATTATTCCATGTTCTTGCTGTGATGGAATGATTATGAATAAAATTCTTTGAGCAGAGCCGTTGTGTGAAGTGCTCTGTACTGTATATACAGTGGTACCTCAGGTTACAGATGCTTTAGGTTACAGACGCTTCAGGTTACAGACTCCGCTAACCCAGAAATAGTACCTCGGGTTAAGAACTTTGCTTCAGGATGAGAACAGAAATCACACAGCGGCAGTAAGAGGCCCCATTAGCTAAAGTGGTACTTCAGGTTAAGAACAGTTTCAATTAAGTTCTTAACCCGAGGTACCACTGTACTAGGGATACTGCTATCCTGCTGTATAAGAGGGATGGAATGATCAGGCAGTTCTCAGTCCCTGTCAATCAGGATCAGCCAACAAGCAAGGGCAACAGAGTACACCTCACCTCCTGGCATCCCAGTGGTTGAGGCTAATTGAAATTGAGAAAGGCGAGGCACTGACCTCCCAGCCATCTCATCCCTCCTGTTTATAGTCAGCAGAGGTGACACCAGTGCTAAGAGCCCCCCTCTGCACCAATTCCTAATGTTGTCAATTACACATGTGCTCATTTATAAGCCCACTCCAGTGCTGTTTCTCCAAATGTTGTTTTAATCTCCAAAAAAGATACGTAAATATGTATATATTTAATAAAAATACATATTTAATTAAGATTTTGTCCCAATATACAAATTTCTAAATCTAATCTACACTAAAATTCAAATTTTAAATATATTTTGGTACATTTTAGGAGCCAAGAACTGCACGACAAAATTTAGATAGGTGGAAAATCTGAGGGACAATTATGTTCTGATCTGCACATTAATCTAGGAGGTATGGGTCTGTTAGCAGTGGAATTCACAGAAATCAATTTTTTTGAGCATCCCTACTATATACTTGACCTTCAGAAAACCTTTGACAAAGCCACAAATCAAAGAGTCTTAAGGGAATTTTGAAGTCAAGTCATACTAAGAGAGGCCCTCTTATAGATCAACAGCTGGTTTAAAAAATCCAAGGATACACCGACAATTGGAATGGTGATGTTAATAGCAAGCTCCCCAAAAGATGTGTATTAGCACCAGTGCTACTTAACTCATAAATGATCATGAGTCAGGCGTGGCTAGTATAATGCAACCTAAATTTGGAGATGACACCAAATTATCCAGGAATATAAAATCCTAGGTAAACTGTGGAGATCTGCAAAACAGGCTGCAAAAATGGCTTATTAAGAGTGCAAGCACACTGGGTTTTGTTTCATTTTTAAATCATAAATCCACATGTACACTTCTGTCCTAAATCAGCTAGAAACTGATCTTGGGGTCATAATGGGGTCTACTGCACTGGAGCAGCAGTAAAGAAAAAAATCAGTGTTAAGAATCATAAAGAAAAGGAATTAATCCGAAACAGTTTAACAGTGGATAACTTATGGTGCATATATGAAATATTTGTGCATTTCTGGCTAACTGATTCAAAAGTGACACTGTAGAGCTGGAAAAGTTTCAGAAAAGTGCAACAGAAAAACAGGAATTCCTGCTGGTAGCAGAATGATGGGTAAAAGAACTTTAGGTCTTTGGCCCTTGCATTTTTTGCCAGCCCCATCTCTCCTCCACAACTCCATTAACAACAACACCAACCCTGTCTTAGTTCTTGGCTCCCTCTACTGCCAAAATCAACTCTAAGCTAACTTACCTCAGCTCGGTTATAGTTTTCTCTATGGCTATCTTATAATTTAGGTCTAAAGACAAATAAAATTTATGTCCTGCCATCACTTAGTTCCAGTCAATGCAAACATTTATCCACATGAGTAACCTCAAAGGAATAAAAAGGCTATTCATATTTATGGATGGAAGCACATTTTTCAGTACTTCATTGGAGGACTCCGGGGCATTCAGTATTAGGCAGAACGGAGATTCCAACATATTGTAGGGTTCCTAATAATAATAATAATAATAATAATAATGTTATGATTCAACATGTGGCTTATAATAATAATTAAAAGTTCTTATCCAATCTGTGGCTTTGCTGTTGGAAGACAGTTTTTGATTATTTATTATTATATTTATATTCCCACATTTCTTCCTAGGAACTCAAGGTGGTATATATGTCTCTCCCCCTCCCAACTTTACCCTTACAGCAACACTGTGAGGTAGGTTAGGCTGAGAGATGGGGACTGGCCCAATGAGCTTCATGGCTGAGTGAGAATTTGAACCCTGGGTTTCTGAGGTCCCAGTTCAACATTCTGACCACTACACCTCACTAGCTTGATAGAACATTAGCTTCTACATTAAGATTGAATTTTAGGAGTCTACTTAAAATTCTTCAACTAAGATCAAGACTGGATACCTCAAGACACCACTGCAGCTCACCTTGAAGATGGGGTGCCCCCACCTTGCTAATCAGCTTCAGCTGACTGTAATAGGAACTGTGTCTTTCCAAGGACAAGAGCTCCCACTACCATCATTGGAGGCTGGAGAGGCTAGGCAAGACCCCAAACTGCAACCATCCCTCATCATTCCAGTTGCTCAGTGAGGGTGGTTGCCAAAATTTTTAAATGTAGCTGCTTAGGTCAGATCAGCTTTTCCCCCATGCCTCATTTTCTACATAGGACATACTTAAAAGCCTTGGAGCACAAACTGCATAAAATTTGCACATGCCAATTTATGTAAAAGGTAAAGAGCCCCTGACAGTTAAGTCCAGTTGCAGACAACTCTGGGGTTGCGGCACTCATCTCGCTTTACAGGCCAAGGGAGCCGGCGTTTTTCCAGGTCATGTGGCCAGCATGACTAAGCTGCTTCTGGTACAACAGAACACCGAAACCAGAGCAGCGCATGGAAACGCTGTTTACCTTCCCGCCACAGCGGTACCTATTTATCTACCTGCACTTTTGGACATGCTTTCGAACTGCTAGGTTGGCAGAAGCCGGGACCATATTTGGTCCCTGGGCCTGATGTATCCTATCTTGACTAGAACATATCTGCTACCAGAGGCAGAGAGAGAGAGCAGACCAGTAGGAAAGTCTGGAGGGACAAACACCTGGCTACTAGGAGAGGCTAGCAACTCTCTCAGTTGGAGAGTGGCAGCTGGAACACTGGAGAACTAGGGGAGAACTTTATATGCATACACCTTTACCCCACTCTAGCAACTGCTGCACTACTGATTTATTTTAAATATTTTGCAAGCTGCCTGGAGAATTATCTTAATAGAAATAAATGCTCCAAAATAAATAATCTAAACATATATTCAACAGCTGTAGATTCCCACCCCCCGCCCCCATTCTAGTCCTGATGGAACTGCTTCTGTTACCACCAAATCCTTTAGCCCATTATAATACATTTTACTGTTGTGCAATTTTGCTTCCTGGTTCAGTTTGTCTCTTGATAAATGCACCGTGTACAAATGCTCTTCTGCATGCTTCAACTTCACTGTTCCTTCTCCCGTGCACTCTGTCAACCTCCAGATGCTGTCAACAGGCTGAATCTTCAGTTGTTAACAAAAGAATTTCTTTGCAATCAAAGAGTGCATAAGCTGGTGTGGTTACCCATTTTTCCAGCTTGAGTAAATGTGTTACTTATTTCCAAGAACAAAAAACCCTGGTATGCTGAGTAACTGCATTTCTGTTTTCAAAGAGTCAAGCTTGAAAAAATGAAAATCATGTGAATCCATGGAATCAAGTTCAAAAGCAATTATTCTTTTTGACATTTGTCAGGCCTGTGGGGAGTGTTTTAATTTTGGGGAATCATTGCTAACATGGCTATACTGAAATGGATGATCGTAGGTAATGGAAATATATTTTATGACTAACACTGGACATTAGTCAGCAGTTATAAATAGCTTTTAAGTGATGCATGCAAAGAAACTGTGCATGGCCAATACATACATTAGTATTTTATTTAAATACAGAAAATCTACACTATTTTTCTGTTGTTGTTTCTCAGGGCTAGAATTATATCATTTATCAATTAATGCTGCTTCTGGGAATAGCAGTATACAATATATAAATAATATTTAAAGCAATTTTGACAGAGCACTCACACCCCCAAACATTAGCACAAGCTTTCTGAGAAATGATACATCACAATTTAATTGGGGGTGGTTTGCTTTTATAAAAAAAAATTCTCAGTCGAGCTCCCGATAGCAATAAACAATAAAAAATAGTATTAATTCATATAGTAGAGGTATAAAGTATGAATACCATCTAGCCAATGAGGCACTGTGACAGAGATCCCACAAGTAACCTCCCTTCCAGCACAGGATCAGGATCAGCCCCCATCTCTCCATACCGAGGTTTGGTGCCCAGGGTGCCTGAGGCCCAGGGACTAGGTTCAGAATGACCGACATTAGTCATGGGGATGATGGAGCACCCAGCTCATCCTATCACTTCTGAGCTAGAAAGATCAGTGGCCTGACTTGGTGTAAGGCAGTGGCTTTGTCTGGGGAGTGGGCTCAGCAAGATGACATCTAACACTTTCCTCCCAAGGTTTGAGGCTACCACCATTGTTGTCGTTTCCTCCTCCCCATCTTCCTTGTGTGCCAGTTGCTATCTCCAGCTCCCAAGCACCTGGCTGCCCAAAAGGCAGGCAAATGACAAGAGCTGCTAGGAGCAGCAGTGAACGAAGTGGGCAGGAAGGCAGGAAGGCAGCAGCAGCTAAGATATACAGCCACCAGATTCAACTACTCTCTCCCTCTGGACAATGTTGGTGAGTCAGTGACTGAAACAGGTGGGTGCCAACCTATGCCACAAGAGGAACTACGTGACACACACAAAACCAGAGTCTGTGGAATTCCTGAGTAGGATAGTGCACGAGCCTGGCTATCTCAAGCCTTGGCTCTGCCTCTTCCATGCTCCAGTTTACTGCACGCTGGCTCAACAGATCAGAAGCAAAACTGTTCCAATGAATGTTGGCAGTGTAGGACATCCTGTAGAATCGCAACAGTTACATTCTCCAAAATATGGGTTTGACTTTCTGGTCCACTAGCCATATTCTATCCACTGACAAATGCCTATTCTAAACATATTTGAGACATGCAACCCCATGTACATTATGATAAACAAAAACCTGGAGTTCACCCCCTATGGAAAGCAGGTTTTTACCCGGCTCAATGATTTCTTTCCTTAAACCAGACAATGTGTGGATTACAAGGACTTTAATTGCCTGTTTTGGTTGAAATGGTTTTCTATCAGCACAACAGAGAAATATCTGATTTGTGGAGGGGTAAGAACATCATCATCACACATTTCTTTTCTCCTGCAGGAGGGAGAAGATCCCTGCTGGAAAATATCACTTCATTATCATCAGTGAGAGCAATCACCCTTTTCCCTAATGCTTCTCAGTCATCCTATGCTGAAATGAAGATCGACCTTTCAGTCAATCCTAACCATGAGGAAGGAGAAGGGCATCCAGAAGATTGGGGGGGGGGGGAATGTCATAGGAAAGTCAAAGGAATAAATTAAGTGTCTCAAAAGCATCGTGTGAAGATTGCCAAGTATACATAAGTATACACACATGTGATTTCATTCAGCTGTGCTGTCCAAAGCAGTGGCGTAGCGTGGGTTGTCAGCACCCAGGGCAAGGCAAGTAATTTGCGCCCCCTAACCCGTGGATTTTAGCAGGGGGTAGAGAGCTGTGAGTGCGAGCGCCCCCCCGATGTTGCGCCCGGTGCGGCTGCCCCCCCTGCCCCCCCACGCTACGCCACTGATCCAAAGCAAACCAGCTGCAGAAAGAAACAACCCAAAATCAGCAGCCCAATGGTCCGTGGTCGATTAGTCCATGGTCATGTATTTGCACACAGGTTATATGGAATACATTTGACTTGTCTAGAATGGCTGTGCTTCTCTCTCAGTAGCATAGAAGCTGTGATTTGTATGTGGCCATACATTAAGCGATAGCATGTTTTTAGTGACGGTGCCCAATAAAGTCTCAGACGATGAGTGGCAGAGTTGCTCTAATGTCACAGAAGTTGCTTGTGGTCTTTTGCTGCCGCTGGCTGGACAGGCAAGCCTGGAGGAAAACAAAGCAAAAGCAGAGCCTGGGAAGCAAAGGCCTGGGAGGGTGGAGAAGGCCAAAGGGAAGAGTCTAAGAATGTAAGAAAACTAAGAGAGAGAACAAGCAGAGATGAGAGGCTATGCAGGTGTGGCTATGGCTGTAGGCCTCTAGCCACGTATCATTAATCACTTCTAAACTAGTATCACAACCACTTGTTGTCTTTGTCAGCACTTAAGCCTTGCTCTTGGGACGCAGGTGGCGCTGTGGGTTAAAGCCTCAGCGCCTAGGACTTGCCGATCGAAAGGTCGGCGGTTCGAATCCCTGCGGCGGGGTGCGCTCCCGCTGCTTGGTCCCAGCGCCTGCCAACCTAGCAGTTCGAAAGCACATCAAAGTGCAAGTAGATAAATAGGGACCGCTTACCAGCGGGAAGGTAAACGGCGTTTCTGTGTGCAACTCTGGCTCGCCAGATGCAGCTTTGTCACGCTGGCCACGTGACCCGGAAGTGTCTCCGGACAGCGCTGGCCCCTGGCCTCTTAAGTGAGATGGGCGCACAACCCCAGAGTCTGTCAAGACTGGCCCGTACGGGCAGGGGTACCTTTACCTTTACCTTTAAGCCTTGCTCTAAAACGTCTATCTACATAGCAATGTGAGAATTAATCAGAGACATAAACATTAACCAAAAAGAAAAGTTACCAACCCAATAGCTCTGACATCCTAGATGCCATTTCCTTACTCTTTGACTGGGGTTTTATTTGAGGTTTTTTGTTGGGGGTGTTGCTGCTGTTGGTTTTTTGTATCTTTATTTTAGATTTTGTTGTGATTTATATGGAAACTGTTCTATTTGATTCTGTACAGTGGTACCTTGAGTTACATACGCTTCAGGTTACATACGCTTCAGGTTACAGACTCCGCTAACCCAGAAATAGTACCTCGGGTTAAGAACTTTGCTTCAGGATGAGAACAGAAATCGTGCTCTGGCAGCGTGGCAGCAGCAGGAGGCCCCATTAGCTAAAGTTGTGCTTCAGGTTAAGATCAGTTTCAGGTTAAGAACAGACCTCCGGAATGAATTAAGTACTTAACCCGAGGTACCACTGTATTCTAATGTTTTATTTATTGTTCATGACAGCTTTTGTTATGTTGCAGTTATGTATTTTTCATGTTGCAAGCCGTCTTAAGCATGGTTTGAAATGTGGAAAGGTGGCAAACAAATAAAATTATGTGTGTACGTACTTTTTCTCCTTTCAGTCTTCCGCTTTCACTGGGTATTATGTTTTCATTCAGTGTATTCCTGTTTTCCTCCCTTGAGCACATTCCCTACTTTCCCTTACAATCTCCATTAATCACACTCTCCACTTAAATACTTTATAGTAACCTTAAGGCTTAAATGTGCTTAAGTCATAAGGTTAGTGCAAGTAGCACAATCTGTTTGGACAAGTCATTAAAGTGTGTTCAAGTGCTTAGCAACATGCTCGAAACTCAGCTTCCTAGCACTTAATACTGATAAGGCACAGATAAGTACACATTCTATCTGTAGGGACATCTTTTCTACAATTCTTTGGCAGGATAATTCATCTGGCTGTGTTTATCAAATTGCTTCATTTTTTTTCATTTGATTCTGTCAGTGTTGTATATTTGCAAGTAGAAACCTGCCAGGAAATCTCAGCACAATCCCATTTGGCGCGGGGATACCAGTTTTCATGCATGGCCTACTTTTGAGTTACCAAAACCCACGCCCAGCCTCCAAGGATGCTTGTCTGAATGTGCTGATAGCATTCATTCGTTAATTGTTTTTCTTGATACGGTCCTTTGATTGCCTATTCAGAATAAGTCAAAACCTTCCATAAAGTTGATCAAATTTACATTTGAAAGTTTTAAAATAAATTATTTATGTGTACCTTCAGGATTGGCTCAACACTTACCATCTCAGATGCCAAACTGCTCTGTTGCCAACCCACCAAATATTTTGGATTTATATACTAGTTTGACCTCAAAATAATGTTGGAATTTTGTTTTCCCACTTTATGGCTTTCTAGCATAAGTCTGTAGAGCAAAACTAAACATTACATGCAAATGCATAAAATAAAGCCCCAATAGTTCTAAAAATGAAAGGAGGCTTAAATTCTGAGTGGATGTAGCTGGGGGAGAGGGAGATATTTAACACTTTGGCTCCCATTTATCTGCTCAAAATCTCCCAAAGCAGTTTCCCCAACATTACAAGTTTTTGTACTGTATTTACATTTGCAGATACAGTGGTACCTCGGGTTAAATACTTAATTCGTTCCGGAGGTCTGTTCTTAACCTGAAACTGTTCTTAACCTGAAGCACCACTTTAGCTAATGGGGTCTCCTGCCGCTGCTGCGCCGCCGGAGCATGATTTCTGTTCTCATCCTGAAGCAAAGTTCTTAACCCAAGGTAATATTTATGGGTTAGCGGAGTCTGTAACCTGAGGCGTATGTAACCTGAAGTGTATGTAAGCCGAGGTACCACTGTACTCCTACTACCCCTGCTACTTCTCAACTCTGCAACCTCCCAAAGCTTTTCCATTTTCTAAAAGAACACTGGGCCTTCATTAAACACATTTGTATGCTCCTGTGGTTAGTTTCACTGAAATAGCTGAAGCAGTTTTCCAAATCTATTACAGGGAAGGGCGGTGCCTCAGCTTTGCATGGAGAAGGCATCAACAGGCCTAAAAACCTGGAGAGCCACTGCAAGACATTGTAGACAATAGTGAGATAAATGGGCCAATGATGTGACTTGGTGCAAGGCAGCTTCATAGGTTATGAAGTCTTCACATGTTTGCGCTTACATAGCCAAAACCGCACCACCCATGTGCAAGAGGGAGCAAAGACCCAGAATACCTCTGTGGTATGTGAAAGTAAATCTTTAAAAAAAGAAATAACCTTAAGGGGAGAAGAATCTAAAAACAGCTGGATGAAGACTGAGCACCCTTAGTGCTCATAGAATGCTGTCTGACTATTGTAAGGGACACACCTGAAAAGGAAGAGAACAGTGAAGAAAACAAAACAAAAAAGGGTAGAATCATCTGGTTGTCTTGATGGTGAACTACCTGGTTCACTCTGAGAAAGCCATTTATTTTCAATATTCCCAGGGATGGTGCCCACAGAAGTCGAGGGAGAAATGAAAGTTTTTAGCAGGCATCAATGTGTCCACGTTCTGTTCAAAAACAGCCCACTGAGGACTAAGCATGCTCAAAGGGCACACTAGGCTGACTGAACACTGGGGCAGAGGTAGAGAAAGCCAGGACAGAGGAGGAATTTCATGACATGCCATGCATCTGTTGAAGCATTTCTTATAGTCATTAAGTTGCAACTGATCTTGATTTTACACCTGTTTGCGTTGGTGCCATCATGTAACTTAAATTCATGCTCTGATCTGTATGTCTCTGCAATTCCATGAATGGAAGCCTCCTCCATCAAGTTCAGCAGCAAGGATAACTCTTGGCTCTTACAAAGGAATCCATTCGCAGAGCTGACTTTTCCATTTAAATGAAAAGGGTGTTCTAGCAGGTAAAGAATGGCTTTAATTTCTCTAAGAATTTGACCTCCATACCTAAAAGAGGTTTAGAGACTTGCAGCACAATTATTTGCATGTCTACTCAGAAGTAAGCCCCTTTAAATACAATGAGGGCTAACTCTCGGTTTAAATGTGAATATAGGATTGCGGCCTTCTACCGCCACATTTTACGTTGGCAGCTCTTCTAGTGTATTAGCATCACCTAAGCTTCTGAGTCATCTTCATCTCCCATGTTTACTGGGGCAAGGGCAGGCACAAGGTAGATCAGGATACTGTATCTGGATTGTTTACATTAGATTGGTAAGAATTCCTGACTCTCAATCATTTAACAAAGGTAACCAAAAGACTCTTCCCCCACCCACAAATTGTAGTGAGGAAATAAAGAAAGCTTCAAGAGGGCAGGAGGCAGGAACAGATTTTTGTGTCGAAGGACTGTCAGCTCCATTCAGTTTTAGTACTAAAAACAGATTCCTTGGCTCAGAATTATTTAATTTATGTGGCTATCTTTTGCACCAGGTTCCATCTGGTGGATCTCCAGGTTCTAGTCAAAACAACGTAGATCCTGCAGCCCTGAAGTCTATCGACCCCTGTGCTGGGGATACCAAAACACCACCACAAGTTATTCCATTCTCCTAATGAGGCAGAGGTAGCAATTAAGCCTGGCTTTAATTAAACCTATAATTTTTATGCATTTCTGCCCTATGTATGCATGTGCCAAAAATAAATTCCATTAGCACCAAAGGCAGCATGATCTCTTGTGAAGTAACTTCTAAACATATTTAACATTCCATTTTGTTCTGCATACGGTGTCCTCCAAGTAAGAATTTATTATGATGGCCTTGGCTGTTCTCTCAAGCTAATAGCAATTAATACGTAGCATATACCTCTTAGAAGAAACAGCATCCACAGCACAGTCTGCTTCTGTTACATTTTTCAGCTTCTTTAATGGCTGGAATTGTTTTCCTGGAGTCCAGCCACACCACCTTTTAGCTTACGCAAAGGAACAAGCTTTCCTCCTATTCCTTGGTTTAAAAACTGCCAACTTTTCAAGTTCATAAAGACAGAAAATATTTAAACAAGATTATCATGTCTTGAAGAACGCCTCTCAAGGCAACAGAACTTAACTTTCTGGACCCCAAATTTTAAGACTACATTGCCAGACAGAGTTATCTGCAAGTTTAGCTCCCTTGGACTGAATTCTTATTGAAATCTGTCCCCAATTTCTTTATGAATTAAAGTTATAGGTGTTGCCAGGCAAGGCACTGGACATACTCATTGCAATTTTGCAAGCTATCATTTTGTTTCACATACTTGAGCAGGTCAACTGACTACAGGCCACTTTATATTGTTGCATGTCATCCCAATCTCCGAGCGGTACAAGAATCCAGAGGCTTATCCAGGGTGTGGTTTCCTCAGAATGAGGGTCAGCGGAGACTGTGGTGTGTTTACAGCATATGGTTTATTTACACATATATACAACCTGAGCCTACAATGGAAGGGTTCACAGCATTAACATCCCATGAGGGTCTTGCTTCTCTCATAGCCACAGCCTTGGATTCCAAGGGAAATCAAGCATAACTCTGTCTCCCAGCCTTCAGCCTTATCAGCTTCCAGCTCACATAACTGAACTCTCAACTCTGGCCTTTGTCTTTCTAACAATTAGAGAGTTTGTTGTGTGGCACAGAGCCATTTCCTTTGTTACCTTAAAGGCCCATACTTAGAGGACCATTACCTCACCAGGAAGCTAAGATGGCTATTCCAGGAATTGAATCTGTGCTGGATCCAGAAATTAGAAGGGGGATCAGCTCAGGCATACAGACTACCCCCTTCCCAAACTCATAACACTGTGTTACCTTTAGCAATTTTAACCTTTTGTACATGTCCTCAGTTGGCTGTCAGTTCTGGAAGACCTGCTCCCTACATTGTAGGCCTTTTCCCACCTGGCTTGGGAGGGCCCTGACTGACTCCAGCTGCAAAATCTAAGGCTGCTTTACAGGTATTGTTTAAGGGGAAGCTTTGATATTGGACTGCACATATTTCTTGTCAGGTATATTTACATCCTGATGAGAGGATCTCGCTGCAACATTTTAACGACTTTGTTCTCCACAGCACTCACCTTTGGTCCAGGGCAGTATTTAATTGGCTTCACTTAATGGCTGAAAGTGACTGCCCATGACTTAATTATTGGCTCGAATCCCAAGCGAAAGTCCCCTCCCCTTTGGCGAGCAAAGGAAACAACTTACAATCGGTTCTCGGACATCCTCAAATGGGAATGGACCTCCTGATTATTGAGAGCAATGTGGGCAGTTCACCTGGAGATGATTTCTTAATCATTTCATATTCATAAACAGCCTTGTTTAGGGAAGTTTTTAATGACTGATGTTTTAATGTATTTTTAATCCTTGTTGGAAGCCGCCCAGAGTGGCTGGGGAAACCCAGCCAGATGGGCAGGGTATAAATAATAAAATTATTATTATTATTATTATTATTATTATTATTATTATTATTCATGACCCTTGTGATCACTTCCAACTCTACAATTCTATGATTCTATGTTGTATTTGTAATGCTCTATTATGTTTTATTATATTATTATTTATTGTTTGTAAGCCGCTCTGAGATTCATTTGAATAAAAAGCTGCACAGAAATACAATAAATCAGATCAAATGTTCTGTAAACTGCCCCGAGACCTCCTGGTACAGGGCAGTATATAAATTCAATAATTAATAATAATAATAAACGGCTTTGTACTTGTGGGTGGGTGGGTTTGATACATAAAGAAACTTGATCCTTCCTTGGTTCCTGCTTGCGTGTATTTCGAAAGAAGAATCTGTAATTTCTATCCATGCCCACTATTCTTAAATGATGCTATGTGTATCTATTCCATATGCAGGTACTGAATCAGAAGTATAAGATATAACATGAAAAATGTTGCTCAGCCAATCACATGTTTCATACAGCTGGCAAATGAAGCCAAACTCTTAATCCCACAGAAAATACTGCAATCCAAGTTCTCATCACTTCATAACTTTTGAAGACAATGCCACGTATAAAGATTTTTGTGAGACTGGAAAGAATGACAATTCCACACACACACACAGACACACACACAGAGAGAGAGAGAGAGAGAGAGAGAGAGAGAGAGAGAGAATGGGAAGTGAATGGGAAAGCCTTTACATGCAATGAAATCTGTTCTCTGCACCAAGGTCCCCATGCCAACAACAAACTGTTTGTTAGACACGATTCTTTAATCATATCCTGAAGTGACTTTTCCTACTTCTGGTATATATATAGTGCTTTTGAAATACCACAATTTTGTCACATTCCAATAACATGCAGCTCAACTCTGTTCATACTAATCATGTCAATTATTTGTCCATATTTGAACTTCATTGTTAAGACCTGTTGAAAGCCTAGCCCAGTTTTCTCATTGCTCCATTCTGGATCATTCCAGTAAATTACTGCTCTTCTTTCTATCATGTCCAATTTCTCTTTGTAAGAACTTAGCACAGTACTGGCAGTGGCTATTTTTCTTGTACTGGCCAAGGCTAACAGAGTGCAAACATGTGTTTCTTGTTTTCTCATTCTTCATAATTCATTTCATGCATTGGATTGTGGATATATTCAAATTGGAAGCTTCCTGAAAAGAACTTGTTACATGCACGATTTGGGGGTTCTAGTCAAACAGATTTCTTCACCGTCTCCTTTCTAGTCTGCTGATAATTGTTATTCCACTGTTTGGAGCTATTTTTATCACTGCTTGATTCCTTCCCTACTATCAGGTCAACAGTTTTTAACCACCTGAAGCCCCATGTGACCATCACACAAAGGATCTTGAGATGCGTGAACTGATACTGGGTCTCTGGATATCCTGTTACACAAAACGTTAAAAAGAGATATGTCCAGTAGTTCCCAAAATTTGGTTCTTACAGTCTGGCAGACACTTTATTAACATTGGACTGTGTTAATAGGGCTAATCTCAGTATTTCAGTTTAAATGGTTGTAAAACAAGATATTAGGTTTGGTGCCTTGTGTGAACTATGATTACATATTGTTGTTTTAGGCTGTAGCTTACCGTATTTTTTGCACCATAACACGCGCCCGACCATAACACGCACATAGTTTTTAGAGGAGGAAAACAAGAAAAAAAGTATTCTAAACGAAACAGTGGATGTATGATTTTTGTGGTTCATGCTGTGGCCACAGACATGTGATCTGACGGTGAGGTTGGGGTAGCCCAATGCAAAAATCCTGAGGATCCATGTGGATCCATGCTTTGTAACCACGTTTCTGCACCACTGCGGCCCCAGGCAACAGTGTGTGTGTGATTTTTTTGGTGCAAGGTGTAACCATGGACATGCTATGTGATCTGATGGTGAATTTGGGGTGATCCAGTGCAAAAATCCTGAGGATCCATGTGGATCCGTGCTTTGTAACCACGTTTTAAGTGGGGAGGGAAGGAAAAGCACTCAAGGGACAAGGAACACGCGTGGGGTGGGTGGAGAAGGATGCTGTTAATAATGCAGAAGAGGGGTATAAGAGGAGAAGGCTCCTCTCCTCTCCCGCTTTGCTCCTTTAAAGGCTCTGCTTCTCTCCCTCCTCCCTGGCTCGCTGAAAAACTTTGCTGCTATTTAGCCAGCTGAGTGGAGAGGAGAAGGGACAGAGAGCCTGCTTGCGAAAAACTTTGCTGCTATTTAGTGAGCTGTTCTCTCCCTCCTCGCTGAAAAAAACAGCTCCGGACTCGTGTAAGCGGTTCCTCTCCTCTCCCGCTTTGCTCCTTTAAAGCAAGCAGGCTCTCTGTCCCTCTCTCCTCCCCACTCAGCGGCTCTTCTCCCACTTTGCTGTTTCAAAGCGAGCCACGGAGGAGGGAAGGAAACGGAACCATGGATCCTCTGCTCACGACTGCAGCAGATCCCCCCGCCATCTGTAGGCATTCGCTCCATAACACGCACAGACATTTCCCCTTACTTTCTAGGAGGAAAAAAGTGAGTGTTATGGTGCAAAAAATACGGTAATTAAAACCTGACAGAACAGTTCACGTGTCACATTAAACTATATTTTAAACTATGGTTTAGCATGAACAAGCTGGTGGGTGCTGCTCACTCATGCTTGCTTTGCTTCTCACCTGCTCCTGACTTTTTCCAGTCAGGAAGAAACAAATCACAGTGCTGATTTAGTGTTACATACAAACCAGCACCCCTGATTTCTTGGAGAGATGCAAGCCATGAGCACTGGCTTGTATGCAATGCTAACTCAGCACTGTTTGTTTTCTCGCGGCTGGGGGAAAGGCTGGAGTATGAGAGGATTGAAGCAAGTACAACTGAACAGCATGTACTACCACGTAGCTTCTTCACATTAAACCAGAGCTTACTTTTTACTATGGCTCAATGTAGCATGTGAACCAGGCTATAGTGTGTGGGTGTATCTACCTGTATGTCCTGAGTGTATGGAACAGTGAGATAATATTTTTTTTAAATGAGGTCTTGAAAATATGGAATTAAGATTATGAGCAATTGAATAATCTGGCTGTAACAAATTGGCCACTGTCACAGGCCTTCACGCCCTCCCGAAGTTCCTGCCATAAATGTAAGTCAGATGATAACAGATAAGAGTCCAAGGTCTTCCAATAAGGTTCTGCTCTGGATTTCATCTCACATGGAAAATAGGCAGGTTTTCCCTAAGCCTGGACTCAAGAGATAGTATTCAGACTTTACATGCATTCAACAAGTGTACAATCTGTGTACACAAATAGTTGAGCTGTGCACCCGCACACAGTTATTCACAGGCAATATTCAACAAACATACAATCAGTGTTTGTGTACAGAATACTTAAGCTATATGAATAAAAATGTGCACACTCTTTCACACTTTTTTTGCACTTGTGCTCATTGTGTGAAGAAGCTAACATTCAGAAAGCAGGTTTGATTGTCAGATCACTATGTGGCAGCTTCTTAAAAACTTACTGTATGACAGCTTGGAATGGGTTAGGATATTGCTTTGTTCAGCCCTAGTCGAATAGTAACCTATTTTTACCAAGCTCCTTTGTCCAACCCTCTCATTTCCCCAGATTTTCATCAGGTGTGGCAGTGTTGCAGAAACCACTTGACCCTATGGCATTAGCTGTAGTGGGTTGCTTCTCTACATGGTTAAAGTCACCACACGATAAGTGTTATTTTTTATTTTTAAAAAAGTGTCGGAACTCACCATAAATGCCTCCCTTGTTCTCTTTAAGAGTGGCGATGGCGCCCACCTAAGAGGTGTCAGAACTGAGTTCTGGTAAGTTCTGGCTGGGGAAAAAAGCCCTAGGGGCCACTACGTGGTCAAAGGTTACCCAAATCTACACAAAGGTATCCAGAAAAAAAGGGGCAAGGTTACAATGAAAGTAATGGAAACATAGCCATAATGAGGAGAATTGATAAGACAACCTTTGGTATATACTTCCTCAGAAAAATGGGAGCCAGTAGGCCAAACCCTCTCCAGGAATACAAGTAACATAGCAGGCTAGCACAGACTTTCCGGAAAGTTCTAGCTCATTTATTCAAATAGCTTTTGTACTACTTTTCAGAATCCTAGATCCTCCCAAAGAGCTTAGAGTAAGAAATCATACTGAAGCAATAAGAACTTGTTATCCGCACTATTAAAATCAACACATAGTTTTAGAAGCCAAGCCCCCTGGTCAGCAGCAACAGGACCTGACAGAGAAGCACAGCCCATGCCATATTCACAGTTACACCAGCCAAAGAGGAAGGCTGGGTGGAGCGGGGGGGCGGGGAGGGCCCTGTGTTGTGCCAACGAGGATTGGAGGCAAGGGCTGCAGACACTGCGGGATTAGCAACCTCCCTACTCACTCGGGGGTTCCAGCGGCTCTCAGGGATGCAAGGCAGGAACAGAGAGGCTCACTGGCACCGAAAGAGGGACCGAGTAGGACGGGTTCTAAAACGTAAGAAGCTAAACTTTTAACCTTCTGCCAGTCCGAAAGCAGGCCCAGACAGAACCAGTTTGTGTAGGAGCAACGCCAGACTCACCTTGGCTCCCCAGGTGCCGAGCAGCAGCTTCCATCCCAACTCCAGTGCTTCACCACCAGCCCTCACAGGCGGCTTCCAAGCTGCAGCTCTAGGTTCGTTGTACTTTTAAATATATATATATACACAAAGTCTCTCTGCCTCCTTTCCCTTCCCTTCCTCTCTCATGAAGGACTACTTCCACTTTCCAGGTCAAAGGCAGAAGGGCTCTCAGCGGCCCCGCAGCATTTTAGGCATAATGGGAGGCACCTGAGAGCAACATCCCAGCATCTCCTAAACCCGGGCGCGAGAAGAACGGAGAAGGGCAGTTCTCTGGGGTTGGGCCGGCTCTCTTGAGCTTCCATTAAAACCTGGACTGGAACTTCTCCAAGCTCTGCTGAACTGGAACACATAAATCCAGGAGCATATTCCCTAATATTACGTGGACGATTAAGAAGAACTGTGGGCAAATCCTGACTCTTTGTTATAAATGAATGATAAAAACAAGCGTACCTTGCGTTTTACTGGTAGCTTAGTCCTACCAACTTTGTAATGTGTGCCTAATACATCTATCTGTCAAGAAATAACAGTTTTCTGCACGAGGGGTCATGGAGTGAACTACTTACCACTCCTTAAGAGTGAAATTAAAACTTATTTAAAGTTTTGAGCATTTTGATCCTATAGGACACAGGCAGAGCAATCCTAACAGGAGCTGGGGAGGAGCAAAGTGGTGGATTCAGGGCTGTGCTCCAAGCCCTCCTGTCTTTCACTGGCTGGAACAGAAGGTGAGGCAGCAGTTCGGCCACTTTGCTATGCCAGCTCTAGCCTGGCATAGCTGAGGGACCCGAGAATTGGACCCTTGGAGAACAGCATACCTTTGGGCCCAGTTAATCCAAAATCACCAGAGCCCCACCTGTTTGGGGGCTTTCTGCTTGCTGCTGCCAACAGAAAAACCACCAGCTTCCTACTCCTCATTCCAAGGCACAGCTAGGCCCTGATCATGAAAGAACCCTAGCAGAGAAGAGACATCTACACACCATCCTAACTCTCCCTTCATAAGAGGGGGGGGGGGGCTAGAATTGCACTCTAACCTTTATTCTAAGGCACACTTACCTGAGAGTAACCCCCATTGAACACACCAGGACTTGTTTTTGAGTAAACACACATAGGCCTCAATTTAATTAAATGCTGGAAACCATCTGTCCTGCAATAAATGGGACTTGGTTCGTTTGCAGTGCTTTTCTCTTGCTGGATCACACTCATTGTCTCTCCACCCCCTACCATGTGCATGCTGCCATTATCAAGGCATTATCATTTACAATACTGGAAAAGGAGGCTCTGGATGGAAACTTGTAGGCCCAGATCAACTAGCTATTAATTTGGAACAATTTAAAAACAAAACAAGAGTTTTAGATGCTATTATGGTGTCACAGGAATTGAGAGGAATAGAAGATGAAATTACCAGCCATTTGTCAATCAAATTTTGTTGGCCAGAAGTATTCCTGCAAATGCACCAGAATGAAATTTGCATTTGTGAATAAACCACCTGAGCCAAATTCTAAGGCCTGAGGCAGTTTTATCTGTATAATAAAGATTTCATTGCCCCCCTCCTTTAATAGAAAATGTGCAGAAAATGAATATAAAATGGTACGTTTATGACAGCCAAAATGATTGATTGGAAGAAAGTAATAGATGCTAGTTTCATTCTAATTTCCTCCTTCCACAGAAAAACCAATGACCCAGAAATGTGTAATAAATTAGCCAATTATCCCCAGTTGTCAGGCTCTGCAAATGATGTAATCATGGATTTTACAAATCAGAACTGTCCAAAAGAGTAGTACGTCTTCCTGATTAAAATGTCAGCATAAAGTACAGTTTCTCACTTCAATTTCCACCGCTAAAATCAGCCTCTGTAATGGTGCAATATAATAATTAAATGAGTAGCAAACCTCACATGATAGTCAACAGAAATTCAAAATTATTTTTTTCAGAGGTCTCAGGTGAAAATTAAACGTCCTAGTAAAGCTCAGCCATTGTGGTTGCAAAATGTGCTGCAAAGTGCCCCCTCAGCTGCTCAAATAGATAGAAACTGTCCTACACAGCATGTTCCCATGCATGTCTACTCAGACACAAGTCCTGCTGAAGAAGGGACTACTCAGTAAGTATGCATAGGCTGAAATTCTATACTCACTTACCTGGACTTACTTTTGAGTAGTCATGTATAGGGTTATGCTGTTAAAAGCCTACATATCATACAGAAATTGAGAGGACAAAGTTATGTCTCACTGTCAGGTAAAAGGCCCGTATTTGAAAAAGAATTGAGAATTATCATAGAGATCTGCAGTCATCTCCAATAATGAACATATCCCAGAGATTTGGAAGTTGTTGTTGTTTTTAATATGAAAGATAAACAGGTTTCCCAAAAGAACTGACACCACAGTGTGGATCTGACTGATCCCAAGGGTATGTTAATTTACAAGTTGGTATTACGTTATGAACGACTACTAGATAAACAGCTGTTAAAGCTCATTAACTGGAAAGCTATAAATTGGTCATATGGCTTTATTTTCAAATGATGGTGGATAGAGGGTGTATAACTAGCCAACATTGACCTTGATTTTGAGCCCTAGATAGCATGGTCAATGGTTAGGGATAACAAAAGCTGTAGTCTAGAAGAGATAATGTAAACAGCGTGTTGATTAAGGCCTCACCAAGAGGTGGCTGGGCTGTACACAGATAAAAATGATGAGCAACATTCTCAAAAATAAAATCACTCCAATACATTTTTATACCCTGCTTTAGCTATTTTCATCTGCAGGCATTCAGAGGTGGAACAGTGTAGTGGTCATAGTTTATTGCCTATTTTTAGATGTATTTTCCTTAATAATATCTTATTGTTCAAGTGGTTAAATTGGGCTTGTGACTCAGAGTGGTTCATTGCACTTCTGATGTGAAGACTGCCCGTAGCCTGCTGTGTTTTTATTCATTTACTTAATTAATTAATTTATGAAACGCTTCTTATGAAGCAATTGCACAGTACAATAAAATGTATCTAAAACAATTACATATACCAAAACATTTAAAAACATTTATAGTGGTGCAGCAATAAAACTGCTAGCACATTTGCAAAGCTAAGCAGGGTCTGGTATGGTTTCAGACTGGATGAAGGACCGTATGCTCAGATTTATGCATTGCAGTGGGGTTGGACTAGATGACCCCCGGGATCCCTTCTAACTCTACAACTTTATGATTCTTTGAGAAGTAATTTCTAACCCAAATGATACTTTGTTGAAAGGGGAAAGTTTTCAACAGATGCTAAATACACAATAGAGACAGTGCCTGCCTGGTATGTAATGAGAGGGAGTTCCAAAGGCTAGGTGCTAAAGGCTCAAATCCAATATCATGCTGCCAGCGCTTGATTTCCGTTGTCATCCTAGGGCAAAGTTCGCAACCCAAGGTAACTACTTGCGGGTTAGCGGAGTTTGTAACCCGAAGAGTTTGTAACCTGAAGCGTTTGTAACCCGAGGTACCACTGTACCTTAATTAGAAACTTGTATCAGTATGATAGAGGTTTTCAGATATCTACCAAGGAAGATAAAGCCACATTATGCTGCCCCTCCTTTATTACAGGATGATTTGGACTTTAAGTTCTACGGTTAAAGTGTTCAAGTCAAGCATCTGCTAATGATTAAGGCAAGTAGTAATTTTTGCTCCAAATATTTGACTCTGGACAAAGGTTGTACAAAAATAAAACAGGCCAGAATGAGAGCTTGGATGTCGATTAAAAACAAAATTAACAGAGCATTATAGGTAGGTAAACAAAATGATCGTATTCTACCACTTCAAAGTGTTTGTCAGATATTTTACTATAAATAAGCTTTATTCTTTATGCCAATTGCATTTCATCTTTTTGTTTCATTCTGTTTAAGTTCTTGTTTTGTTTTAGAGTTCCTGCATAATTTCAGTGTTGCTGCCAGAGCCTAATGGGCAATTTCCTATAAATTTTCTTCCAGATGTTTATCATCTTCTACTGGAAAAGAGGATTTAAGTGTTTGCTTTGATATCTCAGGAATAGGAGTTAACAAAAATGATAACTACAGTTTCCCTTATTGTTTTAGTATTAAATGTCTGAAAAAATAGCTTGAAGCATGAGAGTGGCAGATTCAAAATGAAAGGGAGCATTCAAAACATAACAAGTTTTTTAAAAAAACAACCACCCTGCTCCTATATAAGTTCCACAGTTTTATACAAAATTGTTTTGAACAGAATTGTATTTGCAACTTAAGAACATTCAGATTCACATCGGCATTTGTCAAGGCAATTACCTGCAGTCAAGGTTATATGTACAAGAATGAATGCAAATATAGCCTGCTATCCAGTGCTAATTAGAATAGACCCATTTAAATAATCAAACATGAATAAGTTCATTAATTTCAGTGGGTTTACTATGAGTATGACTTGGTTGGATATCACCATAGTAACCAAATAGCAACTGTCCAGAAAAAGCTGCCACGACCTGCTCCTATGGCATTAGCAGTGGCGATATTTGCAGAAAAAATAAGTAAAGGTTTTCACCTTGGATTGAATACATTGGTGGATTTGAGCTAGTAGAAAGCACTGTCGTTTGTATTGTTATGGAAATCTTCCAGATATTCTGCAACCCTCCGTGAACGATATCCTGTGCTGTTGTTGGTCTCCCAACACCAATGAACCACTTTTTAAGGGGTAGCAGCAGGTAGGGACCGTGAGGGTTAGGGTGAGAGTGAACTTCCTAAGTAAATGGGGATTTGAATCCTGGGTCTCTGAGGCCCCAGTTCAACACTCTACTTACACATTGGCTCTATAGAGATATAACTTGCCTATCTCACTTAAAGGCTGTAAAATGGATTCTTTTCCAGTTCTGAACCCTAAAATCTGTACCATGGCACGTGGCACAAAGCAGCTGTATAAAAACCTGAACATTTGCTTTTTTTATAGTTATGCAGATACTGTGATGATTGAAGTTCCTCCAACATATGCTGCCTGCCTGGCCTACATTGCTATAAACCTACACTCTAAGGACCCCCCATGGCACTCACACTTAGTGTCACGTGTCAAAGTTCCCAATGTGAACTGCAGCAAAGTTTTCGCATGGATTAATAGCGTTTGGGTACAGTCCAGTTTCAAATCCTTGTTTTGCCTTTGGGGGCTTTGCAGGCAGTGCTAAGTTAAGGGCACTAGGAAGGAGAGCTACAAACGTGATATAGCGGGAAGTGGGAAGAGAAAGAACCGAGGGGGTCTGAGAGGCCCGTCTGTGACGCCAAGAGGGGAGATTCACTCGGGGAGAAGGAGTTCGAGCTCTGCACTCTGTACATGCGCTTGTTTCCGGGCCCCGCCGGGATGTCGGCGCCAGAAGGCCGCCTCTAGGGGTCGCTGGTGCGGCGAATAAAGGCCGCCTCTCGGGAACAAGAGAGAGGGAGGTGGGCGGGCTGAGGAGAAGGCGAGGAAGGTGGCGGCGGGGCTGAGGCCGAGAGACGCAAACAACTTTTTCGCAGCGAGTTGCAGGCACCGGCCCGTCGTGCATGAACTGTAACTTGACACTGGAGCGAAGAGAAAGGGAGCGAAGCAGCGGAGGAGGAGGAGAAGGAGAAGGAGAAGAAGCGGAGAAGAGGAAGCCCCGCCAAGGAACCTCCGAGGGGGATGGTGGTTGCCGCCTCCGCCTCCTCCAGCCGCTCCTAGGGGCGTCCGGCACCCAGCCGAAGCCGGCAATGGGCAGAAGGGAAGCCGCCTGAGCCTCCGGCGAACTTTCCCCCACCTTCACGCCGGGCAGTCGGAGCGGAGCAGGCGGATGGAGGATGCGCTCTGCCCGGCGGGCTGTCTGAGCAGGAGGCGGCGGCGAAGGAAGCGACGGGGGCGCCGACGACGACGATGAAGAAGCTGCTGCTTGCGCCGCCACCGCTGCCTCTGCCGCCGCCGCGCTACAGCACGGGTTTCCCGGAGCCCCGTCCTCATGTGGCCCCGCCGCCCGCCGCGGGGGCTCCCGGGCAGGGAGCGGGCTGGCGGCGGCGGAGGCCCCTCTCGCTGCTGCCCTTCCTCTCCCTGCGTGACTACGGCTTCTGCATGGCCGCCTTGCTGCTCTTCTGCCTGGGCTCCCTCTTCTATCAGCTCAACGGGGGCGCCCCTCGCTTTCTGCTGGACCTGAGGCACTATCTGGGTAAGGAGGGCGCAGGGGAGGGAGGGGGGCTGCTGCTGCTGCTGCCCGAGGAAGGAGGAGGACTCCGGGTAAGGGGGTGGGGGGGGGGTGAAGAGCAAACCGGTAGCGCCTCGTGGGCTTGTGTGGAGAGTTGTGAAGCGAGCCGTCTTCGTTAAGGGGTCTGGCTTCTCCCCACCCTTGCTGGACGGTGTGTGTGCTATAGTTCTCCAAAGTTGGTAGTGCTGCCCGCTGTCAGGAGACATCCAACCAACTTCCAAATTGGCGTCTTTACCATTCTGCCTAGTGAGTGGATCTAGGTTCTACTGGTAAGGGTTGGAGGGGCGTTTGTTCCCAACACAGAGACATGCAAGAGCAAGTGGCATGTTTTTCCTCACTAGGGAAGCGTTGCCGCCTTATCGAGTAGCTGTGCGCCTGCAGCGGTCAGTTGCGTTGGTAAATGGTCGCATTTGAATCGAAATGTTTGAAACTTTTGCAGCTGGGAAGAGTGGCTTGGAGTATTTCGGTTGCATGCCCCTTCGTCCCTCTCGTATTCCATTAGACCGTATGAAGGAGGAAGTGGGGGTCCCTTTTATTATAGCTGCTGCTGCAAATAGTACAGAAAATGATGCTTTTGGTCAAGGCATTGAAGGGGCAGTTGCTTTGCAGTTACTGTATATAGTCTGGTAGTGTCAAGTCCAGGGATGAGGAACCCGTGGCCCCCCAGCTGTCAGACTCCAACCCTCATCATAACATGGCCAGCAGTCAAACTGGGGAGTGGGGTGGGGGGAGTAAGTGGTGCTTCAGGTTAAGAACAGTTTCAGGTTAAGAACGGACCTCCCGAGGTACCACTGCACTCCAGACATTCATTGTAGATGCCTGCCTAGCCTTTTAATTCAAGGCATCAAGTTCCATTGTCTCCTTAGGCATGTTCCACTGACAAAATGCTCTTCTAGGACAAAATACTTCCTCCAGCATTAGGTATAAAAGTTCTCCCCATCTGCCCCCCATAGTCTTTTAAATGCTTGAAAATTGACAATTGTTATTCCCCCCCCCCCCACTAGCCTAAATGAACCCATTTATTTAGCAGGAGCAGCAGCTGGCATGCTTGTTCATTTGCACTCTTCTTATCTTCCAGGTGGGGACTTTCTATTTAAGTGTTGGAGGAGCTGCCTGCATGTGTGTTGGAGAAAGGAGGAGGAGGAGGAGGAGGGTGTCCTTAAGGTCACCCTTGGCCTGACCACAAAATAAATTATTGTGGTTCACAGCCAGTCCCAGTGGTAAAATAAATGTGAGCTGTGGACTGACAGTTAAAATTAAGAGACTGCTGGCAATTCAAATGACAGTATTGCTGGATTAAGTTGGCTACAATGAATATTAAAAAAAGAATTTCACAAGAGCACAGTGAAAGGTGGTGAGCACAACATTTTACAATTGGCCTGAACTGGCTATAGCAGGACAGCAGCTACATTGCTGCTTCATTTCTTCTCCAACATGAACTCTCATATATTTATTAAGGAATATTTTGCACATAGCAGCTTCCTGGGATTTTACTTATGTGTAAACAAGCCTTCTGTATGCTACTTAACTTATTACATTTGTTTCCCACATTTTCTTTAATGGGTCATACATGGTTTCCCCTATTCTCCATTTTACTGTCACAAAAACCCTGTGAGGTAGGCTACTTGTGAGAGATGGGCCCAAGCTCACCCACCTAGCTTCATGGCCAAGTGGGGATTTGATCTCTGGTCTTCCGAGTTCTAGTTCAACATTCTAACTGCTAACACCACACTGGTGCTTTTTAACTGTACTGTATCACTGGCACGTGCATTGAGAAGATGCAGACACATCACAGTTTATATGGTTCTTTCTTTCTGAAATTTATTTTAGAAAATCTCTGCATTTTAAATAGTCCTTCAAAACCTTACATGCCCAGCTTTCAACTGCTCACTTCCTTTCTCTTTGCCATGCTTTCTCTTGCATTTTGTTGTTGGGCTTCCTTGCAAATCTTGTGTCTACTACCCTTCATTGTAATGGGTAGCACAATCCTAACCCTCAAACTGCTCTGCTGGAGGAAGTTGGAATGTGGTTGCAGTTTCTGAGGGTGGGGGGAAGGTGGTGTGTCCACTGAAAGCATAGGTGGAACCTACCAGTGGTGGTATTGTCATTGGCGGTAGCCAGTGTAAATCCTCAAAATGGGTTGTTTCAGGGAGCAGAAGGGGGGTGAGCTGGGCTGGCCAAGGGTTTGCTGGAACATAATCCAATCCTGTTATTTGCAAGGGTGTGGAGCGTGATCCAGGCTTCTCTGCTGTTCCAGCCCAATGTTGGTGCAGCAAATTTTGGAGGCAATTTTACTGCCCTTCCCCTACTTTCTGCCTTGACCCGCACAAGTGGCAGGGCTACAATTGCAATTGTGGCTCTGCTATTCTGTTCATTAACTATGGCTGGGAGGTAGGATTGCTCTGAGTTAATATAGACACCATTGTGTCTTCACAGTATATATAACACACCCCACTATCTTCTATCTTCATTTCGAATTCCAGTAGCCTCTGTTTCACTTGCAGCTCCATTTACTGATACAGTAGTTGTTTTGTATGTGCCCATGTTGTAGTACCTATTTCTAAATTACTTTATTCTCAATAGGGTTGTTTCGGATTTGGTGGATGCATTGTCAGGACCAGTTATCACATCTTTGTGCCTGTAATAGTTTTTCTGCTAATACATTTTTTCAATAAGCTCTGTCCCTCCCCTCCTTCAGCAATGGAAATAGCATGTATTTTATTTTATTGAAAGTATTTATGAATTGCCTTTCTGCTCCCAAGGTGATCTAACAGTAATTAAAAATGACAATCTAGGTAAACACCAATTAAAATGATTAAAGCTTCTCTTTATTTGTTGCCCCGAATTGTGACTTTTGGTAGTTTCCAAGTCACTGTGCCTCCTGAATGCATTTAACACTGAAGACTTTATTGAAGGAATGTGAATCTCTCTAAAGTATGTGGCTGGGAAAACCACAGGGGGTTGCAGGGACTGAACTTCTAGTTTCCTGAAGCAGAAATAAGTGATACCCAATCAAAACAGTGCAATCCAGACTTCTGGCTTGAAGACTGCAAGCAAAAGTGTTGGGAGCAGGGCAGGGGGGGAAGAAGGGATTATGAAATACTTGGAAGTAAAAATGTGCTTTGGGTTTTCTTCTGGTTTTGTGCAATGAAACGGCAACATACTGTGCTAATTGGTAATAAGAAGCAAGAAAATAGAATGGTGATCAGTTAAACCCGGGAAATGGGAATTGGCATTGAAATAAGATGTATTGTGTAATGTCAGTCTGAAACATGTTGGTTCCAAAACTATTTTAAAAGCTGCATAGTAGAAGCATAACATTTTGTTGCACAGGTGAAAACAATATATCAGTCATGCAAGCTGTAGAAATTCAAATTTATAGAACTGTAGAGTTGGAAGGGAACCTGAGTGTCATCTAGTTAAGTATGTCTCTCCCCCCCCCTCCATTTTTAGCTGACATGCAGGCAGTTGGAGCTTAGGATGCAAGTTATAAACACTAACAAACAAACTTAAATTTGAATTGAGCCTAGCTAATTTAGGCCATAAATTGGTTGCTGGATGTGGTCAGAAATTTAATTCTGGTAACCAATGGGGAAACCTCACAGGAGTAATGAAAGGCAAACAGCAGAGCAGGCTGTGTCTTTTGTGAGGTGTGTACATGTCCATGAATGCTGAAGGTTGGAAGAGAGAGGCTGCAACATATACATCTTATTCCCTGCAAAATCTTCACTTTGCTTCTGCAGAGAGAGCGCCTCATTGGCTGCCAGGCCCAAATTGTCCTTGGTATGAAAATTATTAAATCTCAATCTGAAAGGGGCTGCTTGTTTCCAGCTTCCTACAAGTGACCTCTGTGGAGGGCCACCAGGCCATAATTATTTAAGGCCCAACAAGATGTACACCATGTACATGCATCGGTTCATACATACCAGCATTTGGTGCTTTACTCTTTGCTCCTTGTATAAATCACATGGTTCCTACATCTATGAAACCCTATGTGAAGTGTCTGTTTTTTGGGATGGTATGTACATTTTTGTTCTCTCACTGCCTTCCTGAGTTTGCAGAGATGTGTATTGTTCATCTGAGGTCATACTTGGAACGAACATCAGTCAAGTTGTAGTATGCATCAGTCCTCTATAGATTTCTCTGTACTATTATTTTGGTAAAGAAAAAAAATCTTTGATTCAGTCTGTTACTATAGGTCCTTTCACCTGCCTTAAATAGAGCAGTAAGAGTTTGCTGAATAAAAAATATGCATATTCAAATCACAGATACAGGAGAAAAAGTGCATTCTTGCCCCCCAGTCACCTACAGGATTTCATATTCTTGCCTGAAGGTAAGGGTTTGTCCCTCACTTATGTGTTACTTAAAAGAGAGACATATTAAACGTCCACAGTACTCTCGAAAGCAGGCTTTAGCACATAGATGATCTGAAAACTACAAGGACTGATTTTCTGTTAGTTGCACAGTGTAAGAACAGTGTCTTCTGTTTGTTTGTTTTTAACCACAGTGGTACCTCGGGTTACAGACGCTTCAGGTTACAGACTCCGCTAACCCAGAAATAGTACCTCGGGTTAAAAACTTTGCTTCAGGATGAGAACAGAAATTGTGCGGTGGCGGCGTTGGGAGGCCCCATTAGCTAAAGTGGTACCTCAGGTTAAGAACAGTTTCAGGTTAAGAATGGACCTCCAGAAAGACTTAAGTTCTTTTTTTTTTAAATAGATATTTATTGAAATTTTCCAATTTAATACAAAAAAGAAAAACAACAGACAAAAGAGCAAAAATACACATTTAAAACAAAAAAAAATAATTCCCATTTCTTATTTCCATTCCCTTATGTCCCGGACCTCCTCCTCACCTCCCCCTTTTGTATTCCAATTTAAATTATTAATTCAGCAAATCCTTATTATCCAAATTTTAACATCAATACTTAAACATTGTTGCTCATTCTTAAACATTTTTCCTAAAGTCGACCAAAAATTTCCCTTCCACGGCTTTCCCCAGTTCCAAACCTGAAAGACTTAAGTTCTTAACCAGAGGTACCACTGCATCTTGATCCTTATTGGACTCCTCCTCCTCCTCCTCCTCCTCTTCTTCTTCTTTTTCTTCATGGAAATTCATTGTGTGGAAACTGATGGTTGAAGTTAGTTATACCTGTAAGGAAATCTCTTCCCTTCACTTTTTGTAGATGCATTTTTATCCTGTACGGTTGCTAGAGAAGAAAATTTAAGACACTAGGAAGCTAGAGGCTTTAAAACTCCAGCTTTAAATGTGAGTAATACATTACAATCAGTTGCTCCAATCAAGGAGTCATTGAGAAATAAGTTTGCAACCCCTTTAGAAAGATGCCTAGGGTGAGAAGAGCTGCAGCAAATTTTCACTGCCCAAAGCATATTTTCGTATTCTGCTTTTTCTGTGCTGAACCTCTTTTTGGGTTGATTAATTTCTCTGTATATCTGGGGGAATTCTAGGGTTACATTTCAAAGCATTATTTATTGGAGGTGCCAGATATATATAAAAGTGACTAAAACCACTTGCGCTGTACAATTAAATTGAAACAAACTCTGCCTATAGGCTTCCAGTTCAATCAGCTTTAAGAATGCACCCCACTTAGTCCACATATATTTGCATGCCAAAAGATACTGTAAGTGAGTAGTTGTGCACACATAATCTGCAGGAAGTAATTACGCAATAGAAACATCTGTTCAGAAGCAGATAGTGACTGTAGATTTTAGACTAAAGAAGTGTTTGGGGAGGGAGGGAATGCCTAGCTCTTTATGTGCCTGCCTTCTGTTTCACTGCTTGACATCCCCCCTCCCAAGTGTACAAACCACACATTTGAAATCACTTATGACTGCTGATGGAATTGGCCAGAAAAAGCATTGGGTCTGAAAAGAGTCATTTCTCTGATCTAAATTCTCCCTTCCCCAAATGGCTTTTCTTTTTTAATGTGTTGTGGTACTGTTGTCATATAATGTATAGGAAGCTCTTTAGTTTTCTTGGCACTTCAATTTCTCTAAGTACAAAGTAGTAAAGATGTGCATCCAACCTGCAGTACACCAAAACTGCTTTCTCCGGTGTATGCCTTTTTATGCTCCTCCCGGTGACATTATAATTTTTATATGTAAAGTTATTTTGGTTGTATTTTGCTCAGCTGTGCCTGTTTAAGCAAGAAGAGATGTAATTACCTTATAAACAGCGTGGCACTCCAGACACCTTTACATTTATATGGCATGATTTTCTCTGCCACCTTGGGCAGTGAATTTGTGTTAGCTACATTCCTCTCCTGCTGCACCTTTTCTTTCTCCTGTAACCCGTTTCACTATTTTCCCCATTTTACTCAGGTTTTTGCTTTCCTATCACTTCCTTTGTCTGGCTGCTTGCTCTTGTCACCTACTGCCCCCACCCCCACCGTTATCTATTGCATGGGCTGGAGTGTAGAAGAGGTTCCCTGGTGGGTTATCAGGCTCACACAATTGTTTATATTTCTTTTAAAACCTATGGAACATAAGGGGGGAAATGGAATAGCTATAGAAGATTTAAATTTAAAGCAGCTTGGGAAGTAGTGCCAAATGTTACCAGGCAACATCATTATATAAATAATACTTTGAACATAAGAGTACTGCTGGATCAGACCAAAAAGCTCATCTTGTGTCGCATCCTGTTCCAGATGCTTATGGGAATCCCACAAGCAGAATATAACTGCAACAGTCATTTCCCACTAGTGATTCCCAGCAAATGGTATACAGAGGCATGCTGCATTCAAAGAGGAGTAGATATTGATTGCCTTATGCTCCATGGATTTGTCAAATCTTCTTTTAAAGTTATCCAAGTTGGTGGCCACCCTTCCATCCTGTGGGAGCAGATGCCGTAGTTTTAGCCATGTGTTACATGAATACGTGCTTTCTCTCGTCTGTCGTTCATTTTTGGGTCTGTATCGTCTGTATTGTATACAGTGGTACCTCGGGTTAAGTACTTAATTCGTTCCGGAGGTCTGTTCTTAACCTGAAGCACCACTTTAGCTAATGGGGCCTCCCGCTGCCACCGCGCCGCCAGAGCACGGTTTCTGTTCTCATCCTGAAGCAAAGTTCTTAACCCGAGGTACTATTTCTGGGTTAGTGGAGTTTGTAACCTGAAGCGTGTGCAACCCGTGGTACCACTGTACTGCATTATTTGTCATTTTGCTAAACTAGAAAACTCCAGCTTTTACCCATGGGGGTTTTCTTCAGCCTCTTGGTTGTTTTGGGTGCCCTTTTTGGAACATACAGTATCCTTTAATGAGGTGAGGCGACTAGAACTGTACATGGTATCTAAGTGTGGTTGCATCATATGACATTATACAGAATGGCATTATATTGGCAGCTTTCACTTAAATCCTTTCTTAATGAGTGCTAACATGGAATTTCCCTTTTTCATAGTTGTTGCACACTGGGTCATCTTCATTGATATATCCGTATCCACTATGACCCCAACATTTCTGTACAGTCACTGCCACTTCAGACCTCATTAGTATATAAGTAGCATTATGATTTTTGTCCCAATGTGCATCACTTTACACTTACTTACACTGAATTACACTGGCCATTTTACTACCCATTCACCCAAATTAGAAATATAATTTTGGAATTTTTATAATCCATTTTTGTTTTAACTTCCCTGAACAATTTGGTGTAGACACCAAACTTGGCTTCCTCACTGCTCATGCCTAATTTTTATTCTGTGTGGTGCTATTGGCCTGGTTCAGACATACTGGGAAATGATGGTTTCCAAGTATATAAATGAGCCTACATATATAAGCCTTTTGCTTGCATGTTTTTTCACTCCACTCATCTCATCACAGGAGAGGAGGAGATAACAAGCCAAGGCCTGTCACTGTTGTTTCCTTCTTTTTCCTCAAATCATAGTTCAGACAAATCAGTTTACAGAGTTTGGGTGCCAGAGGACTTACTGGTTTATGAATTAGTGGGAAACCATGGTTATTGAATGAATCCTGAATTTTCAGAGTGATTCACATTTTAAAATTTTATTTATTCAAAATACTTTGTTCTACAGGAAAATGTCCAGGGCAACTTAGAATACTACCACATGCATACTGCTCACTGCCATGTTTTGCTGTGATGGTGTTTACATATATAATGGACTGGGGGCAGCAGATAATGGGTTTAGTTTACCCTTATAATGCTCATCACTTTCCAGTTTTTCAATTCATCCAATGAATTTTGGAAAAGGTTCAGTTCTGTGCAAATGTAAATTTACCATTCAGTATTTTGATCAGATGCTTTAGGGACAATGTACATGACAGATAGAGACCAGTTCATTCTCTAAGTGTTCACATTTTAATAGATATTGCCTTAGTTGTCAGTCATTCAGATTTTTTTTGTGGTCAACCAGCCAAGAAAAACAAATTGAAGAGTGTAAAATACAAAATCATAGCCTCCACAAAACTAATTATTAAAGATGACTAAGATCAAACCATCTCAAAAGTATAAGACACAAAACCATTTGGATATTTTGGTGCCTGCTCAGTAATAAATTTGTGGGTTCCCCTTGTAGTACTTTAAAAAATATAGTAGTTTAGTGATTTAAACAGCAAAAAAAAAAAAAAAAACCCAAACATAAGCACTAGAAAAGATAGTAGTTTATTTTAAAAATTATTTTCATATTGAAATCCCTGAGAGAATTGTAACCTTGATTAAAGTTTTGGCTGCCTGTGATTTATGCTATGGCATGTTTCTATTTGCACAAGATAATCCAGAAATGTATCATCTATCTTAAAATTCCATGTAAAATGAAAAGTGTTAGAACTGATTGATTTGAGTATAGCCTGAATGGAAATGAAGTATGTTTAGATAAGTTATTAGGTGTTCCTGTCCTGGCACAGATCTCAAGTTGGCAGAACATGTGCCTTAGAATGCAAGGCTTGCAGTATTAATGTCCTGTTGAATTTACTTAATGGTAGAATAGCATGCTATGCCAAATATATGGGTGGGTTTCCCTGTGTTATTCCTGGCTGATTGATCAGAATGATTGGAATACATTTCTCTTCCCTCTTGAGTGTTGTACAGGGGTTACTGTTTTAACTGAAAATGAAAGGTACAGTCTTTCTGCCCTCTCAACATAAAGCCTGCCCCCTAACATAAATCTTGTTTCTGGTTTTTAATTTTAATTAGGGTCTGCTCTGTTTTTCCAGTTTTGCTTTCCTTCATTGACTTCAGATATTAAATGTTTTTTAAAGGTCACCAGCGGTTTTACTTCTGCAGAACTGATGTTCCTTACCCCATATGCCTTCTTTCTAATCTTTACCACACCTACAACGTCAGATATTCTCCAGAAAGACAGTTTATGACTGATTCAGCTTGTGAAGTTGACCCACATATTGGACCCTATTCTCTTCCTTATGCTATATACTGTGATTCTGCAGAGTGCCAAAAATGGTATTGTCAGAGGCATACCTAGGGTTTGTTGAAACAGAGGTACAGGCTTGGGGGCACATGTGCATCACCCCAGAAATCTGTCTCCAGTTGTGAGTTTAGACAAGAACTGGGAGCTGAGCAGTAGGAGAAATGGTCAGGTGATATGAAGGTAGACCAATCAAAGAGCACAACAATGGGAATTCACCACCAAAATGGCACTTGTAGTATGGCAAGATGCAATGTTGGACAAGAAATGGAGACAGCTAGGGGGTGGGCCTGCGGCTGTCAATCAGCCAGGCACAAAGCAGGCAGCCACAGATCAGCATTCATCGTTTTCTATCCTCCTCTTGCTCACCTGTTACCAAGTTGAATCCCTCCCTCCTTTTCCACAAAGTCAGAAAAAGAATAAATGTGATATGTGCCTTTTAAGACTTCTCACCGGTCAGTCGGTCAGTTAGATAAATTCATGGAGGCTATTATCTGTTGTGGTTGTGCTCTGCTTTTACAGTTGGAGGCAGCAAGGCTTCTGAATACCAGTTGCAGGAAACCCCAGGAGAGAAGAGAGCTCTTGTGCTTGGGTCCTGCATCTGGGTTTCCTACAGGCATCTGGTTGGACACAGTGAGAACAGGATGGGCTATTGGCCTGATACAGCATGCTCTTGTTATGTTCTTATAAACTCCAGCCATAGCAGTCTATATATAAATGAAATACATGTTGAGTATAATTATTAGGTTTCTTTATGTAGCATGATATCATAAAAACAGTGTCAACATTTGAATTGCTCTTTCCCTTTTTCTGTTATTGTAAATCAATCCAGGACTCCTCTGAATGTGTGAAGTGATATGTAAATATAATAAATTAACTTGTCACACCTGCCATAGTATTTAATTAGTTAATTGTTCTGTTAAAAATTAACTTGCTTATAGCGAACGACACAGCTTCTCCATCAGATGAGAGAGTAGGAGCTGTTTAATGTCATAATATCTGGGTAGCAAGAACATGTAATATTTGGAATAGGCATGAGGATAATTGAAGTGAAAATGATTATAAAATGAGATGAAACACTGCTATGCAGTCTTCATGTCTTTACTTGACACCACATTGCAAAGTGAAAACCACGATGTCCAGTTACTGGAAGTCCAGAGTTTCCGCTTTGTACACACCTTTCAGTCTTACCAGGCAGTCCAGGAATGTTTGTTTCTCCTCTCTTTTTTGTAATATTCAAAGTGGAACTTTGCCATATCACCTTTCTGAAGTGTTCAAGGCTTGTGAGGGCAGGAATGATTTCTGCATCTTAGTTTGCTTCCAGATGACTTGTTTACCAAGCATTTTTGGCCAATTTGTTTGCATGAATTTGAGGGTA
This sequence comes from Podarcis gaigeae, assembly GCF_964106915.1. Classification (NCBI taxonomy): domain Eukaryota; kingdom Metazoa; phylum Chordata; class Lepidosauria; order Squamata; family Lacertidae; genus Podarcis; species Podarcis gaigeae. The sequence continues at coordinate 65,116,265 of NC_139680.1, forward strand.
GGTTCATTATCACTCCTTCTGGCTTGTCTGCGGGGAGCTAGGGCAATGTTGCATTAAGTAGATGATGTTATGAACCTTAGCAGCTCAGGACTATAATACCTCAAGGACCACTTCTCCCCATATGAACCAACGTGGACTCTTTGATCATTACTTGAGGCCCTTCTTTGGGTGTCCCCTCCATGAGAGGTCTGGAGGGTTGCAGCATGGGAACTGCGGTTATGTGATTCATTTGCACCCAATATTAGCAATAGTCCAGAAGCTAACTGGTGTAGGGTGGTATGAAAATGCTTTTCAAAAGTTACACAGAAGTGCAGAGAACAATTGGTGAAAGTGACTCACCCTCTCTGCGTTATGCCAGGCAGTAGGAGAAGCAAGCACTCACAGATAGGGCAGTGTTCTTTGAACATAGCTGTGTATCATCAGAGGCTTACATGTCTTATTAATGTGCACAAGAACTTCAGTAACTAACAGGCAGTGAGCATCACTGTTAAAGGCTCTCCTCATGTGCCATGATAGTCTTCTTTCCATTCTTCCAGTGTCTCTCTTTCTTTCTTCCCCAGAGAAGACTGGATTGAAGAAAGAAACCAAAGTGCAGGAGCTAGAGAAAGACGTTTTCTCAGTCTAATACATCTGGCCCCAGCCTGGTTTTACATTTGCCACTGGGGATGGACAAATGTGAACTACTGGCAAAATATTTCATCCATGCTTGTTGCTAATCTTGGATTACAAGCATAATACAATGGGCATTTTGGCAAAATATATTATTCAACTTCATAACTGCGAGTTTGTTTCCATGGAAGAAGTGTTAAAAGAACCCTAACTGAAGCCTAACAGTTTTGTTTTTGAAAGTAGTTACTAATTCCTCTGAAAATTATGGTTGGCATCACAAACCAAAATTTATGGTCTGTATTTTCAAAGAAAGTGCCAGTATGACAGTCTTAGTAGTTCCGTTTGGCTCTTGCTCAGGGAAGCGCTCCAAATTAGTTCTGCAAATAAAAAATAACATGTATTCCTTCCCCTTTTCTCTTAACATCTCTGCTTTAACTTCAGAAACGAAACAAAATCTAAGCCCTTGTGTGCTTGATCTCATAGGCATGTGACCTTTAACGCTGTTCCAGACAGACCTGTGGTTATAGCATAGTTCTTTTTATTCCATACAAATATTTCTGTTCTTTACCCGGGTGAAGGCAGAGAGCTGCCACCATTTTTAACTTGGCAGGAGGATGCACTTAGTCTGTTAGTCACTAAAGGGGTTTCCCAGCTGCCCTTAATTCCCAGCAAACAGTAATGTTATAGAAAGTTAAATACTCCTGGGATTACTATCTCTTGATTAGAAGTGGACATCCAGAAAATCTCTGCTTCTGCTTAAAATGTTTGTCCTTTCCAGTTGCGATAATAAGCTTGGGAATTTGACAGGCATAAACTAATGGGGAAGGTCCATAACTCAATGCTATACCACACATTTAGCATGTGGATGGTCTCAGGTTCAACTCCTATTGAAAGGTTCAAGTGTCAGGTGATAGAGAAGACTTCTGCCTGAGAACCGGATTGAGCGGACAAGACACCTAATGGGTCCAATGGTCCCTCTACATCTTGTAGAGGGAAATGAGGGGCAGATGGGGCTTGTCAGCCAGGGATGAGACCATCTATGAGAATGAAACTCTTATCCTAACCCTCCACTGCCTTACAGCTATACTCATTTGTGAGAGAGGTTTTGGGAGTAAACCCTGAGGAAAAATCTGTACCCGCTGCCTTGCGAGACCTCTTCTGGAGACAAAAAGGCTAGGGAGTAAACCACACACAAATCTGGAGTCCTGAAGATGCTTGGATGGCATCTTGTACTGCAGCCAAGCTGGTGCCAAACATATTGCTCCACTTTCCTTTGGGACCACATCAGCGAGGCCGGGGGGGTGGTGGTATTGTCATCTGGGCAACCCAGGACCTCCATACACACTCTCCAGGCTTGCAGCATCCCAGGAAGGTCACTTTGGTGCTAAATTCAGCAAAAAAATTGCAAGAGGCAGCAGGTATGAGGTCTCTGCTACCACAGCAGGCACTGTGGTTCTCCATCAGTCAGACTTCACCTCCTCGAGCTTCACTTCATTGTCTCTTGAGACAGATGGATGCCAACAACTATATTCATTCAGGGATTAACCACAAAGCATACTGTATAACAATGAGCAACCTCATAAAGTAGTTTTAAGGCTCCTGATTTTGTTCCAGGGTGTCTGAAACGAAAATAATTCTCATCTGTAGTCTTAATTTAGTCCCCGTTAAATTTGATTTTGGCAAGGTGCTTGTTATAACTAATAATTTATTTTTCTTAATAAGATGTTAATGCAGCCTTCACTTTTCTAATTCTGATATGTTAGCTTCTTACTGAGACAGCAAGTAAGTCTTTTCTTTATTTTTCACCCGAATTAACCCGAAATATGTATTTGGCAGTTTCCCCCTAAAACCATTGGCTATACATTTCATTATTTTAATACTTATCCAGCTTTGTCTTGGGTTTATTTTCCCTGGGATTTAGGCTTGTTGTATTGTACAAGACCTTCTAAACTGCAGTCCCTGAGGATAGTTTGACCTTTATAGTTTGCCTACTCCTGTGAACTTGTGTTTAAGACACCAGTGTTCTGTTTGAGTCTACAAAATGGAAATCTGAAAAATGGAATTAAATTTGTCAGAAGAAAGTCTTCCTCTAACTGTTCATTTTACTGCATTAACTTTAATTAAGGATGAGCAGGCTGGGAGAAAGTGGAAGAGTTTTAAATTGGAATAGCAGTAATTTTTAACTGGATTCACCCTTGACAGTTCTATGGTAGTTATAGGAGTCCTGTAGTGAAGGTACTGACAATTGAATAGCACAGATTATGGCCAACTATATAAAAGAGTCAGAAGCAGAAATGATGTCTTAGTGCAGATAGCATCTGCGTTAGTACAACTGTGATTGGATTTGAGATATAGTATATTTTACCAGTTTTATTTTGATGTTTTCCCTTTTATATGTCATGTTATAAGATTGAGATTAGCTATATAGCAGAGGTTTTATGTTGGCTGTGCACACTCGTTCCTCACAGGGAAAAGTGTGCTTAGCCAATGCAGCAGGGTTTAACCCTACACTTAATAGCTAAAGTTTAGGTGTTCTCATATTTTTATTTATTGATAAATGAAATGGGGAAATTATGAAAATCAGTATTTCCATGTTTCACATTCAAGAATGGTCAAAAACAATTTTTAATTTGATCCTCCCCGAGGATATATACTGGGCTCAGTGTGGATCAGATGATCTGGAGGCAGGAGTGAATGGCTTGTAGATGATAGGCATGTTTAGACTTTCACCTGAACACTCAAAGTGTGGGTGGGGGCAGTGTTGTGCCTGCATGGCCCAAGCCTCCTTGTATGTCTTACAGTCATTGCCCCCCCCCCCCACTGACCTTTGCTGCATAGACTGCAGGGGTGTTTCTACTCACATTCGCTTGAACAGAAGTACAGTAGACTCTTCCCCATGACCAGGGACCCTGCTTTAACAAGGTTCTTGATAGCATGCTTTGAAGTGAACACAAATAGAAGTCACTCAAAGCAACATGGGAAAGGTTGTGGACTAAGAAGGATCATGATGAACACAAGGATGTTAGGGGAAGAGCTTGTGTGTGCAACCTCTGCCTCTAGTCTCACTTTGAGTGTTCTTACGTTTAGGCAAAGCCTTAACAAATTGCAGACAGAACAGCATGTGGTTAAATTAGCAAAACAGTACATATTGTAGTAGAAAAACCCTAACTTTTCAGAGGATGTAAGTTGGCTATTAATCATTGGTGATTGGGGGCCAACAGAGGAAAGTTTAGTAGAAATGTCAACTCAGTGTGCTCTGGCAGTAACAGAAATGGCAAATTCAGTGTTTTTAGTCAAGGGTAGATATGGTGGCTGGCTGAAAACCGTTCAGTGGGCATCATAGTTAAACAGCTACTTGAATCCAGGCTTGCTAATACAGGAAAGTGTGAGGCCAGGGACTGTCAGAAAGGGTCACATGCCTTCAAGATAGAGGGCTGTGTGCTCTTAACCATAAAGAGTTGGGAGAGAGAGAGAGAGAGAGGAGGATAAGGGATTGAAAGGAAGGGCGGCCAAGGAACTGACATGCTTGTAACTTTTGAGTTGTAAACCTGAGAGAGTACAAAATCAGAAAGCATTATTTCATCTGAGCCCTTTAAAAAATAGTGTAAGTATAATATCGGCATGGCTGATGGGAGCTTTGTGGTGACATTTTTGAAATTTACCAAAGGGAATTCTTTTAAAATTGCTCATTGTTTTAATGAGCATTTAATTTACACCACTTCTGTAAAGCAAGCTTACTTTTCTGTTTCAGAATTGTTTGCAGGTATTATTATTTCTAAATAAGCCCAGTAGAACCCAAAGAGCTACAAGCAAATATTTTGATATTGCTTAACTCCAATTCTTACAAAAATGCTTGAAAACACAATAAATCTGGTGCTCTTAATTTTTATTTGCTGTCTGTGTGTTGTACCTTTAGGGTATATCCCATTAAGTTTCCAGGCTTATTTCTGCAGCTGCAATACTTGGAGGATTTTAAACAAAAGCTGACTTTTTCAAGACCCTGCAGGATCCAATTAGAAAGGAATATGATTATGTCTAGATGGCATGACCTTGTATGATACTATCCTTGCCCTCTTTACTTTTCCAGGGATAGAATGCTATAGGCTTGGTTATCTTTTTTTTCTCCCTTCAGTGTAGTTCTAACAGGCCAGGCATTCTCTAATTTGTTTTCATGGAAATGGTGATGTAGATTTATGTGGTGAAACAGATTACTTTTGCAAGTTGGCTATAATTCAGGCCATGCTACCTGCAGTGGGCAATAAACGTGGAAGTTTGAGATTAAAACAACTGGAAACAAGACCAAAATAAGTCTTGCCCCCCCTTTAATGATAGGTTAATTTAATATAACAATGGCAGTACAGGTAACTTGCATCTTACATGGGGGTTACGTTGCTGGCCATTGCACGGATAAGCAAAATTGTGTAACCACCCCTCCTACTGAAAACAATTTAAAAAAGACATGTTAAAAATTGCTGCACTTACTGGTGAGGGAGAAATGTAGATCTCAGCCTTCTTCTTAGTCTTCTTCCTTCTGTTCTTCACTCGCTGCAGATGATATAAGGACCAGGGGATTTGACCAGTATCCAGAAGTGTTTGGCTGTGGTTCAGATCCAAACATGAGTTGCCTGGGCACATCTGCTGCTGGCGCTGCTGCTGGTTTCTGTGTGAGGAACATGATAATTGGCAGCTGCTGTTATTTCTTAAGTTCATTAAACATTTAATCTCAGAGTGTGGTCTCAGAGTGCCTGTAATCCCATGGATTATTTTGAGACTGTGTAAAACTCTGCAGTCAGATCATTTGCATGTTTTTTGGTGTGTGTGTTTTCTTTCAACTTGGAAAAGTTGTAAAAAATAATAATTCAGATTCCAGCTGGCTGGCTCGTGTTTGCCATCCTCATCCTCACATTTTGAATTTAATCTGACCAGTTCCTCCAGCTCTTCAACAGTCAATACCTGTTGGTCCTCAATTAGCTCTTCCACTTCTTCCTGCATGAGGTCAACAAAGCCCTCCCAAAGCTACCACAGTTCCTCATGTTTTATTAGTTAGTCCCATTGTGTTCAGTGGGACTTATTTCCAGGAAGGTGTGCACAGGATTACCGTTTATCCTCAATCTTTTCTATCTTGATACTACAGCATATATTCCAAATATTTCTGTTTTTAAAATTGCTTTTATCTGCTATGTCCCCATTGAATTCGGAAAGATATTTAAAGAACATTTGGCTGCTTTGCAGTTTTGTAAGTGTTAACATTAAAAAAAAACTTGTAAAACGGCAAATAGACTTTGACTCTTTTAAATCAGAAACTGTCCATTTTATTGCAGAAACATAACAGTTGCAAGTCTATACTGTATCTGATAATCAAGGTAGTCTGTTTCTCCACTGAGCCAATATTCCACAACATTTGTAGCAATTTTAGGGTCTTATTGAACTAGTTTGCGCACAGTACAGTTTCATATACAATCATGCACACAACTCCCCCCCCCCCCGATATTGTATACCTTCTCCCAGATTTTTGTTTGTTTCTATCTGCAATATCGAACTTTTAAAGAAAAACCTTGTGTTACATCAGGGCCCTTAGCTGCTCAGTGTTGTTTAAATGTTCTGCAGCCTGGAGCTGACTCATACAGAACCAAAAAAAGTACAGTTTGATTATGGTGGCTTTTCTGGTAATTATGTGCAGGGGCATAAAGCAATTATACTATGGAAGCTATTTTAAAAAGACAAAACCATAACATAACAAGTAAAGTTATTTGAAAATGAAAACAGGACACTGTGTTTTCAGTCAACATACTTTCATACTCTAGCTGGTTCTCGTCTCCATAAAATGACTCAGGTTATGGACTGAAATCAAATAATGCAGCAAGCTTATCTGATAAAACCATCCATGTTTCAAAACAAAAAGAGTTAATAGTAACTTCTCATTAGGTTCTGCCAGCAACTTCATTCACAGGGCTGTTTTTCACATTCAAATTTTAGAGAGAATGCGTTACACATTGCATATTTACTGACATTGTAGCACACATTCATTTCACCTAATGTACCCTGCAAAAACAGGATGCAGGAATCCATGATTAGTTCAGATCCACAGTTCATGTTTGTACTGTGCACCTGAAGCAGTGGGAAGCAAAATGTTATAGTTTTAGTAGGTACATGTCACTGGTCTGTAACATATACATGTTGAAATTGCAGCATGTGAAATGGCTCTGATTATCATGCTAATGGAATAGGGTGAAAAGTTCTCTATCATCTTGACAAGCTGCATATGGAGAAAACACAACGTAGTTTTCGTGGTAAACCATCCCATGAAATCACAGTATTAAAATGTCAAGACGCCTAGGCTTTGGTATGTGGGGCTTCCTCCTTATTTTATGATACATTCTTGGCATACAGTAGTCATGATTCAAAGATAGGGATTGAAATATTCTGTGGTAAAATACATTTAAAAGGCACCATTGATGTTTGTGGCTGTTTCAGCAGCTGTTATATTCTATGAAACTATTGAATTTTTTTATGAGTGAAAACCACAAATATATGTTTTTTTGCATGGGTGTAAGTGGTATAACTTTCCTTTTAATGTGTGATAGATATAAAACACAACCAATCTGGGGGCTGTATTGGCTGTCTACTAAAATGATTTTTTATTTTTTAAAAACGATGAGTTATTTTCCCCTGCAGTGACCTAATTGTCTTTTTATCATATTTTGATGTAATCCATTATGTATCTGATCTTAGTTTTGTCACCTGTCAAAATAGCATAGGCTTAAACTCTGTTTTCTGTGTACTATAGCAGCTATTAAAGTAGACCAATGTTTCTAACATGCATGAGAGGATTAGGAGCGTGTTTAATGAAAATAACTCACAGGTGGTCTCCTTTCTGCAAAAATTCCTTGTGGTGCCAAAATACACACACATAGTGTTTGATTGAAAAAGGAAAATGTTTTTTGACTACACCTTCCTAAAGTGGCATGAAGGCAAGGTGTAGACCTACATAATAAGGCAAAGCTGCAATATTTTCACTGTGTGTTGAGTTGGGTGGGGGAAAGGAATGGAAACCACTTCTATAAATAGTGTTTTAAATGTTTGCTTATTATGATTTGTTCATAAGCTGTTGCTTTGTAACAACATTTAAGTGTTTGTGTTCATACGATTGGCTGATCAGTTAAATATGCATTGAGATAGCTACTTTATATTTTAGTTTTGTAGTAATTTATATGCTGCTTGATTGTAGAGAAACCACTAAGCAGTTTAACAAGAAATATTAAAATTATTCTTAAAACCCATTAAAATTAATTGAAAATACTAAAACACATCAGCATCTGCATGACTGGATAGGCTTGTCTAAACAAAAGCAAGAGTTGAGAAGAGTACAGTGAAGGTGCAGCCTGATGTAAATGGGCAGAAAGTTCTGAAGTAGAGGTCCTGCCATGCTACAAGTTCAGTTTCTGACAACTGCATGCCACACTGTATTGTGTGGCATCTTTAATAGTGCCAGTTCTGTAGATTGAAAAGGTTGAGTGGGAAAGGTGATCCCACAAGTAAACTGGTCCCAAGCTGTTCCTAGTTTGATGTAGTGCTTTGTCACAGCAAATTATTTTATTAGTAGTCTTTGATCATCAAATGATCAAGGTTTCAGGGAGGGGCCATTTCTTGATATCTCACTTTTAAAAATCTACACTCTCTACTCTCAGTTTGTGTACATGTGCGCGTCGCACACACAAGCATGCATTCATCCATGCAATGCATGGAGAAATATGTGCTAATCTTGTCCTTTCTCTAATGGGTGAACAGGAGCCATGCACTGTTTAGGAAGTAGTTCTGATGTGCTTTCCATACTAAAAGATCACTCTTGATGTCAGAAGAGCTCCAGTAGATTAAGAAAGTGGTTGACCTCACTTGATAACTCTTATCCAACCAATGGGGGCTTATTTGTACACCTTTTTAATTTTTTTTAATAGCATGATGGTATTTGACGTGCAGGACCTTGGCAGAGTAGTGGGTTTTCTTTTAATGATTTGTTTATTTCCCCCCATAAAACACAACCAGAACTACATCAACTTTTCAAAGAAAGATGGCACTAGCACACTTGTTCATAACATATAGCTGTGAGTAATGATGAGGGAGAAATTTGTTTTTGTTGAGATTTCAGTGTGAATCTACCTAATTTGCATTTCCCCAAACTATATGCAAATCTTAACTTTGTGATGCAGTTGTGATCCATCCACAGAATGTGTATATTTAGGAAGTGCACATAAAAATCCACATATTAGTGAATACAAAAACACATTTATATAAATGCAAATTGCTTGCAAAAATTGGTATATTAGAAGATATGTGCACTGAAATGCTGACACATTTTTGAGCACTTTTCACAGACTGAAATGTGGCAAACTGAAGACCGGGGAAAAGAGAATATGAGAGAAACTGAAATTGACAGATTCATTTATCCCTAGCTATTAATCAACATGTTTGCGAAAGTTCACTTCATGAAATTATTATCTGAATGGTTCAGCCATTTCCCAAATTTACTATTGGCTAATAATTGTTGCTATCAAAGGGTTAAAGGGTAGCAGAAACGCTCTAATCACTGAGCAGCTGGAGGTCATTAGGCTTCCAGGAACATGAGTTTGTATAAATAGTCTCCTGTGTGTTTGTTCTTCCCCTTTCTCCCCTTTTTTGGGCGTGTTTGCTGAGATGTGTGGTTCTTCGCCAGGGTTGTTTTTTTGTTTTGTAAATAAACCTTATCTTTGAGTTACAAACCGCATGCTCCAAGACTCCTCTTTGAAAAGATACTGCCTCTCCTGCCCTTCTTCAACTGCTGTGCGAAATACTCTGCTGTAGTGGGACTTGTGACGATGGAAGCGCACTGGGCATTTACATTAAACTAATTAAAGTTTAATGGGACAATAATGATAAGCTGAACTATGAGCTGGTATAGTGAGGTGTTCCGTCTGCTCAAATTGCACCTTTGCCGTCATGACCTGGCCTTAGACAAACTGCTGTTCTGTCGACCTCAGTCCCCTGGCTCTGAGGGCTCTAATAGATGGAAGGATTCCTGCTTCTCCAGTCTTTCCCAACCCAGCAGAGCAGCTTAGCAATAGGTACAGGGCACTGAGGGAAGGAGTAATTGGTGACTATCATCTCCTACACTATTCAAACAGAAGCCAATTTCTGCATTCTTATGTGAAGGATAGGTATGACGTGGTCTTGTTTTAACAGGTACTAAAACTGTCTTGTTAAAGTAAAAGCAAGGCAAAGCTGGGGCACTGGTAACAACTTTTATGCTGTGGAGAAAATATGTTCATATGGCATTTTATGAGAAGTTTGCAGAATAGTAAAGAGAAACAATGATAAACAAGTCTTCCATCAATATCTGGCAGCAGAGAATGCTGGAATACATTTGAGAAAACACCCTGCTATTCAGGAATGGAGGGAGAGAGCGGGGCTTGTGATTAGTTTTTTTTTTTATGTACCGTACTTCATAAATGCAAAATATGTTCCTGCTATATTAGCTTCGGTAATAACCAATTCACTTTCCATATCATCTGTGTTCTGCATTTTCATCTGAATGTGATTACTTAGAGGAGTTTTTGTGTGTTTTCCCTTTAGTCATTCTGAATAATGGGAAGCAATTTCATTCAGTGCCCACCCCCTTGAAAAGTAAGAGGAGGCAGGTAATAGAAAAAAACCAAAAAGAGATAATTGAGTAATTAATTAATGTTCTGGGTGACTTTCTTATTGTGAGACAGTCCGGCTTGTCATGTTTTGTTTTTTAACATTTATTTTAGGTTTTAATAGCTCATCCTCCTACAGTTCATTTTACTTAAAATTGCCATAAAATCTCACTGAAATAACAGTTAGCTTATAGTTGAAGGTTGGAAAGAACCTGTATTTCTAGAAATTGCATTAGAAACCCAAAGGCTCTACTATATAGTTGGCTGAACCATTCTCAGGACACATGTAAAAGTTGATTCAAAAATTAATAGAAAAATAGTGGAGAATAGGAAAAATGTTTCAGCAGATCACTTAACAATTTTGTAGTGGACTTCATTGGGAAGTGTATGATGGTAGAGCCAAACCAGAAATGACTGTTTCCCCAGTATAGGGATGGGAAATCCTATGGCCATTCAAATGTTGTTGGATTCCAACTCCCTTCACTCCCAGCTAGCATAGCTCAATGGCCAGGGGGGATGGGAGTTGTAGTCCAAACCATTAGATTCTAGAGGGCACCGGGTTAGGGAGGGCTACTCAGAAGTCGGCTGCCTGCCTGCCTGCCTCTCTTGTTGTTTCCCACAGAGAAAGTGGTGTTGGATGGCTTTTTGGGTAAGGAAAGGGAAGTCCAGCAAAAGCAGTTGCCCAGCTCACTCTCCACTATAACACACACACACAGTTTAAATGTGTGCAAGATAAAATAGCACTCCAGTTTGCATAGTCTGTACCTGAAGCAATTTGAAATGTCTTTATGTTGTAAAAAGATGTGATAGAAAATGCATTAGTACAGAAGGATGAATATTCAGTGAGGTGTGTGTATTAACCAGTGACACAAAACTGCAGTTACTGTTGATTTATGTAAGGACTGTATTTTCCTTATTAAGAAGTAGGCATGAGGATTAAGCAGACGTTCAACTCCATTTGATGACTAGTTGCTACTTTAAGTGTTGGCAGTGAGATTACTCTCCCTTGATTAAATGACCAAGGAATGTTTGCTAGTAGCTCTCTTCAGAATGTCTTGGTGGGTGGCAAGCAAATTGGATATTCAGACATAAAAGTTTCAGTGGTGGGTGGCTCAGGCCATGCTTTTCAGGAGAAGAGGTGGGACTTTGGGCAGGTAGCCAAACAGATAAATAAAGTAATATTGTAGTCTTGTTTCATACATTTTTTTTTTGTTTTCTTAAAAAACCTAGATGGAAAGAATTCTGTACCCCAAGTTGACTTGTCACAGTTCATCAACATGCGTACATTGTATGTACATATAGGAATTTTGGTAAAGGCTTCATTATGACGGATTATGATCTATATGCTTTATGCTCATTAAAGCTGGGAAGCACTTCTAAGGTTTCAGATTATCCTTTTTGTAGACACATGGATGATTTTTGTGTGTGGCTGAAGTACCAAAGATCAAAGCTTCTCATAGAAAACATCCTCAGTGGAACATATTCCAAAGCAAATTGTGCCCTGCAGTTTCATGCAAATTCTGTTTGTCTGTTTACATACCTGCCAACCGTTTTTGGAGATTTTCCTCTTTGATCCTAAATACATAATAAATTTTAGTGGAACTCATTAAAACTAGCAATAAAACTAGCAAGATGTGACTCCAGGTAGGGTGTTTAGGACTGGATTCTATTTCATTCTACTTAGCTCATTATGAAACCATTAAAAGTTTAATATTTTCAGATATTTAAATCGTTCTTAAATTATGCTAAATGCAGAAACAAAGGAGCCTTATCCTGTGAATCATTTTACTTATGTGTCTTCTGTTAAAACTAACTTATATTATAATTTGTTTTTTAATGGCAAAAATTTGCTTAGTATCTTTGATACAGTAATAAATCATTATGTTGTGATATTAAATGATATGATGTTCTATATGTAAAGTAAGGTTGGCAAGTAGTTCGGTAGCCTCCAGTGGATTCTTACCTTGCGCTATTGCTGGCTACTAAACACTACTTTTCCTTCAAAGACTTTCTAATTACACCTTCACTGCTTCTTTTGCTATAAAACATCTATGTGATTATGATGGTTATTGCATTTTTAGGTTTTATTCTATTTTTAATATTGAGCAAATAGTGGAAGAGCAACTAATATACTTTTGCAAATAAGTTAATTATTTTTAATCTTGTGACTGTAAGACTAGAATGTGTTTAAAAAAAAACAACAACCTGTGAATTTATGTTTCATCCATTGTGTTGCAATCCCAGCACTAGAGCAAACAGATGAGGCATGTCTTTGTGATCAGTCCCAGAAAGTGCGTTCAGCTTCTAATGTATCAGAGGAAAACAAATTATTTAAAGGATCTAGGGATATTAGTAGATCACAAACTTAACATGAATCAACAGTGGGATACAGCAGCAGGGGAAAAAGCTGTATTTCTGTTGATTCTAGACCACATCAACAGAAATATAGTATCCCAGTTAAAAGGAAGTAATAGTACCATTCTGTTCTTGCCTTAGTCAGACCACACTATGTCCAGTTCTGGGCAGCACAATTTAAGGACAATGACAATCTGGAACATGTGCAGAGGACCAAGATGAACAAGGGTCTGGAAACCAAGCCTTTTGAGGAACGGTTGAGGGAGTTGTGTACATTTAGTCTGGAAAACAGGAGACTGAGAGGAGACATATTCAGATATCCAAATAGCTGTCCCATGGAGGAACAGCTTGTTTTCTCCTGCTCTGGAGAGTAGGACCCAAACAAATGGATTCAAGTTACAAGAAATGAGATTCTGACTAAACATCAGGAAGAACTGACAGTGGAACAGACTCCCATGAGAGATGATGGACTCTACTTCTTTGAGGCTTTAAAGCATAGGTTGGATGGCCGTCTGTCATGGATACTTTAGTGATATTCCTGCATTGCAGGGGGTTGGACTAGATGACCCTCGGGGTCCCCTCTAACTCTACACTTCTATGACTCTGTGCTAGGATACTATTATGCCGGAGGCCTTATTACAAACAAATTCCTGTGGCTGAGTTGTTTAGAAGATAATTCTTGGTAGTAAATCTGTATGCAATTCTTAATGTGATCTACTAAGAGATTGTAGTTTCATAGTTTATTAAGTTCCAGGAAGATTGAATGGTGTACAGTGGTACCTACAGTTGCAGACGGGATCAGTTCTGGAGCTCTGGTCAGATCCTGAGGTTTCCGCAACCGGAGGGACTGCTTCTGCTCATGCGTGCGTGGCGGCAGACCGCTTCTGAGCATGTACGCACGGCGGAACACTTCCGGGTTTGCCACTTTCACAACCTGAAGTTTAAGCCGAGGTGCTACTGTACAGTTTGAATCACGACAAAATGAATAATATATAAAAAGGAAAATTTATGCCACTGAAAATAGCCAACAGGTAGCAGAGCACTGAAAAGTGTATGTGAAGCTAATGAGAAAAGAAGGCATCATCTGGGAGAAATTTGGGAGTAGTAGGGGTAAAAGAGAAGCAAAGTTGTAGAAATAGGCTAAAGAGGTCAGAAATGTGTTAGCAGTATTTTCCCAGTAGAAAGAAAAGTACCAATTTTTGTTGTGCAAGGAAGACTCTTGAAAACAGAAATATATTACTTTACAGAAGTATACCAGAGAACTACTGGTTTGGATGTGACTGAGGACGTTCTCTATGGCTGTGCCCAGGCACTGGAAGTCCCCACCTGGAGAGGTCCTCTTGGCCTTCTACCAGCTTGTTAAGAGGTTTCATTTTTGGCAAGCATTCGGCCTTCCAGGCTGAGATTTATTGAATAGATGTCTTGTTTTCTAGATTGTGTTATCTGCTTTCAACAGTCTCTTGTTCAGTTCTATTTTATATGTGTCTTACAGACCCGGGGTCTCAGACCCTACAGACCCCACAGTGTTTAGGCAGCTGTCCTTGTTTCTGACAAGCACATACTACCTTTCCTCCCATCTTCTCCTCAGAAGCCCTGCTCATGGGGGTGGGGGTGAGGAGAAAGTAAGCAAAGCCACACACCACTCCACTTTATTTATAGTACTCTGCCTTCCTCAGGGGTTTCCTTTTCTCACCCATTTCCCAGGATTCTTCTGAGACTTATAACCAACATCAACCCCACCATGGCAGCTTATAGCCCCTACCAGCCTTACCCTTATTCAGGTGCAGTCGATCCTGTCTGATTGCTGATTGGACTATTCATGAGGAGGCAGACAGTTTAACTGCTTCTTCCCCTCATGTGTATTTTGTGGTTTTTAATATGCTATAAACCATTCTGAATGGGGAAAGATATAAATAAATAAAAGGTTTTCTCCTACCCTCCACTGCATGTACTGAAAACATGTGCACTCTCTCTCTTATACATACATACTCACTCACTCTCACTTTCCTAGGGAAGGAAGACTGTTGGTTCCTTTCTCTACAGTTTCACATTTCCCTTTTATTTATGCCTTTGCACCTGCATAAGTAGTACAGTGGTACCTTGGGTTACATACGCTTCAGGTTACAGACTACACTAACCCAGAAATAGTGCTTCAGGTTAAGAACTTTGCTTCTGGATGAGAACAGAAATCATGCTCCGGCAGCGGCAGCAGGAGGCTCCATTAGCTAAAGTGGTGCTTCAGGTTAAGAACAGTTTCAGGTTAAGTACGGACCTCTGGAACGAATTAAGTACTTAACCCGAGGTACCACTGTATTCCAAATCAGTTTGAATGCCACTGCAGTTATTGTTTTGCAAGTGGTGGAAGTGAAGTTGGCGGGGAAGGGAACTAACACTCTGTAACCTCAGAGTTTTGGTTAAAACATCAGCCACTGTCTCAGCAGCCCATTTAAGTTCTCACGGGTTTAGGCCAACTTTTCATGCCAAGTGGGCCACAAGAGTACTTTGATATGGAATCTGCGGGCCGCACACTGCTTTTGTGGCAGAGCCCAAAATTTGGCCCTCGTGCTGTCTTCTCAAAGCTGGCTGGCCAAGCTGCCAGAATTTGGGAAGGAGGCACGAAGCTCTGGCAGGGAAAGCACCAACTAGGTTTTGGGAAGGAGGCGGAAGGACTCTAGGACCCTGCTGGATCCCTCACTCCTCCTTCCCAAAGCCCAGCACACCTCCTTACCTGGCTTTGGGAGGGCACCAGGTGTGTGTTTCAGATGTTGCTGAGGGCCACCCAAAAGGTTTTGAAGGCTGCATGTGGACCTTGGGTCACATGTTGGACGGGCCTGGTTTAGGCTAAGAGGTAGCCCTCTTCTTGTGCCAGTGGAGAGCTAGTAGCAACCAAAGCAGATAATCTGGCCCCAGACTTATTGTCCTGAGTGATGCTGCCTTGCAGAAGTTAAAGAATGGGCAGCTGTAATGGACAGCTACAACTGGCCCAGACCTTGCCCCAGCATGCTTGTTCCTAGTTCACCTTCTTCAGCCACCTGCCACATCTTCTGTTTGCTACAGACTCCCTGACTGATCCTAGTATATGAAACAACCATGTTTGTAGTGACTGAAGTGGTTCATACACTGGCTTGCTCATTGGCAGTTCAGTTGGGAAAGAGCTGTTTAGTGAATCCACTTTAAGAGCTGTTTAATATTTAATTTTTTCAGTTGCATATATTAATACTCAATTTTTGGGAAACATGGACAAACTTAGAAGTATTGAGTAATGTGTGACATGATGCCAATGTGGTACTGCACATTCTAAGATACCCAGTATGTGCTTAGTAAATTCATGCAGAATACATTTGATTGGGCCATAAAATGCAGACAACAGAGTGCTTTGTAAGTGGGCAAAACAGATCTGGAAGGTACAAGCTGAATAAGATTGCACAACAACAGACTGCTGGTTGTTTAATTTAAAACGTACCATAGTTTCCACTGAATTCTAGGAAGAAAGGATTTCCTGGATTACAGAAGACCCAAGGGTTTGGGGAAGCGCTTCTGTTGGCCAAAGGTAGCTTGTGGACCTTATGGACTACCTCTATTTTGGGCTGCTTTTGTTGCTCTAGTTGACCTACGTTATTTCAGTAACTGGAATATAATCTAATTATAAGGCATACATGCAACTGTTGAACGACAGGTGCTTCTCTCTCCCTGCACCAACATCGATTGCATTAAAAAAAATTTTGGGGGAACTTAGGCAGCTGTTGAAAGTTCTCATTATGGTAGATTACTTTGGTAGTCTGCATTTCTTCTTCTACTACTACCAGAATATTCTATACCAGCAGTTTCAGCAACTAAATTCCATAGATTAGAACAACAGCTACTACTAATAATTATAGTAATTAATAAATTGTTATAATAAATGTGGACCCAACAGTGGATTTTCTTTTGAAAATCCAAATAAATTCAGAATAGTCTAATTTTAGCTGAAGACCACTGATGTTTTTGTCAATATGAGTCCAACAATTATGTGGAGTGGCAAGGAGATTATGAGAGTGGTTCTCTTCTTTCTTTAGATAATCCTTGTATAAATAATGGTCATCCAAAAAAAGTATGCCTGTGCCAAACAGGAAATTAAAAATATAAAATCCTGACTTTAGCAAGGAATGTCTTTTGTGTTTCAAGTACAGGGATTTCTTTAAAATATTGGTTTGGGTTTTTTTTCCATGTTTGCTCATGGTCTGCCTTCTTTGTTTTACTCTGGTATTACTCAGACAGACTTAAGGTGCTTTGCTGGGAAAGAGGAACTTTGTCCATATCAAAATCCCAAAAGTATTTACATGGTTGTGTAAATATGTCATCTCCCATCACTATTTCTTCCCCTGTTGTTCCCACTCTAGTGGATATGTGCAAAGAGGAGCAACCAAGGAAACAAGGCAGGTAGGAATTAACAGGTGTATATGGAGCAGGTGATGCTATTGGTATAGCAGAATCACAGAATCTGTTCCTTATTTAGTAAGATGTTGAAAGAGAAGTGAGATGAAGCTCCTTGTATCACTTCATGTTTCAATCTTTATTTTAGCATTAAGATTTTTATTCAAGTTTTTTCATGATGCAATAACATATAGAAAACTAATGTAAATAAAAAACCAAAAGCTACAGAAAGAGTCCTTTCTTAAAGGTAGATCTTAACTCTTACCACCCACGGAAAGTAGGGTTGCCATATTTTGAATAGCAAAAAAGAGGACACATTTGCCAACTTCTACTTTTAACTATGAAAAAGAAGATGTGTCCTGGGAAAAGATGACATATGGCAACTCCAGCTCTCACCTAGGATCTTTTCTCCTCTTTGCCTCTCATTCTGGGAGACCAACATTTCCTGTTTCAATCTCTTCATTTGCTGTAGGGTTAGTCCACACTTACGAGAGGTTTTCTGCTTGTCCCCTGCTGTCTGAGCAGTTTTTCATTTATTCCACCTCTTTCCACAGGAAAACCCACTGCTTACTGCTGAATTGGAACATATATCAGTCTGCAGAAAAACTGAATTGCATTTATTCTGATTCAGTGGTAAATGGTGGGTTTTCTTGGGGGAAAGTGGCGGGACAAGTAAAAGTGTGGATGAGCACTTAAAGGTAAAGGGACCCCTGACCATTAGGTCCAGTCGTGACCGACTCTGGGATTGCGGTGCTCATCTCACTTTATTGGCCGAGGGAGCCGGCGTACAACTTCCGGGTCATGTGGCCAACATGACTAAGCCGCTTCTGGCGAACCAGAGCAGCGCACGGAAATGCCGTTTACCTTTGCGCTGGAGTTGTACCTATTTATCTACTTGCACTTTGACATGCTTTCAAATTGCTAGGTAGGCAGGAGCAGGGACCGAGCAATGGGAGCTCACTCCGTCGCGGGGATTCGAACCGCCGACCTTCTGATCGGCAAGTCCTAGGCTCTGTGGTTTAACCCACAGCGCCACCCGTGTCTTGGATGAGCACTTAGGTTGTAGTTAATTTCTGTGTATAGACAGCTCAGAAGTTAGAGTTGTTATTGTAGGCCACTGAGCCTTCTAAGCAAGTTAGCTAATGTCTTCACTGTAAGTGTGCACGATGGTCACAAGAAGCTTCGCTTGCGCTTCGCTTGCTATGTGGAGATGGCCTACTTAATACTGATGTTTGCATACTTGAAGAGGTTTCTTACAAAGGGTATGATCAGTGGCAGAGTTTGAGTACTGTCTCTGTGTTAAAGGTTTACTGAAGGATTCTGGCATAGCAATGACATATTTCTGTGGTTCTTCAAACTAAACAAAAACAGGAAAGAGAGGCAGAAAGAAATAGAGAGCCTGTCTAAGTAATTATTGTTTGCATTGTGAAATGTTAAGGCTGGCTTGAGCATTTCCAAATCCCCAAAATAAAGCAAGCAGCTAAACTTGACTGGATCCAAGTGCATCTGTCTGTCTAATCTCTTGATGAAATTTTACTCACCGATCTGTCAGCAACATAAAAGAAACAGGTTCCCATATAAGAAACTATCAAATTCTTCCAAGGCTTACACCATACTGCCATTTAAAGGAGAACTTGAATGAAAATCATTTATAATTTGTTTACAACAGTGGCAAAAGAAAGGCAGGATTTAAATGCAGTGAAATAAATATATTTTTTTCAGTAATATCTTCGGTGTCTGCAGATCAAAGCAAATATCTGTCATCCTACATTAACCTTAATTACCCTGAAGTACCATTATCAAAACTAATGCAACTGGCAAGGATGTGCAAACAAGCCCTGAATAAAGCAAGGACTCCCGAAATTATCTACTTCCAAATTTCCTGTTGGTAATGCAGATAAATCTCTTCATCCTAAGCATAACAAAAAACATTCCAGTTTTAAATATTTAGAAATATATCTTCATAATAATACACATTATAAAACAAAACAAAAGTGTTCACTAGATTTATCAAGAAATACTTCAGTGAAGTTCTAGTCGGTAGCTGGGTACCTACTGAGAAGTGCTCACTGTGGATTTTGGAACGCAGATGTGCATGTTCCAGGATCTGCAGCTAGTTCTATTAATGTTTATCCCAATCCAGATGCCACTATGCAGTCTGCGTACCACACACCAACTGTGTGGCAATTGTGCATGCATGGTGCATTCAGAGTTGACTGATGCATGGCAATTACGTCATTTTACTCGAAATATTCTGGTCTTTGCAGAAGATTCAGCCTTGATAGTGTGGATTGTTTTTCTGGACTGCCTGCAACACCCTCTCGCCCCGGGGTGAATTGTAGTCACAGCAGGTAAAAAGCCCTCCAGGTGATTCTGTGAAGCAGCCTATATAAAGATTTTAAGACAGGGATGGCTAACCTTTTTTGGCTTCAGAACCACATTAAAAGGTTGACTAATGCTCTTAGGGCCCCATGCAACACACACACACACAGAGAGAGAGAGAGAAAGAGAAAGAGAAAACTAAATATTCTGTTAGTTTGGGGAATCGGGCATTTTGGCCTGTTCTGGATGGAACACCATTCTCCCTGAAGTCTGAAGGTTCTTCTGGACCTATTTGTTACTACAGGCCTAGGTGGCTTCAGTGGCAAGGAACATCTTTTTCCAGATACATCTGGTTTGCTAGCCAAGACCATTCCTGGACAAAGATAACTGGGCTACATTATTCATACTTTAGTACCCTCTCATCCAGATTACTGTAATAAATTCTATTTTGTGTTATCTATAAAGATGGTCTGGAAACGGCATCTAGTGTAGAATACTGCTGTTATAGTACTGGTTGGCATTTTCCTATGATATCACAAAACATTTGTCCTGCAGGATCTGCACATTACTACATTACTGGACCCAATTCAAGGTGATGTTGCCAACGTACAAATCTCCAAATGATTTGGGACCTAGTCCCATTTGTGGTGGTGTAAAGGGGAGTGAATGGTTTGTCTTTTATGAAAATGGATAAATGTTGGGATTTCACCCTCTGTACTCCTTTCTCACATGAAATGGACAGAACAGGTTATGGACTAAGCACCTGTAGACTTATATTAAACACTATATCATTGAGTCATTTTGGTCCCTGGCATCATAGGTGCATGTTTCTTCAGTTTATTCAATAGTTTCAGAAGGAGTAGAGGCAAGTCCCAAAAAGTAAAATAGATCCATCATATTAATGGGTAGGTGAAACAATATACAGTGGTACCTCGGGCTAAGTACTTAATTCATTCCGGAGGTCCGTTCTTAACCTGAAACTGTTCTTAACCTGAAGCACCACTTTAGCTAATGGGGCCTCCTGCTGCCGCTGCGCTGCCAGAGCACAATTTCTGTTCTCACCCTGAAGCAAAGTTCTTAACCCGAGGTATTATTTTTGGGTTAGTGGAGTCTGTAACCTGAAGCGTATGTAACCTGAAGCGTATGTAACCCGAGGTAACCCTGTATGGTCATACCATTTTATAGCAGAGGTCCACCTGGAACAAAGATTTGTCGAAGACTGACACAAATAGTTTGATTTCTTCCTACAGTGGTGTTGGTGTGCATTTGATCCCAACTATTGACAGAGGGTTAAAAAGTTAGCAGACCTTTATCAGATGGTAATGCTATGTAGACTACTCATTAGGGTGCCTTCTCTTAACTCAAAAGGCAGTTATCTAGGAGCTGTTTAAGGTGGAGGACAAGAGAGCCACTGTGTGCTTAGCATACGTGGCAAGGGAATGGGGCCAGAGCACAGTAGCACAGGCGAATAAAAGCAGCTTCTTTAGCAAAGCTCATCATTGGTTCAGTACTGACTAGGGCTGCCATACGTCCCGGACATAGCCAGCATATGGCAGTTGGAAACAGTCTCTGGCGGAAATGTATGGGAAAGTCAAGTACGCATGGCAACCCAAAGTAGCAAATCGCTTAAAAACTTCATTTTTGGGGTGAGTTTTGTTGTTGTTTGTTGTTGTTTTGGGGGGGGGGAGCTCAACAACTTTGGCAAAACATTTGTGTCCGGATTTTCACATTTTGAAATATGGCAACCCTAATACTGACTTCAAAGTAGCAGTACATTAGAGTGAAAACAAAACATGTGTTTGAGGATTACTTGCTTTCAACTTGCATTCATATATTTATCTTCTTCCCATGCATAGCTAAAAAGCATTCTGGTTTTAAATAGTCATAACAATGCTGGTAATTATTATAGATAAGACTAGCCCGGATATTTTTTGTAATTACCATGAAATGGAATGCGTTTTTTCTCCAACTGGATATATTTGTCTTGACTCACTAACTTGACTGACTATATCCAGATGATACTATCTGGCCTTCATTTGTCATCTTCATGATGCTGCTTTATTGCCAAATTAGAGAGACATGCAGTTTTTCTTATCTTCTCCCACTCTCTAGCTGTTTTATTAAAGCTCTTACTTTGGTGGTCTGGATAACATGCAGGAAAATAGAGGAAAGTTTTAACAGTACGGTCCTATGCATATTTATTCAGAAGTAGGTCTTTGCTGTGTTCAGTGAGGTTTACTCCCTCATAAGTATTTGTTTGGATTGCATCCTTCATCTGGATCCAGTATAATGAAGATACAGAAGTAGCAAGTAATTTTTAAACACAAGCCTTCCAAGATTATTTGTTAAATTTTGTATTTGCACACAATTTTAAAAATGTGCATAGCGCTGTCAAATTAAAATGCCAGGGTACAGTCCCGAGAGCAGGTCCTCCAAATGTTATTGGACTAGAACTCACAAAACTTCCTGACCAAAAGGGGACCTCATAGTAGTGTGTGACCATTTTAAAAAACAAAAGAGCAAGTATTAAAAAGTAGCAAGCAAATGCAATCGCAGAAAGCAGGAGAAGAATCAGCAACAGATTCAGTCAGTTGGTCTGTCTAGTTCTATACTAGCAAAACTTGCTTTTATGGTCACCTGTACTGTGCTAGCCTTTGTATTTGGTTGAAGGATAAGGAACAAGGACCAGTGAGGTAGATGAAGTTGTATGTTAGCAAGTACTCTGGGAAGTGCACTTGACACCTTGGGGGGGGCAGTATAGGATAAAGCAGTGCAGGTATTGATTACAAGGAGATTGGCTGGGCTGTCCTTGCCAGGCAAGATCCTGTCAAGGAGGCTTAAAATATGTAATCAGAGGAGGTGGGAGATACATGACTTGGCCACTCATATGCTATGGAAGCTGAAGGAACTGTATACTTTTAAGGAGGTAATGGTTTGGTAGGGCCTTCCTTTGTGGGGAAAAAGTCGATACCTCATTTCATTTGGAGAGGGTAATGGATGAAACCGCAGCTTATCAGTGGACACATTTCAAAGGGAGAGGAAGGCTAGCAAGCCATTTTATACTCTGTTTTGGTTTGTTATGCCTACTTAAAACTTGGCATGGTTAGTTTAAAAACATCTTTATATTTAAAGTACTTGAGCAGAGTGCCTGTTCTTCTCATCAAAATACATTACTTTATGGGAGGATACATCCAGATGACAAACTGTTAGAGTAATTTGTTCTTTTTAAGAGCAATCTAAATTATTTAACTCTCTCTTCTACTCTTGATTTTTCCAATGGTTTTCTAGTCTTGACCATTTCAAAATACAGAAAAAGGAAACTCATACAAGCATGAATAACTTACGTATGTGCCTCTCACACAGAACTCAAACTGAACAGAGAACTTGTGATGCAAAAAAAGTCTGTTCAGTGGATGATGAGTATAATCCTAATTGATGAAGATAAAGTTTTGATGCCTGTTAGCAAATTTCCCATAAGTACATTACAAAGCTAATTGACTTTGTAGCAGAACATACTGAAATTAAAAGCCTGCCTCAGGAACATGGAAACTACCAAACCAGCAATAAAGAATGAAAAGTAATAGATATATAAGCAGCCCATAACAATTAAAAGCAATAGAGACTTTCCTTCTAGTAAGCATTAATTAATTCCTAGTTTAAAATCATATGGGACGCGGGTGGCGCTGTGGTCTAAACCGCAGAACTTAGGGCTTGCTGATCAGAAGGTCGGTGGTTTGAATCCCTGCGACGGGGTGAGCTCCCGTTGCTCGGTCCCAGCTCCTGTCAACCTAGCAGTTTGAAATAACGTCAAAGTACAAGTAGATAAATAGGTACTGCTCTGGTGGGAAGGTAAACGGCATTTCTGTTCGCTGCTTTGGTTTCTCCAGAAGTGGCTTAGTCATGCTAGCCACATGACCCGGAAAAACTGTCTCCTGACAAACATCGGCTCCCTCGGCCAGTAAAGCAAGATGAGCGCCGCAACCTCAGAGTCGTTTGTGACTGGACTTAACTGTCAGGGGGTACCTTTACCTTTTAAAATCATACACCAACCTGCTTGATGTTTCTCAGTTAGGATGAGTGTAGAAGTAGAGACTGTGCATATATTTTTCTGTTGGCAAAATGTAGAGAGGTATAGGTTGAGTCTGGAGCTCTGCAATTGCCATGCCGCTGTCCTCTGCACTTTTCACCTCTTTTAAAAAGGACTGGATTATGCAAACTGCAGTATGTGAGATGAGTGCAAAACCTGCACACAAGGGTTGTGCCATACGGAATACAAGGCCAAGAGCTTTGCTATATTGCACCAAGGGTTCATCTAGACTTGCAGCAAGATGGTTAACAAGATGGTTCTGAAAAGCCTATGAGAAAGGCGTGATGGGAAAGGCATGAAGCTGTACCCTATAGTGCTGTGAACACACCCACAATGCAGAAGCAAGTATCCAGAGCCATGCTGCCATTAAATATGGAGCATCGATTTAGCCATAATGGCTAATACGTTTATCAATAACAATCCTGCATGTTTTTTCCTTTAGGACCTTGTGGCAGTGAATTATGGGAAATAATTGTATATTGTGTTAATATGTGAGTGCTCTTCACTGTTTCACTTCCAGCACTAAGTCCAGCTAGAGTCTCAGAACAGAATATGAAGACTGGCTTCTGGGATGCATTCTGTCCAGGAGCTTCGCCGCACAGGGGCTTTGGTGGCTGAGTGATGGCATTGGAAGGATCACAGCATAGCATAGGTTAGAATAGTGGCTTCTCATCAGAAGTCATGCACACTGCCTGGTTATATGCTCATGATAGTTGAGCAGTTATATTCCAAATAAGTGGAGATTCCTGTTAATAGTTAAGTTATGAATATTGGGGGGAAACAATCTCCAGAACAGAAAAGTGATTTCTCAGGGGAAGATGTCTGAATCCCAAGTAACAAATTACGGCTCACAACTGTGCTTTTGTTAACATTAGAAATTGGTTGCCTAGAAAGGCCTTGTCTTGTCTAAAATATCGGGTGTGTCGATTTTGGTAAAGCTGCTTGCTAGCCAGGTTTGTAAAGATGCTGAGCAGTCACATTTTTATTGAGTTAATTGAGCATTGGCATAGGCAGATGGATCTAGCATATTCCATCTGTGTGTAAGACTTTTTAAAAAAGTTTTGTCCTAAAAAGATTGTCAGCAGTAGGAAATCTAGAGCTGAATTCAAGTGTATTTCAAAGCACTTATTAAACAAACACTTATTAAACAAAAAGTAGCTTTCGGGTGTCTTTTGAAAAAAAGTTTATTTAATCCCTCTGCCCTTCCTGTGTGATTTCCAAGAGTCAATACCAGAGGTCCAAAAAAAAAAAAAAGAATTTTTTGACTCACTGCCGTGTGTGTGTGTGTAGGATTTATGTAGTGAATTGGGGAATGATACTGAGAAAAAACTATACTGTGTTGTCCACAGTTACATGGGGTTTGGGTTTCTCTCTCTCCTTACCATGTAATGATGCTTACTGGGACCTTAACAAAATTTATATACCACTGCTTGATTGTAGCAGTTTATAATAAATATTAAAATTATCAACAAAAAGTTAAAAATAAGCATTTAAAAACAATTGAAAGAAAAAGAAATTAAAGCATATCACTGCCTATGTGTCTGGATAGCCTTGCCTAAACAAAAATGTTTAAGCAGTTGTAGCCTTGAGATTATACACACCCACCCACACACACACACACACACATGTATGTATGTATGTATGTATGTACGTATGTACACGTGTGTGAATTAAGTGGTGGTGGTGGTGTTTTACCACATATTTTCTACATAGTGGTGGTTGCCAGCAACATATCCTGTGAGTGTCAATGTGGCTGTGGCCCAGCAGATAATTTAGAATAGAAGCTATGCTTTCAGATTAACAGGATTAGGTTGTATAACCCTGACCTAGCAGCAACTTGTACATAAGAGCTGTACTGTGTCTCTGTGAGCAAATATTTTACCTTGTTTACATTCTTAAAAATGGATATTCTGAAAAATCCAAGGGAATAAAAGTAAGCAGCTTTCATTTCTCCTTACCCATTTCTGCCCACTGGAAAACGTGTGCACAAACTGAAATGCAAAACTGCTGTGAGAAGGCTGTATATAACTATAGTGAAGAAAAACTGAGGAAGGCAAGAAATACTTTTCTATAATGAGATGCTGAAGCTTAGCATCTACTTAGAAGCTCACCTCCCTATTGTTTAGGGTGGGATGCTTTTATCTCCACTGCATTTCTATAAGAGGACGCTTTCAATTTTAAAAATAGAAATACATCAAGGCACCAAAGAGCAGCAACTAAAATAAGTAGTAGAACTCTTTCTTATTTTTTTTAAAAATGAATATCCTATAAACATACTAAAAGTACAGATCCAGTATCACTGGGTTTGCTCTGGACCTGCTCTTCTGTGGACAGAAGGGCTCATTCCATTTGCAAAAGTGATTCCAATCCAGCTGAGGTTCTCACTGGAAATGGGGGTGGGGGTGGTCTGCTGATTCCCCCCTTTCTCCTGCAGCCTCACCGCTTGTCCACCCGCAATGTCTGTGTGCCTCCCTGGCCTCTTATGGGAGGGGGAAGTGATGCAGACCTGCTTTCCATGAAATGTATGAAGGGAGATTATATGTACTCATACACTTGAATTATAGGTTTGCTGATTGATGGGCTAGGTAGCATCCCTGGAGGCTGGATTCAGTTCAGGGGCAAATATTTTAACTCACTCAATATATTACACTATTTTTCTGCACATAGTATGTCTGCTGTTTACCTCATATATTTAAACTATAAGCAGGAGACAGTCCTTCATATAATGAAAGCTAACAGTAAACCTATATTATGACGCTATGCTGTTCTTCCTATGGCTACATGAAACACCACTGAAAGGCACATATACTTATTTCATACTATTGAAAAAATCTCAGTATCCTAAAATGTAGCTATGTTGGTGCCAGATCTAAAAAACTATTTTCTTTATACGTGTAGACCAAAAGATCACTTGTTTTAACACAGAGTAAGGAATACTTGCCATGAAACTAAGAGAATGCTAGGATCCTTCTTTTTATATCAATAGCTGCATTCTGCTGGCTGTCTTAATTATAGAGAGGGTTGCTTCTTCATACAGACTTCTCATTGTTAAGGAAAACTGGTATGTGCTAACAGCTGGATCATGGGGAAACTTAGGCTTTTGCTAATGTTGGAAAGAGGTGCTGTTAACATAAATTTAGCTCCACCGTCAGAACACGGGGAAGAGAGAAGACACATAATATTCAGAGGCACACAATAAACCTATATTCCTTACTATGAACAATTTCTATATGTTACAAGTAAATGTAACTAATATAACAGAAATTATCACAATTTTTATGAATTTATCTTCACCTCTGTCTGAAAGTGGATGAAGTAAGCAGTCTGATACTTGTCTCAAAATGAATTGGGCCCATCAAATGTTCAGAAAAAGTGCTTGAGTAGCCTGATTGACACAGGCCCTCTGCCACTTACTTGACTCTTCCTTAAGATGGGAAGACTCACAATGGAAGGGGGGGGGGCGGTAGCAGGCAGCTGAGAGCTCCTAAGAATTATGTTGGAGCATCTTCTGCTACCTGAAGATTGATTGTGGTTTTGAACTACAAAAACTGTGATCCCCTGTGGCAAAAGAGAAAGGGGGTGAAAAACAAAGTCTAAAAATAACATAAGGAGGAATTGAACGTTGCACTATGTAGAGATTGTTCTGCCAGAGTAAGCATTTCAGCTTGCCAGATGGAATGATCCTACCTCTCCCCCCCCCACTTCCCAAAGATTTGTTTGTTTGTTTTTTACAGGGAGTCCCATTGCACAAGCAGAAGTAGTTGTGCTGTCTTCCACTGATGGGACTCATTAGTTGAATACCATCTATAAAGATTTTTATTGTACAAATACAGCTCAGGAAGGTATGGCCTTCCTATTGTTAGAAAATATATATATATATATATATATATATATATATATATATATATATATATATATGAATTATTTAAATACATTAATTGGCTTATCACAGTGTAAAATGGCTCTGTTCCATCTTTTTCTTTTAAAATACTGTGATTTTGCCAGACTTCTAACATTAATATTTTAAAATGTCTCTACACATCCAGAATATACAATAGCTGTTGTAAATGTCATGTAGTTTACCTATTTTTGCAAAGTTCATGTATGCATTGTATGTGTTTTACAAGAGTTCTTGTTTACTTCAAATAGCATTACTCTGGATTCAGCCTTGAAACCTTGGATTACAAGGTTATTTTTTTGGAATAGAGAAAAAGAATTCACCAGCTTAAATAACAAATACAGAACGAATTAGTCACACAAGGCCAAGTGCTTACTATAAAATTGGAATAGAATGAAAGAGCTATTCCTTTCATGTCAATAATAATAGCTGATGCATTTTAAGCTTTGAAAAGAAGCCATGGTCTAGGGAAAAATTGTTCAAACCAATTCAGTTTAAAGTTCATTTAGAAATTATCAAGGTAACGTAAAAGCCATTAAAATCTCATCTTGTATAAGATATATGTTATATTTTGTATGTGATTCCAG
Source organism: Podarcis gaigeae (assembly GCF_964106915.1). NCBI lineage: Eukaryota > Metazoa > Chordata > Lepidosauria > Squamata > Lacertidae > Podarcis > Podarcis gaigeae. Next base: position 65,144,207 of record NC_139680.1, read on the forward strand.
TGCATGGCATGCTTCTTGACCACAAAATACTTGCCACTACTAATTTATTTTTCAAGTGTTATAAAAAGTTTGAAAACAAAATATGTGCTTCAGAAAGTAGAATACCAACATCTCTTGGCAGATCATTAATGTCTCCCAGGAGGTTCCATGCACATGAGCATTCACTCTATATCAGTCTCTTACTGAGACAATCTATGTACGGAACTATTAACTCTGTTTAAGGCTAAGATCTTTTTCTGTACTCAGGTACCACCTCCAATGGTGGCACTCATCATTTAGTGGTGTGCGTAGGGCTTGTCTGTGGCATATGTTAGTCGATTAGTTTTTCATGTGTTTCATTCATTTTTGTAAATGAATTCCATTGTTGTAAATTCCCGTTTCTAGTTTTAATTTGCTGTATTTCACCTTGTTGAGTCTCTTCAAGACTTTTTTCTTTTGTATAATGCAGATGACAAATGAAATGATAATAGAAATTGCATTTGTCAGGTGTCTTATTTTTATTATCATTATTTGAGAAGTGCAGAGGTTCTTCAGACCTCTTACTTATCAGTTACAGAAATCCCTTTGCAAAGAAGGATTGTGTTTCTTTTAATTTTATATAAAGCAGGGATTATCCGATGTACTTTACCTGCTTAATTTCTGACCCATTAAAAATTATTTTACATTTCCCTTTTCTTTCTTTGTAGGAAATTCCACTTACTTGGATGACCATGGGCCACCCCCTCGTAAGGTGAGCTACTTCTTATTTTCAGTTCAGCCAAAATTTTGTTGTAAGATGCTATATTTGCACCAGGTTGGTTGGGTGTGCATTGGGCAGAAGGACAACTCTATCCCAGCCCTGCCAGCCTCTATTCGTGCAGTGGCAAGGAGATCCCCATTACAGCTGCCATTCACACAAGCCGATGGATGTGCCACAAATGGGAATCCAAGCGGCAGCAACATGTGGAAAGCCCCAAAACAAGGCATTCCAGGGGAAAGGCTTAGCTTACCCAAGATCTTCCAGATTCCAACCTAGCCCAGTGATTTGCCTCTCCCGCATTTCCCTGTCTTTTGTTTCAGCCAGCATGAGCAGCAGGGCTTGCATCTTTTGTGGTGGTCCTGCTGCTCCAGGAAGCCCACCACAGCCTGTCATGGGTTTAGATTACAGGATTATTTACATATGGAATAAATATCTCTGTGGAAAGTATGGTGATGCAAGCTCTTTCCCTTCTGAAAGGGAAGACACAAAAGGCAACAGTAAAACTTGGTTGATTTTCAGCTTCAACCTGGGATGGTTGTGAGCTTTTGAACAAGTTCCCTTAGTTCAGACTCCCCCTCCCACCGACTCCTTCCAGTCTGATCTTGGCCCTATTATTCCCTTCACTTCTGCCATCACTTTCCAAACTTACCTTATTCATGATAAGAGACACTGTAGGAAAAGACCTCTAAGAAGTGGACAGATTGTGCCTAATGCTAGGGTGTTCTTCCTTTGCCCCTGGGAAGCTCAAATGATTGTGAACAGGAATTTGAGGTGGATCTATACCAGATTGAGCAGATTTGGCATACATATCAATAGTTTAGCCTAAAACAGTAAGGTTAATCCTGTATCTTCAAAAGAATGGTCAGTAGGTGTGTTTGAAAATACTTGCTGCTCAAACTGTACCTTTTTTTTTTAACAACTAAATAGAATGTATATACCCAGGGCTTTATCCCAGTATTATTTATGTCTCTGAACATTGTTACTTCTGATTAATTTATAAACATTAAAGGGTTGATGTGTAAATTAAATACAGTGGTACCTCGGTTTAATTCGTTCTGGAAGTCCGTTCTTAAACCAAAACCGTTCTTAAACCAAGGCGCATTTTCCCTAATGATGCCTCCCGATGCCAATGCCCTTCCACCATTCGGATTCCGTTGTTAGACTGAGGTAAAGTTCACAAATGGGGACACTACTTCCGGTTTTGCAGAGTTTGTAAACTGAATCGTTCATAAACAGGGCTGTTCTTAAACTGAGGTACCACTGTACTGCTTTACAAAAAAAAAAATTATATATGCCTGCTTATTCTGAAAGTAATTCCCTAATTGGGGCCACAGAAAGATTCGGAGGTGGACCAATTTCTTAAAACCAACGGATTACAGAAAATACCTCAGGAAATGAGAACAACCCTGAATAGTAATATCACACAGCAAGAAATTGAAAGTGCCATTCAGAACCTCCAATTAGGCAAATCTCCAGGCCCCGACGGACTTACCTCCAAATACTATAAGGTTTTGAAAGACTATTTGATACAACCTTTGTTGGAGGTTTGTAACCAGATTATGGAGGGGAGGAAGGCACCGGAAACGTGGAAAGAAGCCTTCATCACATTGATACCTAAACTAGAAACTGAAAAGACTCAGCTGAAGAACTACCGCCCCATCTCACTCCTAAATGTGGATTACAAAATTTTTGCAGACATTTTGGCAAGTAGGTTTAAAAAAGTGCTTAATGAAGTGATCCATAAAGACCAGGCTGGCTTTCTCCCTGGTAGGCATTTGTTTGGCAACACAAGAAACATTATCAACATTTTGGAACTTTTACAAACAAAACTAAACACTAGAGCGGTGTTAATTTTTATTGATGCGGAGAAAGCCTTTGACAATATTTCCTGGATGTTTATGAAGAAAAACTTGGAAGGGATGGGAGTGGGGCGGGGGTTTGAAAATGGAATAGAAGCAATATATTCAGAACAAAAAGCGAAATTGATAGTAAACAATGTGGTGACAGAGGAGTTTAAAATTGAAAAAGGGACACGGCAGGGGTGCCCCCTATCCCCCCTATTGTTTATTTCAGTTCTGGAGGTGCTATTGAACATGATTAGAAAGGACCGGTTGGTACAGGGAATTGAGGTCGGAGTGAAACAATATAAATTGAAAGCATTTGCAGATGACCTGGTATTAACATTGCAGGAGCCTGTCTCTAGTACTAAAAGAGTGTTAGAATTAATTTCGGACTTTGGTCGGGTGGCGGGATTTAAGCTGAACAAGCAAAAAACTAAGGTTATAGCAAAAAATTTGACAAGTACAGAAACAGATGAGTTTGTGAAAGAAACAGAATTAAATGTGGTTAAAAAAGTAAAATACCTAGGGGTGTATCTGACCTCCAAAAATTTGAATCTGTTTAAGGACAACTACGAGAACATGGTCAAGATTGAAACTTTCCTTGTTGGGCCGAATAGCAGCTATAAAGATGAATGTATTGCCAAAAATGCTATTTTTGTTTCAGACCCTACAGGTCGTGGACAAGGTGGAATGCAGAGGGATATTTCTAAGTTTGTTTGGCAGGGCAAAAAGCCCCGAATAAAGTTTAAGATACTAACTGATACGAAAGAAAGAGGGGGATTTGCCCTGCCAGACTTGAGGTTATATTACGAAGCTGCAGCCTTCTGCTGGCTGAAAGATTGGATTTTACTGGAAAACACTGATGTCCTAGATCTGGAAGGGTTTGACAATGCTTTTGGGTGGCATGCATATTTGTGGTATGACAAGGTTAAAGTGCACAAATTGTTTAAAAACCACATTGTCAGGAGAGCAATTTTAATGGTCTGGACAAAATATAAAGACTTATTGGAGAGTAAGACTCCGAGGTGGCTCTCACCGGTGGAGGCCAAGGCACGTAAGAGACCTAATATGGAAGCCAATTGGCCTAAATATGGGGAAATTATTGAAAAGATTGGAGACAATTGGAGGTTGCAGAGCTTGGAAAAATTAAAAAACAAGGTGCGAGATTGGTTGCATTATGCACAAATTCAAGAGGTCTTTAAAGTAGATAAGAAGGTTGGATTCCAGGTGGAAAAATCGAAACTAGAGACAGAATTGTTAGAACCAAAAAGTAAACTACTTTCGAGAATGTATAACCTGCTGCTTAAATGGAATACTCAGGATGAGACAGTCAAATCCGCCATGATAAAGTGGGCGCAGGATTTGGGGCATAACATCATGTTCGAAGACTGGGAAAGGTTATGGAACACCGGAATGAAATTTACGGCATGCAGTGCCTTGAAGGAAAACATTATGAAAATGATATACCGGTGGTACATGACCCCAGTCAAGCTTGCTAAGATATATCACCTGTCTGATAATAAATGCTGGAAATGTAAAGAGGCGGAAGGGACATTCTTTCACCTTTGGTGGACCTGCCCGAAAGTGAAGGCCTTCTGGGAAATGATTCATAATGAACTAAAAAAGGTACTGAGATTTACCTTACCTAAGAAACCAGAGGCCTTCCTTCTGGGCATGGTGGACCGGAGAGTGTTTAAGAAGGACAGAACTTTTTTTATGTAGGCTACTACAGCAGCAAGGATTTTGATTGCAAAATATTGGAAGACACAAGATTTACCCACACTGGAGGAATGGCACACGCAGTTGATGGACTATATGGAACTGGCCGAAATGACTGGCAGAATCCGAGACTTGGGAGAAGAAACATTCGAGGAGGATTGGAGAAAATTTAAAGACTATTTGGAAAAACATTATAAGTTGTATGAATGTTAAAAAACGCACCTTTTAGGAAATTCTAGCTTCAGTAATGTTAAATTAAAGAAATGGAAATTAAGGTACAAGGAGTCAGAGATAGAATAATGAAACAACTTTATTGTGTTAAAATGAAAATGTACATGATTTGGGTTATAATACATTTGAAATTGGGTAACATGATAAAAAGGAAGATACAATAAGTATTGAAATAAGTTAACAAATTGCAGACGTTATGCATCACAGAGAATGCAGGGTTGGGAGGACGTGGGGAAGTCCAACAGATTTGGAAAAAAGAGTAAGAAAAATTTGTAACCTTTCCTTTTTACTTTTATAATACGTTCTTTATTCTTTTTTCTGTATTTTATAAAACTAATAAAAAATATTATAAAAAAAAATGAAAGTAATTCCCTAGTTGAATAGAGGTCACAACCTCTATCTGCAACTGCTGTGGCATCAGTGAATAAAGAATTGCACATTTCTGGCCATAAATTTGATCTTCTGGCTAAATCAGTGGTTTTGTCTTGGCTGCCACAATGTTTTCATGTCTGCTATAGCACTCAAGAGGGTTTTTTGTGTGTCACTGGGGGAAAGCACCATAAATCAGTGGTCAAATCTTTGGAATCTTGAGTGTTCTGAAAGGTAGCTCACATAAATGTTTGGTTTGATTTATTTTGCGTTTTGTATTGCCATCCCTGCCCCCCCCCCAAAAAAAACTAGAAGCTATCAATATAAGGAATGTTGTGTTTCAGTTTCAAATTTTCAATTCCCTTTTCTTTTACAACCTAATTTTTGTCAACATTCTCCTACAACTTTAAGAGAGTCTTGATTTGTAAACAACAACAAAAATCCAGGTCAGAACAGTAGGGATTGTTGTACCAAATGCTTCTGCTATCCATTTTGGTCTTTTAAGACCAAATCCATCTAGCCTGCAAATTGGTGTGCTATAACTTTGATCTTCACAGTGTGAACCAGATGTTCTGAGATGCCAGAGTTGAAGAATCATGTTTAGCTGATGGCCCATGAAATGCACAAAGAATTCTGCTCCTTGCCTCCCACTTAATCTGGCTGCTAATAGCCTACTGAACCATGCAAGAGTGTAGTGGGAAGTGCCAAGTGTCACTCTTAAGCTTTGAGACATTTCTCAAACGTTTGTGTAAAAAGAATTGTGAGAGCTGAAAAATGGGAGATTATCCACATTAACTGCACAAGCAGAGGCACATGGTCCCTTTTATTTTTATTTCCTTATTTACTCACTAAGTCAATTGTCTTACCATCTGTTGCCTCTGTTTCAGTTATAGAAAAAAAATATCAAGACCAAAATCCAGATAGGATTGCCCTAAAAGGTCTAAAAATAAATAACACTTAAAAATCTACCTGTAGATTGTCTTTTGTAATCTTGGCTTATAAATAACTGCTTGCCTATAGCAAGTCAACTAGGCACCAACTTTTCTGTAAATTGGGAGAGAACTAGCTCTTCCTGCCCCACACGGTACAATTCTATGCAGTGCAGTGGTACTTCGGGTTAAGTACTTAATTCGTTCCAGAGGTCCGTTCTTAACCTGAAACTGTTCTTAATCTGAAGCACCACTTCAGCTAATGGCGCCAGAGCACGATTTCTGTTCTTATCCTGAAGCAAAGTTCTTAACCTGAAGCACTATTTCTGGGTTAGCGGAGTGTGTAACCTGAAACGTATGTAACCCAAGGTACCACAGTACTCAGAAGCGATCCCAGTGACTAGTGATAATAGTTTTGAGGGTTTGATTGCAAGATTGATATAAGCCACACTATTTTTAGACACTCAGCTTGATCCTACATACTTTTACTAAGATTTAACCTCTCACTAAGTTCAGTATCCCTTGTTTTCAATAGGTTTACAAAGGATTACAGATGATCAGCACATAAGATTGCTATGAAAGTGTAGTATTCAGTGTTCAGTAAATGTTTTGATTGGGATCTACATCAATTAAAGAGTGGGGTGTTTGTTTCTTTTTCAAATATTTCCATACTTAGGGATCCATAAATGTAGTCACCAAAACCAGCTACTACCTGATTCATCTTTATTTGATTACCACCTGTCCCCAGATGCTCAGCACAAAATGAGAGATACCTTACCTGTGATTGCTACATACGTTGTAGAGAATCTTGCTTCATGCAGAATGGGAGCAAGGCTCCTATCTGTCTCCTGATTTTAGCAGTACACTCAAAGAACTTATTTTATTGTGGATTACTGTTTCATCTCATCAACATTTGGAAATATTTATTTGTTTAGGACCACAATCTCAACATAGCATGAGATTCATTATCATCAAATTTATATGCCACCCTTCTTTCAAAAATTAAAGGGCAGTTTACAACATAAAAACACAAAATACATAGCATTAATAACAAAAAAGAAAAATCCTTTGATTCATTGTGTGGATTTTAGGAGATGTGTGGAAGACAGAATATTTGCTATTTTTTCCCCTTTACTATTTTATTTATATCGCCATATTTCTGCCAAGGAACTCAGTGTGCCATGGGTGGTTCTCTCCATTTTATTCTCACAACACCCCTGTGAGGTAGGTTGGACTGAGAGAATGTGACTGGCCCATGCCGTGACATGAGCTTCATAGCTGAGTGGGGTTTTGAACCATGGTCTAACACTTTAACTGCTACACCACACTATCACTCTGAATACTGTGAAGCAGCAGGAATCTCTCTCACTTCTGATGGTCTTCTATGCCTATCATGGAGCTTAAGGCTGACCTAACTCCTCCTCTGAAACTTTCAAGTGCGTTGGCCGACTTGAAATAAGAGTTGTGTTGGTATCAACCTCAAATAGTGAGGACCTTTTTAACTTAGTATTTATGATTGTTAAAACGCAGATCGCTTTGGGATGTCTTGTGGGATTCATAAAGGAAATAAATAAATGATAACATTAAAACTGAACTAATTTTTATTATTTTTTGTAAAGATACATATTAGTTGAGTTGAGTAAACACTTTTCTCCTATTATCTCAGAATCCCTGGTGGTATTTTGTGCAGGGTTTTACCCCTTGCTTTTTTGTTTTGTTTTGTTACGTAGCTTATCTGTAGTTAGTCTAATGGGCTCTGTTGTGGAAAGTCAGTTTTATAAAGGCATATGATATATCAGTGGAAATTACAGCATATTCTAAAAGAAAAGGAATCACTTCAAAAAGGATTGAGGGGTTAGAAGTAAATTTCTGTTAAAACTGATTATAACTTTATTGGAGAACTCTTTTGGAAATGGGTGGTGGTGCTAGTAGGATTCTTGTAGCACACAGCGATCAGTGACTGGAATAAATTAAGCCAATGAGTTTATACTAATGAATGGAGCTAGGCTACAAGTGCAATCAACTGTAAATGTTTCTATGCAAATTAGGCATGCATTTGGTAAGTGTCCAATAATGGCAACAGTTGTATCCTTTGAAATGTCCATTTGCTGAAAACAAGAAGACATTGCTGCCTAAGACAATATAAGTTTTTCAGTGTGTAAAGTGGTGGAGAAGCAGGACACAAGCTTTGGATGTGTGTGCTAGGTTCGAACCTTCCAATTTCCAGTTAAAGGATGTCAGATAGCACAGCTACCAAAGATCCCTGTTTGAGACCGTAAAGAACCACTGCAGGTGATACTGAACTACTGAGATGGAGCAGGGATCTGACTTGGTATAGGCCAGGACCATCCCATCTGTTCCTATGATTCATAAACATGGATTTTCACAGAAAACTTACAAGGGGGATATTTGTAAGCTGATGAGAAATGATATTCACTCACTTGAGAACCTCCTTTCTCTCCAGAGAGCAATTGCATTTTTTGGGAGGTTGGTTAAAGCCAAGGAAATGTACATACAGTACTTGAGATGCCAGATGATAAAATCTTGGCCCTTTAAGGCATAAATATTTTAATAAAGAAAAAGGTTAAAGATCAGCTAGTGAGATTCTGCTTCTCATTATGTGTGTCATTTAACTGAATTTTATTTAGAATAGACCTAATGAAATTATTATTATTATTTTTATAAATATTTATTAGGGTTTTTTTTATAAAAGAAATGCACAGATAATAAACAATATTAGTTATATCATAACAAAATTTCATAACTTCTTTGGACTTCCTCACGTCTCCTGCTCCCACTTACATCGTTGAGAAGTTTTTTCAAGCAAATTATCATCTTGTTTACAATCTTATATCCACTCATTTAAATATAATCTGACAATTCTCCGAAAGGTTTATGTTTTCCTAATCTCACTTATCATCAAATTCCAGTCTAATTTAGTGGTGGCCAATTATTTATGATCAAGCATCCTTCTTAACATTCAACCAAATTACAATATTTTTGTAAATAAATCTTAAATTTCTTCCAATCTTCTTCAATCCTTTCTTCTCCCAGGTCTCGGATTCTGCTAGTCATCTCCGCAAATTGCATATAGTCCATCAGCTGCATCTGCCTAGACCTAATGAAATTAATGGACTTAAAGTCATGGTCATTCATTTTAGTAGGGCTGTTCTAAGTAAAATCTAGTTGAATACCACCCGCTGTCCTTAAAGTGGTAGTGTCTGGGGTGCACAAGGCAACCTTTTTTGTAGTGGCCCCAATCTATGGAAATCCCTACTTAGGGAGATTTGTTGATGTTTGCCTTCCTTCTCAAGCCAAAACCTTTCTCTTTACTCTGGTTTTCATGTGGCATTGCTGATGGTGACATTTTTGGTTTTGGGTTCAGTAAGGAGGATTTTGGTTTTCTATACTGTATGTCACATTGTAGAAATTGACTACTAATTGAGCCTAAATTAAATAATTTAAGCTTGCACAGAGTCCCAAATTGATCTGCATTACCTATCTTCCACCTTCTGTCTTAATATCCTCGTTTCTGAAAATTAACTTGGGGGTGAGGCAGTGGAGAAGGCTTCCAATCCTACTCCTCAGTGTCCAGACCTTAGTCAGTTTAGTGTTGTTATGTTTGAGCTCTGCACTGTGACTAATCTTAACCACAGCCTGTTCAGTTAAACCAGTTCATACCCTATAGTTAGAAATTGCCTATAGTTAAGACCAACTACAGTTTGTCCCTGTTTGAACACAAAGGCAGGCCGAGGCAAAACAAAAGCAGGAATGAAAGCTTTAAATCTCCTTGCAGGCACAGTGGAGGAAGGAGTGGGAGTAACTATGTTCCTATATCTGTTTGGATTTAAGTAAACATATAATATTTAGATTTATAGTTGAATCCTATACATATCTTGTGTGAATGTTTCGGAAATGATGAAAAGAGTAAAAACATTTAAAGCAGCAGAGATGGCTCATGAGTAGGAAGATGAGAACTCTCCCACACCTTGGGGATGAAATAGGGCTGCGACATTCATTTTTCAGACAAGTCTAGTTGATTTTCATACGACTACAGCAGATTTAGGTGCTTAATGAAAGCTATGCTTCTTGCACAAATTGATATGCAAGTCTAGCCACGTAAGTGAAGGATCCAACTGAATAAATTGCACAAAACAATGCAATTTAGCATCGACAGAATAGGAATTATCCAGTCAAAACTGGTGAGAGATTTTCAGCCTCTGAGGTCTTATTTCCGTATGTTGTATTTTTATAAAACTTTCACCTGTTGTACTATTGACAGTTTCAGACAAATTAGAATATTAAGCAGTCAACATTTTTTAGGTACACAGTCAGTTTATTGGTAGTTATTTAAAGTTTGTGATAAATATTTGATATAAAGCACAGTGGTTACATAGCACTATTAAAGCACTTTTAAAATATGCAAAATGTTACTCATGAATAAATAACATTTCCTGCGGCTAGTCATGAAGATGTAATTCAGATAACAGCCATATCACTTTGTGTCAGACAGTCAACAGAAATGAAGTAGTAATAATTCAAAATATTAAAAATTAAATTGAAAACTAAATGAAAGCTGTGATTTCCAAAGGCAAGCTTTGTGAATGAAAAATCTTATTAACTTCTCAGTCTGTCTTGTAGAGGCTGCATTAATAAGATTTTAAAGTGATATGCACTTGAAGTAAGGCTGGTTTAGTGAAGTAAGCAGTACAGCTGAAGACTGCATGCAGAAGTAAACATTTTTGCATTGACTAATAAGTGGCTTGAATGAATGAATGAATCAATGAATCAATGAACCAGTGCTACTCCCCAAAAAGAATGCTGTCCTGATATCTACACTGGCATTTATTCAGATGGGAATTGATTGGAATTAAAATTTCTTCATCAAAGATTATTCATTCTCATTGCTCAGTTCTTTCTAAGGGGGTGCAACTCTGAAGTTGGACATTAAACTTGTTAGAATTGAAACACACTATGCATATTTTGAAACTCTAGCTGAGTAACAACCAGACAGGGGAAGGAAGTGGCAAGGATGTAAATAGATCTCTATTAATTGAAAAGTGCAGTCAGCTCATTGTTCTTCTCAGGTAATAGAAACAATAACTAATTGAATCTTATTGCTAGTACATTTGACAGAGAAATTAGGGGGAAAGGATTTGTGGCATTTTAAGGCTAACATTAGGGTGGCGCTGTGGGTAAAACCTCAGTGCCTAGGGCTTGCCAATCGCATGGTCTGCGGTTCGAATCCCCGCGGCGGGGTGAGCTCCCGTCTTTTGGTCCCAGCTCCTGCCCACCTAGCAGTTCGAAAGCACCCCTAAGTGCAAGTAGATAAATAGGTACCGCTTTATAGCGGGAAGGTAAACAGCGTTTCCGTGTGCTGCGCTGGTGCCGGCTCGCCAGAGCAGCTTCGTCACGCCCGCCACGTGACCCGGAAGTGTCTCCGGCCTCTTAAGTGAGATGGGCGCACAACCCTAGAGTCGGACACGACTGGCCCGTACAGGCAGGGGTACCTTTACCTTTAAGGCTAACATTTATTGTGACATAAACTTTTTGTAGGCTAATACTTTAGTCCACAATAATTCTGTTAAATCTTAGATGTGATTTATTATATTGCTATACAGTGGTACCTCAGGTTAAGTACTTAATTCGTTCCGGAGGTCCGTACTTAACCTGAAACTGTTCTTAACCTGAAGCACCACTTTAGCTAATGGGGCCTCCTCCTGCTGCTGCTGCTGCTGCTCCACCGGAGCACGATTTCTGTTCTCATCCTGGAGCAAAGTTCTTAACCTGAAGCGTATGTAACCTGAGGTACCACTGTAATAGCTTAACACAGAGAGAAGAAATACTTCCTGGATTCTGTGCCAGTGCTTTTTTTCAATCTCTGAAATATGTGCATTTAATTTTGAAACACTCATCTCTTGAGTTACAACAAAATTATTCTGTGTATTTTAAAGATTTCTAAATAGGAAGGCTAATGTGTATCTCTTTGTCTAGGTACTTCCATTCCCTAGCCAAGTGGTGTATAACAGGGTTGGAAAGTGTGGGAGTCGAACTGTGGTTTTGCTGTTGCGAATTCTGTCTGAGAGACACGGGTTCAACTTGGTTACATCAGATATTCATAATAAAACCAGGCTAACCAAGAATGAACAGGTAAGTTGTTTGTGTCTTTTTGTATGTTACGGTTTTCATTTTTAGAGTAATTTAATTCTGAGTATTTTTGATAGGGCATTGCAGTGAATTATTTTTCAGTAGAATTAGAAATAATTTCATATTAAAAATTATCACTTTTCTAACAAGCTGTTAACTGCATATATTTTTTTATCATTCTGGCAAATGGTATCATAAGTAAATTATAGCTGAGCTGATAATTAAGTTCATTTTTGCTACTGTTTTATCAGTATTTAAGGGGGCCCTGCTTTTGGCAATTTGTGGGGAATTAAACTGTAAGCAACGTGAACGTGTTCACTTATTCCGGAAATGTTGCATTGAATAGACTTCATTTGCTCCTAGATTTTTAATGGTCAGGATCATTCATTTGAAACCAGCAATTGTTGCTCTTAGTCAAAGTCCTATGAAATTCAGCGAGACTTACTCCCAAGTAAATGAGGTCAGGATTGCAGTCTAAATCAGCTTCCTTAACCTTCAGTGGTGTTGGTGCATAGCCAAATTTCATTGGCTATATAGCATTGTGAGGTCACTGAATTTTCTGGGATTGTCTGAGAATACTGTTTGAAAGAGAGAGAATTCCTAACCAAGGAAGGAAATGGGCACTGAAGCAGCAGCAGTTTGGGGAAACAATGACAGCAAATAGTAGAAAGGAGAAAGGCAAACATTTTCAGAGGTTGGTTGTTTTTCTTTCTGGACCCTGCTCTAAAAGCTCTTCTTTTGCACTGAAAGCCGAAAAGGCTAATCAGTCATTGCAGCCTGAAAACAAGCCATGAAATTATCCAGTGTAAGATACTGATGCTTACTTTTAGGATCAAAGCTGCTGCTGCATGCTATGAGGATCAATTAACCCTGTATATAGTAGTTGTCCAAAAATAATAATCAGAGACAGATCTTGCAGTTAAGGACTGGGAGTTCAGAATTTTCCAAGTGGAAGCAGAACATCAAAAAGGTTTGAGGCAAGGAATGGGGTAAATGGGTTTTGCAGTGAAAGCTGCAGATAGGGGAGAGAATATTGGAGGCCAGTGGGACTGGCCCAATACATTTTGGCTCCTGGAGCAAACCACAAAATGGTCCTTCCCCTGCACAACCAGGGAAGAAGGGGTAAATGAAGATCTAAATCAAGAACAGAGGGGGGCATAAAAATCAAACAGTGGTTGTTGAAGAGGGAATCAAAACCTGTCACAGATGCGAAGGGACCCACTCTGAATTATGCCGTTCAGATGCAGAGCCCAGGAAACCACAGAGGGCAGCACCCACCAATTCCTCCCTAGGGGTGGGAGGAGACCAGCAGAGCCTCCTATTCACTGAGAGGCCGCTGTGACATTGGGGTGTGTGTGCTGCCGAGGAGGTGACAGATTTGGACTCCAAAGAGCATGCCATAGCTGTTGCTGCCATGCGGCAGCCACCACCAATGCATTCCTTGGAGGCCGGATCAGTTGCCTCTGTGGATCCTGCTGCCTGAAGTGGTCGCTTCTCCTTGCCTCATGGGTGGGCTGGCCCTGGAGGGACAGCAGCGGCAATTGAGAATGGGAAAATAAGCAGGAATTCTATTTCAAGTATTAGCAAGCTGACTAGATCTACATGCAGTGGAGTCTTCATAAGCTTCTGTAATTTAAAGGGAAATGGACTTTCAAACTGTTACTGGCTAATCAGTTTCCTTTTGGCCCATAGTCTCCTGCTATGTATACACAGCTTACTTTGTGGTTTGCTTAGTGCCTGTTGCTCTAAGACTCCATACTCTTGGGCTAGATTAACTAGATACTATTGTCATGAAACCCACTTTGCCACATGGTAAGTCTATTTTAATTCCACACTTTGCCACCTTCCCCAAGCAGCAGACTTGCTGCTTCCCTGTTTTCCCTGTGTTGCTCCAAACCAGGGGTCAGCAACCTTTTTCAGCCATGGGCCGGTCCACTGTCCCTCAGACCATGTGGTGGGCCGGACTGTATTTTGAAAAAAATAATGAACAAATTCCTATGCCCCACAAATAACCCAGAGATGCATTTTAAATAAAAGCACACATTATGCATTTTAAATAAAAGCACACATTCTGCTCATGTAAAAACACCAGGCAGGCCCCACAAATAACCCAGAGATGCATTTTAAATAAAAGCACACATTCTACTCATTTACAGATAGGTAGCCGTGTTGGTCTGCCATAGTCAAAACAAAAGAAATTCCTTCCAGTAGCACCTTAAAGACCAACTAAGTCAGTTCTTGGTATGAGCTTTCGTGAGTGTATCTGAAGAAGTGTGCATGCACACGAAAGCTCATACCAAGAACTGACTTAGTTGGTCTTTAAGGTGCTACTGGAAGGAATTTTTTTTTGTTTTGACATTCTACTCATGTAATTCCCAGTCTGATTCCCAGACTGTCCGCGGACCGGATTTAGAAAGCGATTGGGCTGCATCCGGCCCCAAACACAGCCTGGGAAGCCCTTGCTGTTGTCTCTAGAATTTCTCGCAACCCTCAGTTTATTCTGGGTCCTCCTAGCTCCATCCTTTGAAGCCGTTCTTAAAGGCTTGTGTAAATTGAGCCATTTTATGATGTTGTTAGCGTCATCCCATACACACTATCATTTTATAAGAAAGTAGGATTGGCCATGATTAAGATTATAAACATCTGAATACCTAAGCTCCATTGAACTTGGTGGGGCTTACTTCAGATTAGAGATGCACATTATTGTGATGCAAATGACCTGACTTTAATTTAAAAATAATTTTCTCACAGCAATATATGTATAATTTAAAGCCACTGTTTATTTTTATTATTTCCCAAATCTTTGCAGATTTAAAACAAAAAATCATTGTAGAATATGAAAATGTGTTGCTTACTAAAATATTCTTGTGCAGTGAAAACGTTGTACCTGTTGGTTTATAATCTAAGTTAAAGTTCTCTGGATTTTATCTAAAGTGGATCAACATTTTTGTTTTCCTTTTAAAAAATGAAAAGAAATGATTTGAAGAACTTATATGTTTAGTGTTGATACAGTAAAAGGTTATTTTAGTTCCAGGTAACCAATTACATTTCCTTTGGATGAAACTGGATTTTGTTTGCATCCTTCATATGAGTGGCCTTTCGCTTAACCTGTCATGAATCAAGCATTTCTGTACGCCACCAAGTGGAATGCTGCTGAAAATGCAGCCCAGTGTTATACTAAACAATCTTGTACACCCTTATTGGGAGATCCAAGACAATATTAAGGAGCAAAACTTGTCTCAGGCTGCAGTACTAAAAATACTTATTAGAATGTAAGACCCATTGGACACAGTTTAACTTCCTCCTGAGTAAACATGTATAGATTGTGCTGTCAATACAGTATTAACCTTTGCTCTGTGATTTCAAAAATTGAAAGGCAGAAATAAGCCCTACAGTTGGGTGTGCTAGCTTTAATAATTCCGTCACTCTCCTATAGTCTTATGGAGTTGCCCTTTCTATAATGTACAGAAATGGAAGTAAGTCAAAATTGTGATAGAATAAACAGGCTGCTGTTATCAAGCCTCCTCAGTAGACACATGTTAGACATTGGCATTCGTGCATCTTGGCAGATTTACCCAGTAATTTATACTCACACAGGTCTTAAAGATGCAGATATCTATTGAGAATCAAAATATACACATTTAACATTTCAGTGGGGTATAGCTCCACAACAATTCATATCTATTAACATCAGTGGGCAGTAACAATATGCATACATTTCTACGGTTTCAGGGAATTAGCTAACTACAGAACAACTAAATGCACACACACAAGAAGGAACAAGCGCACAAGGCATTGGAGGAGATGGGGGGTGAGTTCAGCCTGCACTGTCTATCTGGGCTCATATTGCAGACCAGGCCTCATTCATGCACAGCTGAGCAGGAGGATTCTTCTGGGCAAAGGAGGCCCCTGAATACCAGCTTCTGGGAGCTTCATGTGAGCAGAGTGCTGTTGCATCCAGGTCCTGCCATGTGAGAAAAAGGGCTAGATGGTCCATTGGCCTGATTCCGCTGGCTTGTCTGTTCTTCTTACTAGAGGGTGGCTTCTAAAATGCAGTCACACACACTCAAAGATAGGAAGATGGAACAGTTGTGAAGGCTCTGAGAGACAGTATGGGGAGAAACATGTGCCCTGCTGAGCAGTCCTAGATGTTGACTACATAACCTGCTTCCCTTGCCTAGGTGAGGCAGGAGAAACAGCAAAGGCAGCAAACAGACCCTGAAAAAAGCTTTATGGATCTCAGATTCAGCTAGCAAAGATCCAAGGAAAGGGATGAAAAGTTGTGAAGCCCAGGAATGGGTTGTTGAAGCAGCCACACCAAGCTGGGACATCTGCTTCAGCAAACACGGGCCCAGAGACAGTAAAGGAAAAAGCAGGAGAATCTGATCTCTGGTTCTCGCTAGCTAAGTGATTTCAGGCCCAGTGATATTCAGCAGAGTGGATCTGGGGAGCACAAAACCACATAGGTGACTGAGCAATTGATTTTCATAGTGGAACTAGCCAAAGCCAGAACAGAAAATGGCTCCATTAGACCAGTTTTTATACCTTTCTGGACGAAAGCATCAAAAGAAATGCAAGCATTGGCTGGGTCAGGGAGGTGTCATTCCACATTTCCTATACCTAATATGAGTTGTTTAGTCAGTGTGGTGGGATTTTCTTTTGCAGAGACACATGGCAGTATTAATTCTTCAGCTAGTTTGACTAGATCTAGCTTTGGGCTTCTGCAGAAGGGAAGATTGCTGTTGAAGTCAGGCCCTGCTCACTGTAGAACCTGAGACTATGCCTGCATTCTAGAGGATTCCAGGGTGCACAGACTGTATGTAGAGTGATCAGCATGAGAATGCCCTTTGATTTGTTCCAACCAAGGGACCTGCACAGTCTGCCTATATGGTTGAGCTAACCCTTCTCTTGTCTTTACTGCAGTTTTCCTCCTCCTCTTCACATGAATCTTCTGTTGAGCTGGGGAGAGAGGAGCCTCAGAGTAGACTTGGTAGGCATATGAAACAGGTGCACTGGAGAACAGCTTGGGTAGTCTGCCTTGCTTTTGGCTAGCCGAGAAGTTTCCAGTAGTATGATGGAAAACGGTATATAGTGGTATTTATGCTATACATCCAAACTAGAACAGCATTTCCAGCAATTTAACGTAGGCTGCAATCCTGTGCATATTTACTTAGGAGTAAGCCTCACTAAACTAGAGTGAAGAAACACGCATATTACCGCCTTCTACAAACATATTTATTTCCAATTTGTGCATTGCTTTATATTGTCTAATTGGACAAATCTGTATGTAATCTTGCTCAGTTACTGTAGTCCTCAAGTTAAAGGAATGGTAACAGACAAGTCCACCCCCCACCCCCAAATACAACTAGAAGTTTTTCTAAAGCCAATTAGAATAATCTGCGCAGAGCAGAAGTCAGGAAATCAGAGCTGCAAGAATGTCTGGAATTCTTTTGCACACATCTCTCTTAACGCTTTCAGGAGCCTGACATATTACAGAACACTCTAAAAGCTGAAAGTGAGTGCTGAGAACTGTATTTCACCCCCCTTTTTAACCAAATATATTCTGAAATTAAAACTAAAATCTAGCTTTGCATTATTAAATCTTGGAACTGTATTCTAAAATGACTTAAACACAACCAGGCCAAAATAGTGAGGGGAGAGGAAAAACTATCCTGATAGTTGAGACCAGCTTTTTTTGAAAAGCGATCTCCATGGAAACAATAGCATAGGCTTTCTTAAATAATGGAAAAGGTAGATTACAACTTAATGCCTGACCAGTCAGTAGATACAAATGAAAGAATAAACTCAGGGCCGACAGTAAATAAACACCTTTTATTTCTCTCACATGGGCATGAAAGAATTTTTTAAGTTACCAAAAATTAGGTCTACGGTTGGTGGCAAATAGAATGTACAATAGTGACCAAACAATTTTACATGACATCACACCAGGGCTTCTTTTTCAGCCGGAACACTCTGGGCGCCCCCTTAAAAAGCCCTTCCTGAAAGAAACTCAACAACTTTGGTTTGTCCGTCAAAAAAAGGTGGGAGTTCCTGCACCTCTTTTTCTCGGGAGAAAAAGCACTGTATCACACCATTGCAATGCAAGTTCTATGTGGTAGAATTACGTTATGTTTATTTAGACTTTGACTTATTCATTTGTGTTCTTTTAGGCACATCTGTCTCCTGGTATACACTGCAAAGTTGTGCATAATTTTGTTAAGAGAAGCAATACATTTCTACATTAAATAAATATAGGAGGTGTAATATTCATGCACATATTCTGATGGGCAGGTGATTGAATGCAATGGGTTTTTAACATTAGAGCAGATATTCCAATTAAGTGCAAAGTCTAGGACATCCCCTGCAGGCTCCAAGAAATGTATGTGGCCATGCTGTTACTGGTCCCAAGGAACCTTTCATTCAACATTTAAAAGGTAGACCTTAGAAATACACTGCTCCTTGCACGTACTGCTTTATGAAGTTGTTACTTTCCGAAGCACCACAGTAAATAGAGCAAAAGTCAGGCACAGCAACTGCCAGTAGGAATAGAAGAAAACTACCTTCCTGCTTATCCCACAAAATTGATGCAACAAGCATGTGAATTGGTGAAGCAAAATATATTGACATTTAGAACTTTTGCAGGCTAGGAGGTCACAGAAGTGGCCTTATTTTCTCCCATATTAGTGTAGCATAGACCATCTCTATTCCTTCCCATTACTCTTGATAGACAGTGCTGGAGTCAGGGGCACTGACTTGACCCCTGCTTATGGGTGCCCAGCGGCACATGCAATGTAGCATGACATCATGATATCACACCATACCATAATGACATCACGTTGTATCATGACGTCACATTACATCGCACGTAGCGCCTGGGAGCCCCAGAATTTGCATCAGAGGCTGCATAACGCCTTGGACATCATCCCCAAGGCCCCCATGAGGCCTTGGATGTGACTTACAGTGCTTTGCAAGGCCCCAGAAGTCATGTCAGAGGCCCTGCAGTGCAGTTGCTGAGTGCACACAACAATTTTTTGTGAGTGCCCAGGCCCCCATATAGTTGGTGCCAGTGGCTGGGATCTAATGTATCAGTACCTCAAAGAAACAAATCTCTTCTGAAGTTTGGGTGCCACATTTTGACAAGCTTGATTTTAAATTCAGTGTGTTCTTGTTTTTAGATGGAATTGATTAAAAATATAAGCACTGCCGAACAGCCCTATTTATTCACTAGACATGTTCACTTC